>NC_085980.1:11886880-12486880 GCF_910591565.1 Cydia splendana | reverse complement strand
AAAGCTCGCCTCACTATGTCAAAGCGATCGGAACTCTTCAGAGCTCGGGTCCAATCTCGACTCGAACGAAACTTTTCCATCGGGAAATATCGTCCAACTTATATTGTGTTTGGGGATTGCACTATATTTATAGAGATGTCTGTTTTAGGGTTGTTGCCAGCAACGTAATATACAATACAATACAAATACACTTTATTGCACACCTCATTACAGAAAACAATACAAATAATACAGGAAGAAGAGGTTAAATAACAGGCGCGGGTTAAACAACTATATATACAGGATGGCTAAAAAAAATCTGCATTCCCGTTGCCAGGGAGATTTTGGGATTATACTGAGCAACTTTTACTATGGGACCAACCCCGAAATAGCGAAAAAAATTTGCGTGTTTCATACATTTTGGCTGCTCCATTTTCTATGGGAGGGTAAATTTATTTTTGGGGTCGGTCTAATAGTAAAAGTTGCTCAGTATAATCCCAAAACCACCCTGGCAACGGGAATACAGTAATTTTTTAGCCACCAGCGGTGTCCTAATTGACAATCGTGCGACCAATTCTAGTTCAATGTTAGATTGCGCGTTCGCGCGAGTAAAATTTGCGCGAACTTGCGATGATCGCGTTGTCGCGTTGTACAAACAGCAACACACTAACTGCACATCGGTGGACCTTATTACAAAAGGAATAAGGTCCACCGATGTGCGAGCTGACGGGACGGTCTTTCTAATGATACAGACGGCTGACGATATTATTTATTCACAATAACATATACTTATAATTAAACTTGTGTTATTTTATTTTGTGTTATTAATTATTATTTGTGCTAATAAACATTTCTTATTCTTATTCTTATTTTAACTATTGTCTGACAAAGTATTCATCGCGATGCGGTGACTAATGTTTTTTGGTGTTTGGGTGGCTGCCATTTCCGCCGCCAACGGAGCCGTAGCTGACAACCACGAGGGTTCATATACGACATATCGCGCGGGATGCGTCGGCCGACGAAAATCGCGCCTGAGGCCCTACCGCGAATCACATTCGACGTGTTGCCTCTCTGTCGTACTTGTAAATTCGTACGTAAGTGTGACAGGGAGGCAACACGTCGAACGTGGTTTGCGGTAGGCCCCCTGACCCGCGGTCTAGTAGCGATAGGGTATCATGCATTTTTACTTACCTACATGTACCTATTAGGTATTTAGGCCAAATAAGAACTGGAGAGTGAAGACATCAGATGCTTACCTGAGTAAAAAGAAAAAAGAACATAGTTACATATTTGTAATTTCAAGCTAATAAATCAGGATAATAGGTAGTACAAGTTAACAAGAGATATTTGTATATATTTTAAGAATTATAAATTAAATAAGTATATAATAGGTACTTATAATAATATTGGTTTAAAATAAAATTATTTAAGCGAGGAATTATAAATTATATCTTCAAAGCTAATCTGGTATTTTATACCTTATAATACTTGTAAAATACTGAGGCTGAAACACAACTGAGTTCTTTTTTTGCAAAAATACTAAACACTGAATATTTTTCTTTTATTTCTGCGTATTGTGGCAACCCTATTGATCCGCAAACCGACCAAACAGTCTTGACCCAAAAAGCGGCCACCAAAGTACCAAAACTGTTCAATAACATCAACAAATACGTAAAAGTTGCACTGCACTTTACTACACTTTCGCATTTAGGTGCAAAGTTAATTATAATTTAGGAATTCACGGTATTTTGGTAACGGCCGATATCGATAGTATGTTTTCTTTGGATTTGAAATTTATATTTATTGCCAAGCAAAATCAATTAGGTGAGCGTTTCTTTTATTTTTTGCCATTTTTATATATTGTGACCTTTTTTGCCAGTTTTGTGTTAGTGCTAGTCAGGATCGCGAGCCCTTTTCATCCTTATAGGAGAAAAAAAGTGTCCTTAAATTTCCATACATTTTTCAAACTTTCCTTTTTGTTACCGCCATACAAAGTATATGGGGAAATGGTAACACAATAGGAAAAAAACTCTGGGACATTTTTTTATCCCATTAGGATCAAAAGAGCTCGTGATTCTGAGTAGAAATAACACAAAAGTGGTAAAAAAGGTCACAATGATATAAAAATGGCAAAAAATAAAAGAAACGTCAGGTACCTACAATATAATGTTAACTTTATCCTTTTCTTAAAGTGTACTCAAAATTACTCGCGAGGGCGGGTCAAGGTAAAAAATTCCTCTCACTAATTGTCCTTTCTTGAGTAAAATGTACAGGCGCCCGCAGTATTCTGTAACGTTTTCCATTTTCACCCCACAAAGCCCACTGTGTCCCACTGCTGGGCAAAGGCCTCCACCCTCTTCTTCCACTCGTCTCTGTTTAGTGCTATATCTGGCCAGTCTCTCAAAAAAGAGTCCAAATTATCCCGCCATCGCCGACGAGGCCTGCCGGCTCCCCGGTGAGACTCGTGGGGCTCCCACTCTGTGGTTAACTTGGCCCGCAAGTCGTCCGGCATTCGGCAGACATGACCAGCCCTGTCCCATTGTAACCTAGCCGCTTTCCGAGCATTTTCATCCTATTGTATTTTATGTTGTTTGAAAAAACCACGGATAAACTAATATTTCACGTCTAAATTAGATTGTTGAATCGATCAATAAAGGCGATAAGGGAAAAAACTGTGCCAATTCGAATACCGATATCAAAAAGAAGTAACAGCCAAAAATATCACACAAATGCCACCATTGTAACTCAATATTATCAAATAGTATGTCAGAATGGTTCTCAGTTGGCTGAGCAGAAGATACAGTCAAGGGCAAAGAAAATGGGCAACTTTGTATAGGAATTCTGTAAAACGTGACCCGTTTTATTGTTGGACATTACAAAAAAAATGTCATTCTAAAGTGACGTTGGTGCTTTTGAAACTGACAGATCGTTATCGTACCGCAGTGATCTCTTAGAAGCATTGTTCGAATAGGGCCGTAAGTGTAGAGACGCAATTACGTCCCATTTAGTTAAAATAATCGCGCACACTTATGACTTACGAGTGTAACTTAAAAGTGAATCCGTACTCACCTCACCAAAATGTCATATCACAGATGTCGCTATTGTAACGCAATGATGTCGGAATGGCCACTTTCAGTTGACTGAGCTGATAGCTTAGGGTTAACGGACACTACAGCAGATGCTATAGAAAAAAAAAACATAATGAAACTTCATCGCGTCTTGGAAGTGTATGCCATTAAGTCTCAGGCCCCATGGGTTCAGATTATTCTCTCACTCTTCTTCTTCTCTCTGCCCTTATCCCACGTTATGTGGGGTCTGCACAACATGTTTTGCTCTTCCACTCTCCTCTATCTTTCGCCACCTCAGCACTCACTTCTTTTTTTCTCAAATCCTCTTTCACATAATCCATCCATCGTTTTTTCATAGGTCTTTTCATAGGTTTCTACAGTCCGCTCTCCGTCCATCAACATTCATCCCTAATATTCTTTTGCCTATATGGCAGTCATCCCTCCTTATTACATGCCCGTACCACGCTAACCTACTCTCCGTTACCGGTGCTACTTTCAAACTTCCCCTTATATGTACTCATTCTTAATCCAATCCTTTCTCGTCACTCCACACATCCATCTCAACATTCTCATTTCCGCTGCGTGCACTCTTCTTTTATCCGCCACTTTCTCTCACTCTCACGGAGCGTAAGCGTGAGATGGCTGTGCGTGCCTGAGATCGCATATACCATGTTTTTGATTTTTTTTGTACGTTTTAACATATTTTTTTTGTATTTTTCATTCTATTTTTATAGATGGTCAAGCAAATCTTGTCAGTAGAAAAAGGCGCGAAATTCAAATTTTCTATGAGACGCTATCCCTTCGCGCCTACATTTTTCAAATATGCCGCCTTTTTCTACTGACAAGATCTGCTTGACCAAGTATAGTTTTTGTACAAAAATTTGTTGTGCATTATTATTTTCCATCGTATTTTCACGGAAACGTACGAACGTGTCGTGCTATTTCATTCAGTCTCGGTACAAAGTACTGAGGTTGACTGAAGTAGCATGACAAATACGAACGTTTTCGAGACAATACGACGGAAAACAATTATGCACCACATCTGTACACATGTTTAAGGTGCGTTTTATAGCTCCTCTACACGATGGGCCAATGCCGGCCGGGTACCTAATGATTCTCCGAAAAACTTTTAGCAGATTATCGATCCGCCGACAACGATTCGCCGAACATCGTTTCGCAGAGTTATTAATTTGTAAATGTAACTTTTGGTCAACTAACGTTACGTAGACTTTTGGTTCACATACCGTTCAGTTTGCTTCTGTGTAAATTCGCAGAACTATTATTGGACGATTTCCATTTGGCAGAGTAATCGTTTCGTTTAAGCAATGTTTAGTCGAATAACGTTTCACATTTTACATATGAGTCGTTGACTACCTAAAAATCACATATGTACTTACATCCTGCTACCGTTGTTAGTTTGTGTCATAAACAAACTAGTAGGTACCGGTATAGAATACCGTGATTGCTTCTGGTTTGGGTTTTAATCAATTTTTAACCTAAATATGAACAAAAGTATAGGTAGGTATACTAGGTATATTGATTTTAATTGTATGGTCATTTGTATACCTACCTACGTGAAAATAAGTATACATATAATTAAATGTATCTAAAACCATGTTTATCAGACTCAAACTAAAAGTTGTTGTTTTGGTTAGTCATATCCTAGTCTAGTCATAAATAAGAGAGAAGTTCTGCTATAGTTCGTTTTTTTTAGCATTAGAAAGAAGGTAAGCGACGTTGACATGTCTTTTAATTGAAAAACGCTTTTTAAAAATCAGTTACCAAGTATTACTTATGAAAGCAGAAGAATATACTTAAATGATCGTATTAGATTCGTGAATGTTACATATTTGCCATTACTTATTTTTAAAAAGAGTTTTTCAATTAAAAGACGCGTCAAGATTGTTTACCTTTTTTCTAATGCTAAAAAAACGAACATTCAATATTAATGCCAAATGAACATTCGACCTATTGTGTTTCGACCAATGGTTTCTCGGGTAATTATGACAGTTACTAAATGATTATTCTACGAATAGTAAATATGCGTATCAATGTTCTGCTTATTGACTACTCTCGCAAATGACTATTATGCGTAACGAGATTCGGCGAATCGTTACTCTGCCAAACAACCCGTCTGCCAATCGTTGTCGGCGAATCAAAAATCGGCGTATTTTTTTTCGGCATATCAATAGGGCACCATGCCGGCCACTCCAAGGGACGCAGCCATGGGGTAGAATGAGATAGCAATATCACTTGCTCCCTCTAACGCATAAATGCGTCCCTTGGAGTGGCCGGCGTTGGCCCATCTAGTAGAGGAGTCATTAGACCTAGGTTCGTGATTTTTTTCTATCGTGCGAAAGTCAAGGCAAGAAATTAGTGCGCAATCTTATAGCACGTAAATCGCTTGTAGAGGAAGTAGGCCTAAAACCTCGACAATCTATAATGAGCTAGGGGTTAACCCTCCCTATTGTCGGCTCATCTGTTTTAGTGATAACCTTTAGCCAAGGGCATCACGCTCAAATCAATTTGACTGGGGGAATGCAACATGGAATTAGAGATACTATTGACTTGTGTGTATTAACTGTATTAAGGTATATTTTGGATTCCTACTACAGCACAATTGTATAATTGTTGTAATTTAAGAACTTTTTCATGTATAAAAAAGTTGTATTCCAATGAATGTTCATAAGTAGCCAAAGGATCTTTCACACACTCTTTATTATCTTATCTTGTCTTTCACATTTAAAAGAGGACAAAAGATTCAATCAAAGTTCAACAAAAGGCAGGCTTTTAGCTTCTGTAAATCGATTTGATAGAAAACTATAATAAAAAGGACTTCGAAACGCCTTGAAGATGTTTCCATTACGTCAAGAGGCGACTGAGAGAAAGCTAAAGCTTTTACAGAATCAATCTAATAGAAAACGAGATAATAGTGGAAGGGACTTGAACCCCACAATGGAAGCCCTTACGCTATAAAATAAAGATTCTATCCATAATATAATATAACAAAACTTAACTTAACTTATATATTTTAATAACAAAACTTCCGTGAGACACAGACATATTCAATTCGTTTCGTCGTGTGTGCTTTTTAGGGTTCCGTACCCAAAGGGTAAAACGGGACCCTATTACTAAGACTCCGCTGTCCGTCCGTCCGTCTGTCACCAGGCTGTATCTCACGTACCGTGATAGCTAGACAGTTGAAATGTTCACAGATGATGTATTTCTGTTGCCGCTATAACAACAAATACTAAAAACATAATAAAATAAAGATTTAAGTGGGGCTCCCATACAATAAACGTGAATTTTGACCGAAGTTAAGCAACGTCGGGCGGGATACTTGGATGGGTGACCGTTTTTATAGATAATGGTACGGAACCCTTCGTGTGCGAGTCCGACTCGCACTTGGCCAATTTTTACAAGCTTTTTATTAACTTGCAATGTACCTATGTATGTATGTAGTTAACTATGTTTGTACGGGTCAAATCTTGCAAGCTAAATTTGACCCACTTTCCGACTTCCAATGAAGCTGAAATTTTGCACACATATGTAAGTCGGATGACAATGCAATATTATGGTACCATCGAGCTGATCTGATGATGGAGACAGGAGTTGGCCATAGGAACTCGGTGATAAAACAAAAAAACGGAATTGTGTTTAGGGTTGTTAGAATTGTCTCGTTGAGTACTAGCTGACTGTGGAAAAAAAGTACAGTCAACCATAAAAACTAGTATCAAAATAATTCTCGGTGATAAAATAACAAAACGGAATGAGTAAGTACTAGCTGACTGTGGAAAAAAGTACAGTCAACCATAAAAACTAGTATCAAAATAATTGTCGGTGATAAAATAACAAAACGGAATTGTGTTTAGGGTTGTTAGAATTGTCTCGTTGAGTATTAGTTGACTGTGGCAAGAAAAGTACAGTCAACGATAAAAACTAGTATCATAATAATTGAATTTAAAACAAAAGCTGAAAATTTGCAAACATATGTAAGTCGGATGACAATGCAATATTATGGTACCATCGAGCTGATCTGATGATGGAGACAGGAGTTGGCCATAGGAACTCGGTGATAAAACAACAAAATGGAATTGTGTTTAGGGTTGTTAGAATTGTCTCGTTGAGTACTAGCTGACTGTGGAAAAAAAGTACAGTCAACCATAAAAACTAGTATCAAAATAATTCTCGGTGATAAAATAACAAAACGGAATGAGTAAGTACTAGCTGACTGTGGAAAAAAGTACAGTCAACCATAAAAACTAGTATCAAAATAATTGTCGGTGATAAAATAACAAAACGGAATTGTGTTTAGGGTTGTTAGAATTGTCTCGTTGAGTATTAGTTGACTGTGGCAAGAAAAGTACAGTCAACGATAAAAACTAGTATCATAATAATTGAATTTAAAACAAAAGCTGAAAATTTGCAAACATATGTAAGTCGGATGACAATGCAATATTATGGTACCATCGAGCTGATCTGATGATGGAGACAGGAGTTGGCCATAGGAACTCGGTGATAAAACAACAAAATGGAATTGTGTTTAGGGTTGTTAGAATTGTCTCGTTGAGTACTAGCTGACTGTGGAAAAAAAGTAACAATCCGCAAACATCGTACGGTGGTTAGAGATATGTGCTACTTTTTTAGATGATTTTTCGCGTAAAAGGTTTAGTTATTTTATTAAAACGAAAGATGAAGTTTTTAGTAAATCTATTGAAAGCTTTTATATCATATAAATTGTGTAATGACGTTAAAACTTGATAGTAAAAATTTTAAAGGAAAATTTTATTTTATTCTTTTTAGCGCATATAAAAGCTTGTTTTTAAAAAAGTTTTTTACTATTAATTTTTTTCGACTTAAAATACGTGAGTGACCCGTTTTTAATATGTTTAATATAAGCCGATAATGTCCTTTTGATTAGTTAAGGTTTGCATAAACAATTTCTAGAGTATAAGGATATATGCCAATAAATACAGCGCGTTAATAATACAATGCCATACACGTTTTTACATTACTTTATAATAATTATTAATTTAGTAACCTGTACGTCTACCATCAGTTTGGCACTGAGATATTAGTGTGAGCGAGATGTGTAGAAAGTAGGTAAATTACGTAGACGTTAGAGTATTTGTCAGTTTTGATACTGTCTGTCAGTGACTGGTGCTGGTACCTGTACCTAATGCTTATTGATTTTGAAATTTCACACTGTTTTATCCTTTTTTGTCCGATGTCCGGTGAGAAATTCTCAAAAAGTTTGTACATTTCGATCACATCTTAAGATTTCTATAAAATTTGGTACGCTGGTAGACATTTTGGGAAATATGGTGGAAGTTGTTCAGCTTCATGTACTTTGCCAGCATACCAATTTTTATAGAAATCTAAGATGTGATCGAAATGTACAAACTTTTTGAGAATTGCTCAGGTATACTAACTTTGGTTTGGTAAGACAGTCATTTCACAAAAAAGTGGTCCGTCTAAGCTAACTCTGCACCGACTAGAACAGAACAAACTAAGGTGACACGCCACACTTTGTCACTGCAAATGCCAATAGTTAGCCTGATCCAACTCAATAGAATTTACTCTCACTCGAATGCAAGAGCGACAGTAGGCGTGGCCCACACCAATTTTGGTGTCTAGCAGTAGTAGCAGGCGTGGCTTACTCCGCGATTTCGTCGCTTTGCTACAGGCTACAGGTAGCTAAAAGTACATCCGTTCGGCCCCAATTTTGGGGTTTGCCATAAGCCGCGCGTGGCGCTGTCGCCACCTAGCGGCCATATCTGTGCTGATCGTAACAGACGCGTTTTGTTAGAGAGTGAGTCTTCTGTACCTAGTACTATTATTTATTCTGTGGTAGTACTCGCACCGCTACGGAACGGACGCTTGCCTACCTACGCTTCCGCCACCTTGCGGTCATAATTGTCGTAATAGACGCGTTTTGTTAGAGAGTGAACATTCTGTATCTAGTACTATTATTTATTCTGTGGCGACAAAAAGGCTAATAAGTAGACGAAATCTATTTTGGATGTTCGCGGCGCCGTCTAGGTCTCTGGAGCATTAGTATTCTGCCCCGAGGTCTACTGACAGAGACATGGGTACCCGGTGACCACGCATCACTTTGTCATATATGCGGCGACTTCGCTCTGTCTGCGTAGAAGTTATTCGACTACCACCAGACGTAGCTCACTCCGCGATTTCGTCGCTTTGCTACAGGTAGCTAAAAGTACATCCGTTCCACACCAATTTTGGTGGCTAGCCATAGGTAAGCCGCGCGTGGCGCTGTCGCCACCTAGCGGCCATATCAGTCCTGATCGTAACAGATGCGTTTCGTTAGAGAGTGAGTCTTCTGTACCTAGTACTATTATTTATTCTGTGCTACCACTCCCTCGTAAATTTTTAAGCTATTTAAAAATACCCTTACTAAAAACGTTTCGGAAAAAACTGGATTTAATTTTATATCATGACTTTTTACGGTACTTATAAAGAAAAGTTACGACCTCATCTAAAACACCCTTTTGCCTCCCCATTTCATCCCTAAATATTGTCCAGTACCTTTTTATCTCGTGCACCATTAAAAAAGCCATTCCTTCACTCATCTGACCCTCGTATTACCCGTATATCTTATTTTCTGTCGAAAAATACCTAAATTTTATTACACCCCGAGATATTATAAGCGGTTATCACACTGACAGGGGTAGGAAACTAAGGCGTTCGGGCTTTTTCGGCTCCATTCGGCTCAGCATTGCTCCGAGCAGTTATTAGGGTTGGCACAACTTGACGTCCCTTAGCATGCACAACCACAGATAAGATAATTAGTCGATTACGTGAATTTGAACCCTAAATACCTAGTCCAAAGGGATAGTGCCATACATTAGAAGAGGCCTGCCCGATTCATCCCTGAACCGCTGTCAAACTTCGGTTTTGTAGGAGAGCTGGGCTCTTGTCGGTGCAGCGTGATGAAGTTGTCTTCACTTCGGTCGGTCCAAAGCCAGCCCTTTAGTGTCCTGGTACGACACGGCCCCTACATGCTCCTTTACTTGGCTCATATAACTTTTCCTTGGTGTTCCCCTCCCTCTCCTTCCATTTATTTTCCCTTCCATGATGTTTCTGATGAAGTGGTCGTGTCGTAGCAGGTGGCCTATCATTCTTCCTCTTCTATTTTTAATAATACTCATTAAACTTGTCTTTTCTTTCACTCTGTTTAGGACGGCTCATTAGTAACTCTTTTAGTACAACTTATTTCTTTCATCCTTACGTTTTACGTTTGAACGTTTCATAATATTTAGCCATAATACTTTTTCACTTATGTAACAAATAATCGGTTCCGCATCCAGTCCAGTACGGATATGATGGTCATTCTTGTCTACTTGACAGCGTGATAAAACGGTGTCCGTCACTTTCTATCCCGCGGTGTTAAAAAGTGACAGTTATTTTATCACGTGGATAAAACCATCCATAATACGCCGGCAGTGTGGAGACTTCCTTAGAATCTGTACCAACGTTTTCTATTTCAAGTCTTTCACTATCCGACAGCGTCACTACAACCATTCACAACTAAAACGTTCGTAAACTGCCCGTATTTCATATATTTACGACCTTTATCAATCAAAGACATAGCCTTTAGGGTAGGAAATAAAAATTCGGAATTTTACGTCCACCCGCGGCCCTTAAGGGCGTATTTGGGGAACATCCTGTACAGCAACACTCCTAACTGTACATCGGTGGACCTTATTACTAGTGGCTCTGTGAGCTGTAGACCTCGCGAGCATAGCGTATTGGGACCGTGCACGATGACAGCGGCCTGCCCTCCTAACGAAAAGTGCAATAACTCGAGTTTTGGGTCAAGTTGAGTTATATACATATTCGCGTTGAGCATAACGAGTTCTATATTTTCTTCTTAGACAGTTTTAAGGTATCTGTAACGTAAACATGTTTTTTATTAATCAAAACTGCAATATCTGAAGCAATGACTAGTGATTTACTTATGAAGAACGACATAACTGTAGTTATCGCTCTTATGCTTAGTAAAATTGTGATAACAACTGTTAGTCCAATAACTAATCATAAACGCAATAAGTGAAGTTGTTACACTTATGTTTAGGATTGTCAAAATTTTAATGATAAGTTTATTTAATAACAAGGCAATACAACTAAGTTATTGCATTTATGTTTAGGACGATGGGGCACAGACAGTATAGTTTTACCAATAACGGTGCAATATGATGGCAAGTTGTCGCATTTATGAGTAGTAAAATGTTCACTGCGGGGCGAAGGGTACGGAATAAGTTTCGATTTTGTGCCATGAGCATCCATCAGTCGCCTTTTTTGTTAGATTTTTTTACCGAATAATATAATTGTCAAAGTAACTGATCGCATAAGAAACACCACGCTGCGCTCTAAAACCCGCATTGCTGACGTAGGCGAAAAAACCGCTAGGCTCAAATGGGACTGGGCCGGTCACGTCTACCGCATGCATCCGGAGAGGTGGGCTAACTTAGCCACCAAGTGGATGCCGGTAGAGGGACGTGGACGCGGTAGGCCCAAACGGAAATGGCGAGATGACCTGGACAGCTTCCGGAACAACTGGCCGGAGGAAGCACCAAATCGGGAGTCGTGGAAATTAAGGGGAGAGGCCTTTGCCCAGCAGTGGGACACTCAAATAGGCTAATAAAAAAAATATAATTGCAATAATGAGACATGAAAAACCAGTATTATTTACCAGAAGTAGGACTCTAAAAATAAATGTTTATTTTTTTATTACTTGTGTTATTGTAATGTTATGTCATATAATCTTTAATAGAAAAAAACCGACTTCTCAAAATAGTTTGAAATGCCATATATACATTATTGGCTGGTATTTAACTGATATAGTAATCCACTTCGTCACCTTTTTCTCGTAGCATATTTCGTTTCTGTAAGGGTCGCAGTTCTAACCTAACCTTACCCACTTTTCTAGTAGCACTTCGTTTCTCTAAGGGTCGCAGTTCTATACTAACCTAACCCACAAAATCGAAATCGCCAAACTATGCATCGTTGAAGAGTTCTGTTCTAATCATCATCAGCAGTTCCACTTCATCAAATGCGACAGTTTTTAATGTAAACGCTTGATTTTCTGTTGAAAATACAAAAATCTCTATACGTATGCCTTTAAGATTTGAGGAGTTCCCTCGACCTCATGGATCCCATGTTCAGAACTCGAGCTTGGCATAAATGTGGCTTAAAAACTTAACTTGCTCAATAAACATAACGAAGAGGACAAATCACCTCACGTGAACTATGCGTCGTTGAAGAGTTCTGTTCTGATCATCATCAGCAGTTCCACTTCATCAAATGTCACCTTTCTTAATGTATATGCTTGATTTGAGGAGTTGTCTCAATTCCTCATGGATCCCATCATCAGAACTGGGTTTTGACAAACACGGGACCAATCTGTACATCCAATTAAAAAAAAGAATTTTCAAAATCGGTCCTGTAATGACGGTGGTATGGAGTAAAAAACATAAAAAATAAAAATAAAAAAATATAAAAAAACATACAACCGAATTGATAACCTCCTCCTTTTAGATTTGGAAGTCGGTTAAAAATACACTTTTGCAACAACTATAATAGAAAAAAAAATTAAACACATCGTCTTACTAATTAAAACTGCAATAAGTTAACTACTTATTGTACTTAAGATTCAAGCATACAGTACAGCACCATACTATAATTGCTTAAAATAATCGTAATATCTTGAATTACTAACGATAAGTGCAATAAGTAGACTACTTATTGCAGTTATGGCTTGTAATTATATCATGTCTGTATTGGACCATCCTAAGCATAAGTGCGTTTGCTCATTTTTTATATTATAAATAAATAATTATTAGGTACGTACAAATAAACTCAAAAATATTATCTATTTTTTGGTCAAAGTTTCAAGTCAATAGGATGTGTAATATTGGAGATATCAACTAAACAAATTTAAAATCTTTTACCGCGTTTTTCTCGAAAGTAGCTTGACTCTAGTTATTGCACTTTTCGTTAGGAGGGCAGAGCGCCACACAGCGGTTTGATCAATCAACAATACAAAAATTTTAATTTATTAAGAAAAAATACGAAGTTTAAGTGAAAAAAAAAATACAAAAAGTTATGTCTTACTGGGGATCGAACCCAGACTTTCTGTGTGCAAACAAAAAAAGCGAATGTTTGCAAAATGCGCTATGATAGTTCTTAGCTAAACTGACGAAATTCGGCTACTCACTCTCGAGTAATAACTAAATATCCAAATACCGCCAAAAAGAAAAAACTCTTATGATATCGATACGACTATTTGTTTAGGCGCGAGGTATCACGACTCCGCCATTTTTAAAAATTTCCAAAAACTGGATTGACATAAAAAAATTATTTAATTATAGAATCTGGTCACAAATTTTCACGAGAATCGGTTGAGAATTGTGACCTGTAGAGGAGAACATCCGGACAGACATACGAAAGCAAAATGCCCGAGTCAAAACGTAGACCTTCGCTACGCTTCGGTCAACTAAAGGTACGAGTAGGTATACTAGTATTACATATATACAAAATATTTTAGATATAGTTGAGTTGTACGATATTTTAATTAGATTTTTATATTTTCAATTATTGACATTATCGATTCAAAATTTGTTAACTTTATTACTATTTTTATTTTGTGTTGCTAATATTAATAATAGTATGTTTTACTTAATTCTTTTTGTATGCACTTGACGATCTTTTTGTGAATTTCTGCTATTTTTAAGGAAGAATAACATGTACCTACATTTTCAATCAGAAATAAATATAATCTTATTTTATCATATTATGATATAAGGTCCAACGATGTACAGTTAGGTAACCGTGTGATCGATGGTACCCACGCTATTGGAATATGTACCTACTTCAAAATTGATGTCCGCTTTTTGGAGCTTTACCTATTTGGAAGGTCAAGTTAGGTCAAAGGTATTGAAGGTGAATATACTCGTAAATAGCTTTTAATTATAGATCGTTCCACGAAAGCTGACGCGAATTTTCTATGAAAATGTTGACAATTCATTAGGTATAAATCAAGCGCCAGCTCTTATGAACTTATTTATACGTTAAAATGGTTTTGTAATTTGCAGACATATAATTAACGCTAATTAATCATTAGGGTTGAAATTATTTATACCAATTCCGTTAACACCACTCCGCTGCACCGAAAATGCTATAAAATTTACGATGTCTGGTAATTAGAGTGGACTGGAGTGGACTGGCTAGCGTTTCGCGTAGGGTCATTTTTAGATAAAGATAGATAAAAGATAAAATATTTTTATTCGTGACGATCACAAAACATGTACGAACATGTACAGACAACAACAGCAAGGAAAGAAGAAATCAATAAGTGTGCATCACGAAATGGACCCAACTCAAGCCAGCGCTGGTCTTCCGTAGGGCCCATTCGGTGATGCCACGACAGATAACACATAAAGATACATATTAAAACATTGCAAAGATACACAAAGGGAATAATTAAGAAAACACTTTTTGACAGACTTCTCTAGTTATTCTAGTTCGTTGCATTGCTATGTGAGTAATCGCTAATCACTCAATATAGGTGGTAAAATGGTGGTAAACGATCAATAGCGTTATCAAGTCAAAGGCTAAGTACTAAGATACGAATCGTGTTGGTTCTATACCCGATTTGGTAACTGGACTTCCTTGCCACTGACCTCAACCTTGGGGTCATTATAGCGGTAATAAATGCCCCTATTCATATAGCAATGTAGAGCTACTGTAGGTCCAGTGTAACACTGATTGTGACCTCTGTTATTATAGACTAAGATATCTAGTTATACTTCTTATGGTAATCGGATAGCTTATGGATGGATATGGATATAAATCACATGCGCTTAACTATTAAGGTCTAAAATGACAATTGACTGAATTGATTGATGGGGCACTGGAGGCCTTGGTCACTTTTTCTTAGTATTATGACATTTATTTCAGTTTGTAAATGACTGAACTGCTATAGTTCGTTTTTTTAGCATTAGAAAAAGACTACGCGGTCTTGACGTCTTTTATATGGAAAAGCGTTTTAAAAAAATCAGTAACTATTACTTATGAAAGCAAAAGAATGTAAATAATCGTATATGATTCATAATTGACATATTTGCCGTGCCTTATTTTTCAAAAGTGTTTTCAATAAAAATACACGTCAAGATTGTTTACTTTTTTTCTAATGCTAAAAAAACGAACTATATAGTCTCTTCTGAAAACCTCAGCAAGCATTTCATTCTTGACCATGTGACCGCTGATAGTCAGCCAGTTATAGTGACGACCTAAACCTGTATGTAAGTAATAAAAATATTTGTATAAAGTTGAACTTTAATAGCTGTAGAGTTGAATATCATAACCGCCATATATAGCATTGTATGCGGTAAGGGGCTGCTTCTGTCAACGTTTTACCACAAGTAAAACGTTTAATATTTGTCGTACCTTCAGAACTTCTTTCTTTTTGGAAATCGTTTCAAAATGTAGCCAAGTTTTAGATAGTGTCGATGTCCAAATACCCTATCCAATCGAACAAAGCTATCTTACGTCGCTTACTCGAAGCCATTACAAACAGATCAGGAGTGTTACTACGATCCCTTATACGACGAGTCGAAAGTTTAGAGGAACCATTATTGCGAGCTCTATACTAGTCGTACCTACCTTAGTTAGTGCTTCTGGGCATTTACCGCAAATCGACAACCATTTGTGCCTATTTTGCGTGAAACGAGATTGTTCTACTCTAACCACCCCAGCTCCTGCATGAAACCTAGCCATGTTTTCAGGTAGCTAACTGCCTCTTTTAGTCCCTAGGTATTTCCTCCTGTATACTTCTACCTGTTTGCAGTCTAGGAGAATATGTGTTTTATTATTTCCTCTATTGGCAATGACTTAAGTTTCAAGATGACATGTACTGGGACCACGTCGAGCACCAGTACGTTTATTATTGTGTAGGTGTTTGTCCGTACCAACCTTATATTACTATTTACATCTACAAAGGTCCATGGAGTAAGCCACATAGCTGAAAACGCCGGTTCGTTTCCGACAGCGGCCACTGGAGGGCTTGGTCACTTTGTCATTAGTAGGTATTTATGTATAAGACATCTATTTCAGTTTATACACTAAATATTACTCGAATATGTTACAGATATTCCTCATTACCAGTGGCGGATTTGCAGTGCTGGCCGCCCTAGGCCCCACGCCCCGTAGAAACTACTAGCCGCCCCTTTCTCGGCACCCATCTATAGACTGCCGCCTTGCTGCCGTCCCTAATATTTTGCAGCTTTAGGCCCGGGCCTACTGGACCTTAGGGCAAATCCGCCACTGCTCATTACACTGGATGGCCTGAGATTGGACTCGCTTGCTCAAACACGTGCATCCAGCGTTCGTCGAGCCGTAAGCGATAAATGATCAGCAATTTCCTGACTAGATATCTCGTCGCTCGTTACAGCTTGCTAATACCATCTTTTACACGTAGGTTTAGTGCTAAGAAACTTAAAATAGAAGAAGAGTTCATCATCATCATCATCATTCTAGCCTTCAGTCGCCCACTGCTGAGCATAGGTGTACATTATTGGTACAGTTTAACTTATTGACAGTTCCGTACAATCCTCAGCAAAATGGTATCGTAGAAACTAGAAAGACTTCATCGAACAGTTAGGCGGTTTCATCTTCTGTCCCAGTTGTATCATAAATAAGATCGGGGTCCGTTTTGCTATCTAATCGTATATCTGGCGTGATCAATAGTCGACTTACGGATAAAAGTGTGTTGGATAAGATCTTCTGCTTAATATCAGTACATCTGAATATATTTAATAGTGAATAGTAAAACTTGTGAATAATTTTCTTAGTTTTATTTAGAGTAAATTAGTAACATTTTACGGTAATATTTAATTGTGATTTAAAAACTGTCAGGCCTATTCAAATTTCGAGATAATCACAAGATCTTGAGACGATTTAGAGATCAACTAGATCTACATTAGATATCGACTAGATGTCACTTGGATATCTAAGTCATAACTTGTCGAAATCGTTCAAGAGGACCTCCAGAATCGCGGAAACGTCAAATTTGACATATCTATCTTACAAATATCTTTAAATTATCCGTATCGTAACTTGTTGAAGTCTAGTAGAAATCTAATTCATTTTCCGAATCGAGCCGTGTTAAGTAATTTGTTCTCCAGTTGCAAGTCCGAGCTCAATTGGAAAACTGCAACATCTACTGTTAGACCAAGAAAAGTCTGCAACGATTTTGATAGCTTACGCAATGCAAGTATTATTTATACGTCATAATTTCATAGAAGTTTGTCGTTAAAAATAACACTTGCACTGAGTGTGCTATCAAAATCGTTGCAGACTTTTCTGACTGAGGACTGAGGATTGTACGGAACTGTCAATAAGCTAAACTGTACTGTGCTAAATAATTTTTAAATGGGCGTTTTCTAAAATAAATATTGAAAACATGATTCTTTCAAATTTGGACCCTCTTGGGCTCATTTTGCTCAGAATCGACAGCATTCTCGATCCTATTATTAAAAAAACCGGGCACGTGCGAGTCAGACTCGCGCACGAAGGGTTCCGTACCATAATCCAAAAAAAAAACGAAAAAAAAAACAAAAACAAAACGGTCACCCATCCAAGTACTGACCACTCCCGACGTTGCTTAACTTTGGTCAAAAATCACGTTTGTTGTATGGGAGCCCCATTTAAATCTTTATTTTATTCTGTTTTTAGTATTTGTTGTTATAGCGGCAACAGAAATACATCATCTGTGAAAATTTCAACTGTCTAGCTATCACGGTTCGTGAGATACAGCCTGGTGACAGACAGACGGACGGACGGACGGACGGACAGCGAAGTCTTAGTAATAGGGTCCCGTTTTACCCTTTGGGTACGGAACCCTAAAAAGATGTCCCAAAATGTCCATTCCATTACGTCACGTTTTAGTGTGGTTTTTTTCACTTGTCTGTGCGTGACGTAGTTGAATGTACAATTTTCATACAAATTTTTGGGACATTTTTTTATCATCAGGATTGAATATGCTAGTGATTCTGCATTGAAAGAACCCAAAAACACCAGGATCGGTGAGAATCAGAATTTCAATAATTATTTTAGAAAACGGCCAAATAAGCTTTTTTACCTAAATCAATGTCTTGATGGTAAATTGTTAACCATGGGTTTTATAACGGCTTCCTAAATTTTACTAAATTAGGTAAGTTATCAAAAATATTGACACTACTAATGACAAGTCATTACGAAAGTCCGCAAATTGCCTGGGAGCACCGTTTAGTGGGAAACGATGGCAAATAACCTGACTACTATTCCCATAATGTCTCTAGTGGGGTTGTTACCAGTATACCCTGACCCCTAGTTTCAAGTTAATTAAGACGAAAGTGGACGACCGTGCGAAATGTCCTCATTTTCCTCTCTGGACATTAACATTATAGAAAATAGTGTTGTATGTGCACCAATTCGTTGTATATCAACCACATTATATCCCTTCGTTTGATTTTTTATATATTATAAGATTTATAAATCTTGCTAGGAGCATTTCAAAATTTGTATGGAGTACCTACGTTTTTCGCTCAAAATTCTCATATCAAATCTAAAAAAAGTCAAACAAAGGTCATAGCTAATGATTCATTTACATCAAATGATGTGAAAATATTTTCCAGAATGTCAATATCAAGAGAGAAAAACGGGAATTGCGTTTGTATGGAGAACCGTTCGTAACTTTTCCTCTTAAGCGTAATAGAAGGTGCTTGTACTGGTTAGTGTATTATAATAGGGTATTTTCCTACTAGTCAAATCAGTTACTTTTTTATAACTGTAAAAACGATTTGCTAATATGGAATTTATATGAAACATTACATCGTTACGTCACGCTCAACTCGCCTACTTTTTTTATTCTATCCGATTTATTAAATAGAACTTGTGTTCAAAAATAACTCCTATCTGTGTTTTTCTAATAATTATCTGGTGCTTTATTTCATGCATGGTGTAAAATAATTTATTTTAAATACAGTATAATACCCTATTGTAATACCTAAGCGTAGTGAATAATAGTGGCTATCAGAATAAAGCGACTACTAATGACTTACATTTGCGGGGGATGGATATGCAAATATGATTGCGCGCCATTTTGAAGCTACTTTAGTATTTATAGGCAAAATTGTATGAGGGTGGAAAATTGCTAACGACTTTCTGACTCCAGATAAAATATCTGCCTCTCTTTTATTTCAATTTCAATATCTTTAATGTCAAAAACGCATGTCAAAATATACAATATAAAATTAAATTAAAATTAATACTACAATACTACGTTAAATACATTACAACAAAACCGAGTTAAAAAAGATACCTAGTAGTTATTTATTTCACCGAAACACAAGTGGCTAAAACATAAATATTAAATAATAATATATTCTTTATTGTGACCCATATAATAAAAAAGAGGATACAGAACAGAACATAAACATTTTAAAACATTTAAATTAAAAAGTCGCAATCGCTTGGTAGGGCGCCCCAAAAGGTTCGTTAGGTAAATAGATGGAATATGAACAATTTATCACAATAAATTTTAACTTTCCTTACTTCCAATATTTAAGTGGCAATGGGCAGGCCACATTGCGCGCAGAGAAGATGGCCGATGGGGTCGAAAAGTGCTCGAGTGGAGACCACGGACTAGCAAGCGCAGCGTTGGACGTCCACCCACAAAATGGACAGACGATCTTGTTAAGGTCGCCGGAAGACGCTGGATGCGGGTCGCTTCCAACCGGTACGTGTGGAGGTCCAAGGGGGAGGCCTATGTTCAGCAGTGGACGTCTTATGGCTGAGATGATGATGATGATGATGAATATTGAAAATAATGATACCATTCGATTGCTTACATTTTATTAAACGACCTTGTTAAGGTCGCCGGAAGACGCTGGATGCGGGTCGCTTCCAACCGGTACGTGTGGAGGTCCAAGGGGGAGGCCTATGTTCAGCAGTGGACGTCTTATGGCTGAGATGATGATGATGATGATGAATATTGAAAATAATGGTACCATTCGATTGCTTACATTTTATTAAAATAAAGTGTATGGCAATAAAAACTTGTCGTCTAGCCTATTCAAATAACCGTTATCATTTTCATTAATAAATCCAACAGCGATCTACATTTGCAAATATAACATCAAGAAATACCTAGTTTCAATTAATCCTCAATTGTTCAACGGGATTTTAGCACATCATCAAATTTGTGCTAATTTGAGCGTACAATTTGAATCCAATTAATTCGTCATGATATCAAGCGAATGGTTTTAAGGTGATATTCGGATTGCGACTGCAGCAGCATTATTGAAATAAATTGAAGAACTTGAAATAAATTAATTTTAATTTAATTAATTTTAATTGATGTGGATGTGAGTGATGTGACATTGATATTGCGGCCGCAGCACTGCTACTGTATCTGTGAAGGATCCCGCAACACAGGGAAAAAGTGGTTTCAGTCAAGTCTCGCGAAATTTTAGTATGATGTAGATTTTAGTCTCCTGATTATTTTTTATAAAGGCATAATTTCTCAGAAGTATACTTTCAGAAATAACCAAGTTGTTTTCTAAAATCGATACATTGAATTGACAGTAATGGCACATACTGATTGTTACTGACGTTATGAAGTTGAAAAGAAAATTTTTTTTTTATTTACAGATACAGCAGCGACAACAACAACGCCGTAACAGTAATGCAGCTGCGGTCGTCATCCGAACGTCACTTTGGTGCCGGTGAAGGTGTTTTAAATAACAACTACTGCAACTACCCCCACCGCTTTCGCGCTTGTCATCTCATATATTTGTGTTCAGGGCATTACACTGTATGCATCGATACCATATTTACCCATATCAAATCATGTTGCAACGTTACTGCTGTAGACTTTATGAAAGGAGTGACGTCAATTTAAAGAAAATTGAAAGTGATACGCACTCTCCGCAGTAATGCGACAACAGCAACGCTGGTGCAGTCGCCTTCCGAATGTAACTTTTAAACATATCCATTCTCAGCAAGCAATACGTTTGGAACTGTGTAATGTTTGGAGAGCAAATAGTATTCACGCCAAGTAGGTCGCTCCCGGCTGAAACGAGATACGTTATATATGATATTTTATAATGGCAGAATCTCTTCTGCTTGGAAAAATAATATATAAGTCCCTAGTTAAAAGTTTCAAAAGTGCAGATTTTTAGGGTTCCGCAGCCAAAATGGCAATCGGACCCCTTGTAGTTTCATAATGTCCACACAGGCAGACGTCTGTCTGCCCGATTTGAACTTTAATATACGTCAATTGGTAGATTTAGAAACGATATTATGGGTTAGATGTGTCAGTGTTAAAAGTGACGTTTTTGTTTGAAGAAACGTCATATTTGACACTGACATATCTAATCCATATCGTTTCTAGGTCTAACTGACGTATCTTAAAGTTCGAATCGGGCCGAAAATGTACAAACTTTTTTGGAATTGTTCCTATGTTTCTGTACACAAGCTAGCGGAGAATAGAAAATGACACTGCATTTCAGCAACGTCCGTCTAACGGCCAGCCATTTGTTTCCCCCGTTCCTTTCCATGGAAAAACGTCCTAAGTGAAGAGAACACCCAACTACATGTAACGTTTTGCCAGCAAGACGTTGCGTTGCAAATCCCAAAAAGAAGAGTTAGGTTTTGGACTGCACCCAACACGCAAAGTTGCAAGGAATTGCTGGCTAGTATGGCCATAAATAATTTTGCTGATATATTTTGTTTCGCTTAACTTCAAACTCGCATAAATCCATTCGACCCTCTTAGGAAATATCTACCCATGGTATAATAATATACTCCGCCTGGTACTCCATTCCCGTCTTTTCTAGGTCACCTAACTGACACGGGCCTACGTCATCATGCGACAGCGCTATATGATAATATGGGATAGCGCTATATATAGCGGCCATGTTGTTGTGACGTAGGCCCGTGTCACTCTGGGAATGGAAGACCATGTTTTATTAGACTATGTATCTACCCTATTACCTTTGTCCTTTACTTAATACCAAAATTGCAAAATCTGACAGTTGGGCTTAACCGAGTTAAAGCCTGACCAGGAATATATGATCACGCGCCAATCGCGCCATGTTGCGGAATTTCACTGGAACTAATTGTTTCATACTAAACTGAACTGTCACCCTATAGTTACATGAGAATAACAGCGCCCTCTTGACATCTTCCTCGCGTTGTCCCGGCATTTTGCCACGGCTCATGGGAGCCTGGGGTCCGCTTGGCAACTGATCCCAAGAATTGGCAAGGCACTAATGTTGATAGGGGTTGCTCCCCATGTCCCTTAGTTCTAATAATCTTAAAAATGTAAGATTAGTTCTAAGTTGGCTGTATATTTATTCTTTTTTATTTAAAATAAACAGTTTAAAATTTAATTTTTTTTTTTTTTTTTTACTAGTTTTTACGAAAGCGACTGCCATCTGACCTTCCAACCCAGAGGGTAAACTAGGCCTTATCGGGATTAGTCCGGTTTCCTCACGATGTTTTCCTTCACCGAAAAGCGACTGGTAAATACCAAATGATATTTCGTACATAAGTTCCGAAAAACTCATTGGTACGAGCCGGGGTTCGAACCCGCGACCTCCAGATTGAAAGTCGCACGCTCTTACCGCTAGGGCATCAGCGCTCCTCAGCGCCCTCTTGACAATGATCATATATTATTGGTCAGGCTTTATATTGAAGCGATTTTGTTGACGGAAAACTAATGATGGTGCTTGTCTAACGTACGTTAAAAATCGAATAATAAGCTTTTCAATGCAAGTTATTCTTAGCGATTATTTAGTATTTACCCACAGACATTAAAGTGTCATTCTATAAATTGCTAACTATGTAAACAAACCGCCATATTGAAATTGTCTCTGAATGATGAATTTACTAGTGACTTTTGTTTACATAGTTAGCAAGTTCCATAGAATGACACTTTAGGTAAATTTGTCTTAAGTTTGCCTTACAATCGTCATTACTTTTCGACTGAAATGCTATCGATGACAACCTATTAATTACATTGCACATACAAAGAAAGCTTTAATTTAACATTTTAATCATTAAGCATGAGGTTGCCTTTGAACAAAAATTATGTTTAAATAGGTATAGGTAATATATTTCATACAAAATTGAAGTGAAGGGTTGCAACGCAAAATGGTACCTAAATAGAGGTAATCCTTAAAGGCATTTTCTTACGTGAACGCTCTGGCCGTGAAATTAACTTCCTGTGGTTTTTCAATAAAAAATGTAAATGGGTTTCTTCAAAATAGAGTAAACAGGTTTTCTAAATGATCGGCAACGAGCAGACGTCCATATTAGGCCATTGCAACTTATCAGGTGGTTTGTTTGCTTGTTTCTTACGATGAAATATAGAGAAATCATCATCATCATATCAGCCGAAAGACGTCTACTGCTGGACAAGTGGACATAGGCCTCCCCCAAGGATCTCCGCAAAGATCGGTCTTGCGCCGCTCTCCTCCATCGGCTCCTTGCGACCTTAACCAAATCCTGGGTTTTTTCCTGCTCCTGATGGAGAAATGTAGGTGTAGATTATTACCGCTAAGACAAGGCTGGGGGGTGGAACCCGGGGTTTTTCCATCTCCACCCGGCGTGAAGGTTGTCATGAAAGACCAGTGTGTGGTGTCGCCCTGCATACTACCTTCGGGGGAGCTTCGGTTCCAGGGCCTTCGGGTTCATGGAGGGGACAGCCTCGGCTGTCGGCAGCAGGCGGTGTTCACGGTGGAATGCTTACGCGTCCATGTCAACGCCACCATTGCTACAACCGGGCATACCGTGGAGGTTAGTCGGTATTTGGCCCCTTGGCCACGAGTCCAACATATCCGTCCTAGTTCCCCGGCTGAGCGTAATGCATTACTCCTCGTAAAAAAAAGGTGTAGATTATTACAAATTGATAATCAACTCATCTTTTATTCAACTCATCGTGAACTGAAGTGCCGAAGCTACAAAATCAATGACATTGTCACTCGATATCGGGACAGGCCCTCAGCAGTACTTTGCGGATAATGTTATCTTGATGGACTTTTCCGTTTTGATATCGATATTATTCTCTAGTGTTTTGCTTTTTGTGTTGGTTTGCGTTTTTGGATTTCTAAAAGATATATTATTGTTTATGCGACTTAAGGCTGTCTTTCGACTGTGGCGGAGAAAAGAGATGTGCTGGAATCAACCTGGGATGATGATGATGACGATTGATAACAGCTATCCTTTATCCTTCTTTAAGCTTTTCTACATAGCAGATTTGAAGGTTTAAAAGAGAAGAAGTGGAAGAAAAGGGTAGACAAACAGAGTTACTTTCGCATATATAATATGTATTAGTACGGATTTTGTCTGCTTTTTTTTTTGTAAATAAATATAACCTACACGTGGACTGCGTACAAGCGATCCTTTACGTCATCGATTTTTGACCCCCCCCCCCCTAAAATCATGCTTCGAATGACCCCGTTTCCTCCTACATCATCATCATCCGATGTCCAGACCCCCCCCCCTCTAATTTGAAATGACGTAATTTATGAATAACCCCTTACGCACATGCGACACATGTCAAGGGGCTGACAGAGTTGTCTACCTTATTATTACTCAATGGTAGTACACAACTTTTAAACCAAGATGGAAATCTTAGTGGTACCACTACAATCTAGGGATTTGTTTCCTACTTGAAAAAAAATTTGCTTTACTAGATCAAATTTCGGGGGGCAAAATCTTATGACAAGGATCTAAGGATACAAAGATACTCAATTATTGGCGCTTTTCTTATAATTATATACTAGTTATCGCTCCAAGTTTTTTTTGGAAGTGCCCACATTTTTAAAGGCGATGATAAAGTATGAATTTTTGAGTTCGGCGACTTTTTCTTTAAACTAAATAGATTAGATTAGAACTATTTTTTTTAGAAAAGTATCAAAGGTCATCGCAACAGATAAAGAGAAAAGGAAAGCGTTTATCAGAGAAAAGACTGGCCGTAAAGAAAATTACATTGCCACTTCCATGATTGAGAAAAAGCGGCCTAATAAAAAGCGAGGGTGAAGATAATATTGATAATAAGAGTAAGTCGAATTTCACAAAAATGTATTTTATATTCACGAAGAAATATTGCTGTATCAAAACTACTTTTTTTCAAATTGTTTTTAGGGTTCCGTACCCAAAGGGTAAAACGGGACCCTATTACTAAGACTCCGCTGTCCGTCCGTCCGTCTGTCACCAGGCTGTGTCTCATGAACCGTGATAGCTAGGCAGTTGAAATTTTCACAGATGATGTATTTCTGTTGCCGCTATAACAACAAATACTAAAAAGGTTTTCCGGTTTTTTGTTAAGTTGTCATACTTACATAATTAAGTTAAGAACCGTCGTCATCAGATATACATAGTGTCCCTAAAACCAACGCCAAGACTTAAAGGGCTTATAGCAGCGGTTCTCAATCTTTTTTTTTGACGGAACCCTTTTGGAAAGCGAAATACTTGATGGAACCCTACAATAAAACAATAGTTTATAGAAGTGTGTTATTTGCATAGTCAAATTTTTCGAGGCGACTAAAGCATAGTGTTCTAAATTCTTGTGGAACCCCTGCAGGGGTGTCGCGGAACCCTAGGGTTCCGCGGAACACACTTAGAGAATGGCTGGCTTATAGAACAGCTGATGGGCTACAAGATTTAGCAACTTTGCCATTATTGAAAATCTTTAAACGAAAGAAAAGAAATACTAACTCTGTTCCAATTGAAACCGTTTAAAATTACATTGCAGTAGGTAGTAGTACTTTAGGGAAGATCGTGGGGTTTACGAGGATGTATGATTACTATGAACTCAATTTACGTCAAAAAAATCAAACATAATCGTCACATTACACATGTTCATATTATATGCTCATACGTCATTACGTCATTTGCATTTTCCTGTTAGGTAATGATTGATAATACGAACGAACTAGAATAACTGTAGAAGTCTGATATAGAGCTCAAAACCATACAAGTGCGGGTCGGACTCGCCCAACGAGGGTTCCGTACTTTTTAGTATTTCAAATTTTATATTAATGAAAAAAAAATGAAAAATTACGCTTCCGGCAGGACTTGAACCCACAACCTCCGTGCGTTAGCTCTACCAATTGAGCTACGGAAGCCTACCAGAATATCGCGACTCTTTCCATTCCTTCCTTTATGTATACACGCCTTTGGGGTGGCGTATAGCGACATCTACCGAAAGACGATTACATCTTTTAACGGTACCGGCCGGCAGCGGCTTTTTTTTTAAGTATTTGTTGTTATAGCGGCAACAGAAATACATCATCTGTGGAAATTTCAACTGTAGCTACCACGGTTCATGATTACAGCCTGGTGACAGACAGACGGACGACCAGCAGCGGAGTCTTAGTCATAGGGTCCTGTTTTTACCCTTTGGGTACGGAACCCTAAAAAAGACCCTACGTGTATTTTGCCGCCAGCGATTCAACTGTACCTACTGCGCGCAGTTTGACAACGTCAAATATTGTAACGCCGCGAAAGAGGTTGGACATTTAAAATTTTATTTTAGCCAATCAATACTTTTTGTGACCAATCACAACTATTTTAGGGTTCCATACCCAAGGGGTAAAAAAAACGGGACCCTATTACTAAGACTCCACTATCCGTCTGTCACCAGGCTGTATCTCATGAACCGTGATTTTTTGTCGTTTTTGCGTGATGGTAAGGAACTCTTCATCTTCGTGCGCGAGTCCTTGATTGGCCGGTTTTTAAAATAGGTACCGGGAAATTGTGTATTCAAAGCAGCGGGTGGGGTATGTTTACTGAGAAACTATTATAATTTAACTGTTACTAGGTTTTTTTTTAATGTCAGTCAATATGGACTGTGTTTGGAAGTCAAAATGTCAGAAGCAGAAGTTGCTAAGCGGTCGAGGAGTCAAAATTATTGACACGCTCTTATTCTCTTAACAATAAAGTCGCGTCAAGATCATTTTGAACACCTCGCCCGCTTAGCAACTTCTGCTGCTGACTGTACTAAGAGTTGCGTTTATATGATTACACGCCCTGATTTGATCATCCCGTCGACGCCTAAAGGCGTGATTAGAATGACAGAGATAATTTGCGAACTTCGGTGTTCGCGGTTATAACCCAGCTAACTAACATGCTGGACGCAAACATAATTCAAATTTCCGAACGTACCGTCAACCAACAAATTGAATATGGCCGACCTTTTGCACTGCTTGTCTAAATATTTCCAAAATATGCGACAGTATGAATTTTGCGGATATATGTTGTCGATTCAAAACTGTTATTTTTTTACGCTCTTTCGTTTGAGCATAATTTCATTCGGATCTACCGTAGGCCCCGGCGCAATTATTTATATGTATAGATATATTATGTGTGTTACCAGGGATGACTTACGGCTCCGAAACGTGGTCTTTCACTATCGGCCTCATCTCAAAACTCAAAGTCGCTCAACGAGCTATGGAGAGGGCTATGCTCGGAGTTTCTCTACGTGATCGAATCAGAAATGAGGAGATCCGTAGACGAACTAAAGTCACCGACATAGCCCACCAGATTAGCAAACTGAAGTGGCAATGGGCAGGCCACATTGCACGCAGAGAAGATGTCCGATGGGGTCGAAAAGTGCTCGAGTGGAGACCACGGACTAGCAAGCGCAGCGTAGGACGTCCACCCACAAGATGGACAGACGATCTTGTTAAGGTCGCCGGAAGACGCTGGATGCGGGTCGCTTCCAACCGGCGCGTATGGATGTCCAAGGGGGAGGCCTATGTTCAGCAGTGGACGTCTTATGGCTGAGATGATGATGATGATGATGATGATAGATATATTCCGTCGCTGCTCTTACGTCATTAGCGTTTTCCTGTTAGGTTGTTTGATAGTACGAACGAGGAATCACGTGGTTACTACGCATAGTAAAACAAATGACATGACTGGTTTACAAATTACTACTTATTTACTGTTAATTATTCGGACTCTAATTGAGTGTTTTATGCAGTAGGTACATGTACAGCCGTGAAGACAAGATGTTTGGTAATGTAATTAAGATGTTAGTGAAACAAGTTACTGTATTTTTTTATGGAACAGTCACTTTAATTGCTGGTATTTGCATGTCTGATGTGGACCAGGTGTCTCCTGTAACACGAGCAAATATTTAAAAAATAGATTGTCAAATTTATGTTTAATATTACATTTTTCGTACTTTAAATTTTTCTTGCACCTATTACTGCTTGTTTTCTGTTTGGCCCGCAGGGTTAACTGGTAGAGAATGCCTTCTGGCATTAAGTTCGCCTTTTGTACAATTTTAACTGTGCAATAAAGCTTAAATAAATAAATTGTACTCCTGTCGCATCAGTAATGGAGTCGCCTTTATGCCATTTCATTTATTCAGTGTTCCGCCTAGGATCTCTACAACGGCTGATGGTGGAGCACTTTTCTTATACAACAGTTTCACCTTGCTTTGCTAGTCAATAAAAATAAAACCGGCCAAGTGCGAGTCGGACTCGCGCACGAAGGGTTCCGTACCATTAGGTAAAAAACGGCAAAAAAATCACGTTTGTTGTATGGGAGCCTCACTTAAATATATATTTTATTCTGTTTTTAGTATTTGTTGTTATAGCGGCAACAGAAATACATCATCTGTGAAAATTTGAACTGTCTAGCTATCACGGCTCATGAGAGCCTGGTGACAGAGAGACAAGACGGACAGTGGAGTCTTAGTAATAGGGTCCCGTTTTTACCCTTTGGGTACGGAACCCTAAAAACTGTCATTTTCTAGAAAACACTTGAAAATCGATAACAGATGAAATGATTATCGGACATCTCGTTAAGCTCATGCTTAGGCGGCTTCCTACAGTATATCAGAACGACCTTGGCTGGCCTATCTTGAAACTATAGACATGTTAATAATAAAGAATTCATTTAAGTGAAGTTTTGTTATATCTTCTTGAGAAATAAAGATTCTAAAACTGTAGACTCCATAATAAATAAAATATCTCGGAGACCGAGCTTTGCTTGGAAAACATATATATAAAAAAAAAGCCTTTTATTTCTTGAACATTTAAAAAATTGTTTACATACCTATTTTATATGTAAAAACTCAAAAATGCGCGTTTTCCCAGAGGAAAGACCTAGCTAGATCGATTTATCGCTCCCGAAAACGAAAATTAGTAAATTTAAAGGTACTTAATTATTCTTTTGTACCAATTTCGTATTAAAATATTTAAAATGACAGACAGTTTGAAGCAACCGAACTATCGTTTTTAGTAGGTATTTAAGATTTAAAAACATTGTTTTATTGATTTTGAGTTACGTTACGAGTCGCAACTTTTTGGAGTGTGATTCGAAAGCAGAGACTCTTTGACAAATGAAGGTTTTATCTTAAGGGACTGGAAATCGTTGATATTTAAACATTTTGTTTAACTTATCTGCATTCTATGTAGACATACTCCTTATTATGTACTAGTTCATGGCCAGACTATCTCTTAAACTAATCCCATACGGAACGGCTGTAACTCAATCTGATTAACAACCAGCCAAGTGTTTTTATGATTCTCCTTGTTTAGACACGTCCCGCCAGACAACCTTACACTGTCAGGCCTATTCGGATTTCGAGATAATCACAAGATCTTGAGACGATTTAGAGATCAACTAGATCTACATTAGATATCGACTAGATGTGACTTGGATATCTAAGTCATAACTTTTCGAAATCGTTCAAGTGGACCTCCAGAATCGCGGAAACGTCAAATTTGACATATCTATCTTACAAATATCTTTAAATTATCCGTATAGTAACTTGTTGAAGTCTAGTAGAAATCTAATTCATTTTCCGAATCGAGCCGTGTGTCTCGCCCCGTTTTTGTCCAGTCCAGTGCTATCACATTTACTTCTGTCGTTAAGGTACAGTTCGGATTCATACTACACCAGGATTACTGCAGTAATGCGGCGCGACAATGCTGCCGAATCGACTGTATTGTGGCTTGTGGCCGCATATGTCATAAATGTAAGACTTCGCATACATTTATGTAGTCAGCATTGACAAGCTTCACAAGCTTGCTATAGTTCTACAGCTCATATAGCTACTTGGGTACTTGGGATTATGATTAATAGTTTTCTTGGTTTCTATAAACTCTAAATGGTCGGACGACATTAGAAAGATGGCAGGGCCGACCTGGCATAGAACCGCCGCATACAGAACAACATGGAAATCCATGAAAGAGGCATATGTTCAGCAGTGGACGCAAATATGCTGAGCAGAAAAGAAGAAGAAGAATAGGTAGTTTAATTATTTCCTACATAGTTTCAAATTAGATATTTTCTAGTATTTACCCAAAACTTCCAACTTTTAGCGAATTTTCAAAATACTTTTTCTGGTCACGTTTTTAAGTTATTCTCTACCCGACTGTACTAGATATTCAGAAACAGTTAATATTTTACAAAATTACGTGCTCAATTACGCAAGGTTCTGCCTACCCCATCAATCCTTTTAAATATTCAATATCCCCGGAAAATCCCGGGATAAAACCGATCGCATTTCAATAAAAAACTCGTTTCGAGCGTCGTTAAAAAATCGAACGAAAAGGGAAACCAAATGACGTAGGCAGGTGTGCGGTTGATGTCAAAAAGATGGAGTTTTTCAACGTGTTTCAATTTAATAAAGTGAAAAATGTGAATAATAATTGATTGATCTCGTAAGACTCATTGGTCTATTGTTAGGACGACAATATGTAGTTATAATAGCCCGCAAAATCAAGTTTTCAAGCCTTTTTAAACTGGGTTGTTAATTCACTTGTCCTAAAAATAAAATAAAAATTTAATGGACCTATTATTACAAGCTAAAAATTAGGTTTTCGTTCTTTTATCACAGAGTTCTCATGGCCACCTCTGTGTCCATAATCATATCAGCTCGATGCGACGGTACCATAATATTGCATTATCACCCAACTTGCATATGTACATAATGTGAAGTTTCATACTAAATCGAATATAGGGAAGTAAGTCTAATTATCTTGCGAGATTTGACCAGAACAACAATATTACAAATAAACATTGCTAATTAAATAAAAGCTTGTAATATCAATCAATTTTCTAACGTAGGTGCAATCCAAATTCATATGGGTTTTCCATATCTGTCACAGTTGCTATAGGCACTATATTTCTTTCCAGATATTTGTATTATTTACAAATTATATTGTATTATTTACATATTATATTGTATTATTTACATATTATATTGTATTATTTACGTATGCATCTGTGAAGGTCGCTATAAAATTATTGCTGTATAAATTGGGTGGAATCATTTTCTTTTTCTTTCATATTATTATTTTGAACTAGATTTGGAGCAAATAATTGAGAAAAGTTACTATTTCATTAATGACATACCGTAAAACGGGGTGAGTAGGTTTCGCGGGGAGCTATGGGTTATGAATGGGGAGAGAAGGATTTAGAAGGGGGTGAGGTGGGTTTTTAAGGCTACTGCTACAAAAATAATGTATTCCAATTTAAAATGGACCTATAGTAATATACGCATAATAAAAAAAAATCGATCCAACAATCTTCCAAAATCACCTTTGTATGAAAAACCCTCTCACCCCAAATACGAGGCACTACGGGGTGAGGTGGGTTTTCCTCTTTATCGTCAAAGTTATGAAATGGAACTACCCAAAATAAAATACAAACGTCCGAACCACTTATTATATACACCATTCAGTTTTCACATGTAAAAATAAAATTTTATCGAGGTATGAAAGTCAAATTTCACCCAACTCACCCCATTTTACGGTACAAAAAATTGCAACATCAAGAACCATTATTTCTTCTGCCGAGTTCTGCCCTTGTATATATATATTTATATATTATATATATATATATATATATATATATATATATATATATATATATATATATATAAGTAGGACAGTGTAGAAGTCATTACCTCACATCAAAGAAACAGGGTTTCCAGCCTCCCTTTGAGATTACAAGATAAGCTGTCTATAAATACGCCGAAAATACGGCAGATTCACAACCCTGCTGGGATTTACTATTTTCTTTTTTATGCGAAGCTTCTGTTTTGGATCATCCGAAATGGTAAGATTAGAGATCTGCTTTCTGGATATTCCTTTTATTGTAAAACAGAAATATTTATATACGCGAAAGTTAAGGAAAGCTAAAATATAAGAAAAGACAGTTTAGCTTTAATATTTTGGATGGCAGAGTAGTAGTAATATTCTATTAGATATGTACAGTTACAGTCACCTGCAATAATATGTTACACAACGAAGGCTGCAAAAATATCTGACACGATCTTATTTTTAGAGCCATTAGAGCGTGTCACATATTTTTGTGGCCTTTGAAGAGTAACATGTTATTGCGGATGACAGTACAATAACGAGATAGCACTAAAAACTCCAATAATTGTCAGAACAATTAGTCAACACCGCTATTATCGCTAAAAAGATTTTACAGACACCCTTGGGGTAGCAGAAATGACCCAAAATAGGTATATTGAATAACGTAAAGTAACCCGTTTTTATTGCTCTGAAAAGTGCTTTACGGACAGTCAAGAAATTTAACCTTTCATGTGTTTGTGGTGATCAAAAATCGTGGGTTCAAACCTCGGTGAGCAAAAAAAATAGTTTTCGAGAATAATAGAAAAAGAAGACGAAAGGTGACGTTCCGTTTCCAACGACAGCTGCGCTGCCGTGGCGACTCGTTGGTGTTGCTGTCAATTGGCATAGTAAAACGAATGACAATCCCAATTCCCAATTGACAGTAACGTCGCGACGGTAGTTAGAGCTGTCGTTCGAAATGGAACGTCACCTTAACATTTTGGCCACGAGCCTTGTCATACACAGGCAAGAGGTTAGTTTCTGTACCGTTTCGTAATTTATCACAGTGACAATCAATGTGAAAACCACTAGGGATATTATTGTTACGGTGACAAGGTAGCAGGGTACGGAATGGTACAGCAATATTCCTTGACCATGCATTAAGCAAAAGGGACGTAATTTTGCAACTCGTCCTCTTAGGATGGTGTTTAGCAATATTGTGTCAACCCACATTAATTACGCAACTATACGCTAATAAGATGTCAACTCAAAAAGATGACGCTTAAATGGGGCGACACGACATCTAATAGTTATAGATTAGAATGCGGGGTACGCCAGGGTGGACTTACTTCTCCGGACCTCTTTAACCTTTACGTCAATGACTTGATGGGGAGGCTGAGGAGCACTGGAGTCGGGTGTCACGTGGGTGACGTCTGTATGAACAGTCTCAGCTACGCTGATGACATGGTGCTGCTCAGCCCCTCCATCAAGGGTCTGAGAAAGCTGGTTTCAGTCTGTGAAAATTATGTTAATTCTCATGGGCTGATTTACAACGTGGCTAAGACAGAACTGATGGTTTTCAAGGCTGGAAGGGGTCCGGATAACATACCGGAAGTCAAATTAAATGGAGAGAAGCTGCGTATTGTGCAGCGGTTCAAATATCTTGGCCATATACTGACGGAAGACATGAGGGACGACAGTGACATGGAACGCGAAAGAAGAGCTTTGGCTGTCCGTGGCAACATGATAGCCCGCAGGTTTGTCGGGTGTAGCAGGGGAGTCAAACGTACATTATTTAATGCATATTGTCTCTCTTTCTACACCTGTCAACTGTGGGTCAAGTACAGCAGGAAATCGTACAGCGCCATCCGTGTGCAGTATAATAATATATTCCGGACACTGATGGGGCTGCCGCGTTCCTGCAGTGCCTCCACCATGTTCGCGGAAGCCAGAATCCCTGACTTCTTTGCAGTGATACGCGCACGCATTTCTTCCTTCTGGGAGGGGATGCGCCGCTCGCATAACTCCATTATCATGTCGGTGTGCCGCAACATTACTTGTAACATGTTTAGGCATTGGCTTTCAGTACATCGAAACGGAAACAAAAAATAGTAACAATTAACTATTTAACTTGTTTTACTTTGCTTTTAGTTTATTTTAGTTTTAAGTTTTTATATTTAATTTGATATGGGTGTACTATTTACTGTACGTGATGCCTGAAAATAAAACTTTATTTATTTTTATTTATTCATTTTTATTTTATTTAAAGTTGACATTTTATTGCAAAATGAATGTGGGTTAACACATTTTTGCTAAACAATCTAGTCAGTCTGATTAGGATAGATAGACCATTTATTGATATTTTTTTTTTACATGTCATCCTGTTCAAGTTTGTTGTTATGGAGCGAAACATGTCGAGCATCTTCGACTCAGTCACCCGCTTTAGACCTTTAGTGCATTTTAAACCTTCGGGTAATGGAGAAAAGAGTAGGTATAACATTGCAAAAAGTTAATATAAAAAAATCTAAATATATTTATTTCAAGAAATACAGAAACTTCAATAAAAGCAGGACAGTGATTCCCTCATTATAGTTTTTTATTAGTAATAGAAAAAAGGTAAACAATCTTGACGTGTCATTTATTGAAAAACACTTTTGAATAATAAGTAACGGCAAATATGTAATAATTATGAATCATATACGATTATTTACATTCATTTGCAATTATAAACTGATTTTTAAAAAGAGTTTTCAGAGAGTCAAGATCGCGTAGTCTTTATCTAATGCTAAAAAAACGAACTATAGGCTCAGCCTGTAATGTGGGGATCTTAGAGAAATACCGAACGCTGATGTTGCGGCTATTATTTTGACAGAATATAATTAATATCATATTTTTTATTCATATGATCGAATCACGAAAGTGAACAAGATGTTAGTAACATTCACGAATCTTTATCTTGATGATCTACTTGTATGATACCGAGATACCGATCTAGCTGTAAAGGATGTTGTCAATGATCTCTTATCACTTGACTGACTTCGTCCCATTGTGACATTTGTGACCTTATATAACCAATGTTTCTATGACCCATTTGTATCGTAAACAAACCAGGTTTTCTGCGGTTACCCCCAACCGCAAAAGGTTTTCTTAACTTAAGGAAATAATTAAGAATTTAAGTGTCATGCGCGTCAATAATTGACACAAATTAACAATCATTGGCATAAGAAAGGCGGGTAACTACTGTCCTTACCAACGTACTTGGCGATTTAGCTAATAAGCAACTACAATAAGGAATTATCCCTAGCAACGAAATGAAAGCATAATGCAAATTCGCACAAACATTTAAGCTTCTACGTACTCACTTTTGCTGAAAATCCTCTATAGGTTGCCGTCAACAGAGCTCATTACATTACACTGGTACGTATTGACGCGTAGCGTCGAAAACAACCCTTAGCTTGGTGGTTAGTGACGTCACAGGCTGTCTAAACTAAACGCGGATAGACTATTCGTTTTCACACTCGATTTAATTGAAGAATGGATGTGGTGGTAACACGCGGATGGGCCGAGTACGGTCGGTGGGACGAGCGACGTGCGCGCTCCGCGGCGGCCGGGTGCAGACTGAAGGCTCGGTTGAGGTGTGCCGGGCCAATCGCGTGTCCCTCCCCCCTCCGCCTCGCCGCCCGCCCAGGCTCAGGCCATAGAATACGTGATGTAGAATGTCAACAGTTCTAAATGGGTACATAGGATTCAAGGATCTGGGATCCAATGCATGGCAAAGTGTAGGCAAATATACAGGTCGTAAATGAGATTGAAAATAGTTTATATGCAAACCAAATGTGTTTGTACATAATTTTGTCATCTATGTAAACTCTACACTTGTTAAATTATACTTATGTGGTGTGTATACCTACACAATCTATAAAGAAAATCGACTTAGCAATAATTGTCCTGTAATTCTTCCCTGTGGAGTTTTTTTTTTGAAAGAAAAGAAGTTCAAATGAGGTAAATAGGTATTACTCCTTAAAAGTATCAGCCTACAGTCATAACCTACCTATTACGACGAGCTGTTCTCATGAATGGAAAATGGAAACTACATTTCTTAACTAAAATTATAAATAAAATTAAATATGATCTATCAGTCTTAGAAAATTCAACCTGGACCCACAGTAACATATATATAATTATATAGATTATAGATAAATAATTATATACATACATAGAAAACATTCCTAACTCAGGAAGGAACAAACTAATAATACTATTTAAGAAAAGCCGATCTCTCGAACAAGTTTGAACAAGATCGGCTCACTATATATTTCTTCAACTTTAATTGACATGTTTTAATTTGTTGCTTTTTATTCACTTTAGTGCATGTCATCTTACTGTAGTTTAAGAAATTTAAATATTTCTGAGAACACTAGGAGGCTGTTTTCTTCTGATCCCGAGATCATTCTGATCAAAAATAAGCTCCGTTTCATTCTTCAAATAGGTACTAAAAGTATAACATGAGAGAGTGGTACTTACATGAGAAACGCTTCATTTAAATATGGTACATACGAGTATTAAATAAATAGCCGTATTTTAATTGCACCAATAGTACCAATATCAATGCATTTTACATGTAAAACTACAAGGAATTTAAAAAGAAAAATATAACTAGGTAACATCAGGCGGTCTTATCCCTAATTAGTGATCTTATTCTTAGTCCTACCGAAATCAATGTACCAATTTATGGGGTCCTTTTGTTTAGTTTGTTTCCCATAAAGTTTTAAGTCATAATGTATTGTTTGTCATATTATCGTCATTAGTCATAAAACTGAAACCATTAACTTTTCAGGATTTTCGTAAGGTTATTCTATAGATAGGTTAAGTTAGGTTAGTTTTAGGGCAATACTGAAAAATTACGCGTTTCTGAGAAAAACCAATTATGACTAACGAAAATTCGGACAAACAATACATTATGACTTAAAACTTTATGGGAAACAATAGAGACCCACCTATTTATTTTCCTACCTACTTTCATAATTTAAGTCATGGTAAAATAATAAGGACATTTACATTAGGTTCAACAGAATATTACATTTCTGACCTGACTCAGTGGGTCAGGTTCTGAGAAATAATACAAAATGTTTAGCAATATTAGTGTTATTGCTGAAACAAATACTTTTTACATTAGCAAAACCAGCACGGTTGACCGCATGACTTATGACTTATGAGCGCTGGTGGCCTAGCGGTAAGAGTGTGCGACTTTCAATCCAGAGATCGCGGGTTCAAGCCCCGGCTCGTATCAATGAGTTTTTCGGAAGTCGTGTACGAAATATCATTTGATATTTACCAGTCGCTTTTCGGTGAATGAAAACATCGTGAGGAAACCGGTAATCCCAACAAGGCCTAGTTTCCCCTCTGGGTTGGAAGGTCAGATGGCAGTTGCTTTCGTAAAGACTAGTGCCTACGCCAATTCTGGGGATTAGTTACAATTTACGTTTTAATTTTTAAGTACTTAATGTAAATATTAAGAAATTATGTAAGTACTTACCGCTTTGTAATTGATTTGCATTATTGAAATTTCTCGGTAATAACTTACCTACAGCAAGTAGAAGTTACATAATATATTTTTCACATCACCTATTCGAAAAAGGGCTTTTTAACATCACCTATTCGAAAAAGGGCTTTTTCTTCCCCGCTAGGAGGGATCAAAGTGGCACTTTTCTTCCCTGCTAGGAGGGATCAAAGTTGTACTTTTCTGTTCTAGGACACAATATTTTCATTTTTACATACAATCTTTTTAGCTTAAATAGTGTTTTGATACATGATAATTTCCTCATCTATTTATTTTTTTATTTTCCTCATAGTTGACAGAAAGATGTGAAAAGCAGTATGTGTCACACGGTATCAAAATTATTTCGACTTGGGCGTTAACGCTTGAATCCATCATTGTAGAATCCTTCTACTATTGTAGAATCCATCGCTTCATTCAGGATTCAATGTACGCCCTTGACGGAAATATATCATTTTGATCCCTTGTAACACAAACTACTATTTCTTCCCCGCTAGGAGGGATCAAAGTGGCACTTTTCTTTCCTGCTAGGAGGGATCAAAATTGTACTTTTCTGTTCTAGGAAGGACACGATTTTGACTTTCTTGCATACTATTTTTTTTGGTCAAATAATACATATTTTGGAACATAACAATTTCCTCATAGTTGGTGTGAAAAGCAGTATCATATGTGTCACACGGTATCAAAATTATTTCGTCTTGGGCGTTAACAGTTAACACTTGAATCTCTCATTACGCTCAGGATTGAATGTACGCCCTTGACGGAAATATATCATTTTGATCCCTTGTAACACAAAATACTATTAAATATTAATCTACATGACTTATCGATAACAGATCTATCTCACTCGTTTTTCCAAAAAAAGTGTGTTATGTTGTCTGATCATAAACTAAAATGTAACAGATCTTTCACTAGAATTGAAATTAAATGTAGGAACATAAAAGATACAATATCTGTCTACGTGACAAGACCCACGATTTTTATTAGATTAAAACAATCAACATCTAAATTGCACGATGCGATTTTAATCGTTTTTTGCTAAACGTTATCTCTAATGATTTTAAAATTAAAGTACCTACTTAGAATAATAATTATATGGGTCAAACAATTTTGAAGTTGCCATTTTTAACACAGTACCTATAGTGCGACATAAAATAGTAGAAATGAAATAAAATTAAGCTAAAAACAAAAACCATAGTAAATAGTTGCCATAATGAAGCATTTTACGTCAATGATGTAACAGTTACGTAGAAAGTGGCGCCCTCAATAATATTCTACAATTTCTTGTCGGACACTCTGCGTATAAAATATTTAATTTTTAATAATAATATTGCTTTACCTGCCTAATAGACATCCCTAAACCCCTATAGTCTGTATCTTTAGGTATTTAAAAAAAGTACTTAAACAAACAATTTGTACATTTTCGGGTAGTTATAACATTTATTGGTTAACCAACCAAATACAAAACCGCCTGGATCTGTCACTGAACGACCTGACTTTAACCTACATTATTTGATCGTGTAATTACTTGACTGGCATTTGAGGGTAGATTTTGTTTACTTTTATTTAAATACCTAAAGATACAGACTATATAGTGACATACACGTTTGTTATGTTTACGTCAAGTCAAAATATGTTTGGGTTGTTAATTCAGGTTTAAGCTAAAGGCTATAATCATTAGTTTTATTGCGATGTTTAATTGCTCATTAAGTGTTAAACGACGATTAACCAAACAGCTTCGGAATTTAGGGTTAATATTTACACAAAAAATAGCTAATTATAGTTTTTTAAATCTATTTATATTCGTTTTAAAAAAAAGTCAAAAATGTAATTTCTACCTAATACACGTTTTTATTGCAGACTGTACTTTATGATCCGCGTAGTATTGTACTAATTGCCTAAATTGAGGGGTTTATCATGACTTTGAGCTGCCGAAGAATAAATAGATAAATCCAGGTCCTGGCTCCATCTCAATGGTACAGTCGCCATCACATATATCGGGGCGGCCGGGGCGCTCAAAAATATCTGAACACGCACTCTAACGCCTCGACAATAGAGGCGTGTTCAGATATTTGTGAGCACCTTCGCCGCTCCGATATGTCTGATGGCGACTGTACTAAATTGATGATGATGATGATGATGATGATGATGATGATGATGATGATGATGATGATGATGATGATGGTATCCCTCATCAGGGACATAGGGCTCTCAGAAGGGCTTTCCATTATTTGCGATCCAGCGCTCTTGCTCCGCCCATCCGAGATGGTACTAAATTATAGTAGGTAAATTATGGTCATCTGTGGTCCTAAGATGGTCGGTTTTTTATCATCTGTCATCATGCCTGCCACGTTCTAACATGTATGTAAGTGCGAAAGTGATGCATGGCATGACAGGTGATAAAAACGCGACCATGATACCGCCGCTGGATAACATTTAGTTTAGTTAATTGGGCGTTTTCTAAAATAAATATTGCATGATATCCCGATTCTTTCAAATCTGGACGTTGTTGGGCTCATTCTACTCAGAATCGATAGCATTTTCCATTCCACCATTAAAAAAAGATGTCCCAAAATGCCCATTCCATTACGTCACGTTCACGTTTTAGTATGAAAAAAAAATTCACTTGTATGTAGGTAGGTACGTGACGTAGTGGAACGTACAATTATCATAAAAATTTTTGGGACATTTTATTTTATCATCAGAATTGAATATGCTAGTGATTCTTCTGAGTTGAAAGAACCCAAAAACACCAGGATCTGTGAGAATCAGGTTTTCGATATTATTTATTTTAGAAAACGCCCAATTACCTACAAATTTCATGCGGTTACTACAAATTTGGTGCGGATTTCATATGAGAAATTTGACAGTGAAGTAAGTACACATCTTCTTCCTCGCGTTATCCCGGCATTTTGCCACGGCTCATGGGAACCTGGGCTCCGCTTGGCAACCAACAACGACATCTCATATCAGTATCACTTCTTATGAATCTAATAATTAGAAGGTTAAAGTTTTTACTAAAACTAGTCTGATCCTGACTGAATTTTTATCATATTTTTTGCATTTTGTTTTAGAACGGCTTCTATTCTATTCTATATGTCACCGAACATAAAATTTTTGACCACCGCACATATGTGACGTTATCTATGAAAAGGGACCTTATTGTCGATGGCGCTTACGCCATTATTAACGATGCTCCGATATCTGTCGCAGTCGGATCGTATAATCCGCCGTATTACATTACGGCTAGCCGTTTTCAAAAACAGGGGCGTTTTGAAATGCGGCGGTTTAACGATTAGCCGGATTGAATGCGGCTGAATGAGAATCCGCCGGAATGTATTCGGCGCCATACGTTCTTCAACACGGCTAGCCGTAATGTAATACAGCGAGTCATTAGCCGCCGCTTTGTCAGTTTTTAGTTCCCATTTTTAACACTCGTGGCGCTGCCTGACAAACGCTGGGGTGTCCATCAAATCTGGAGTTCGTCGGACTGTTTTTTTTTCAAAAAACATTTCCTTCGCAACTTAACTAGACGGAGACCCGCTTCGCGGGGCTCCTATTTCTGAGCGGTTTGCCCTTCGGGCATCTGAAGCTACCTAACGAACCTAACCTACCTACCTATTGATTTAGTGAGACGTCCGTGAAAACATTACACTTTGGGGAAAAAAGCGTAGGTAGGTAAGTAGGTTAGGTTCGTTAGGTAGCTTCAGATGCCCGAAGGGCAAACCGCCCAGAAATAGGAGCCCCGCTTGCGGGGCTCCGTCTATTTAAGTTGTGAAGGAAATGTTTTGGAAAAGAAACACATGTAGTGCGGTGGGACCATGGTAAAAATAAATTAAATTGCAAACATTGTCAAACTCCGGTTACGTAGGCGACCGAAAGAACTGGTCACTCTACAATCTAAATAGTAGTACGATGCGGCTAAACGTAGGCCGCCTTATTGAAGAACGTATCGCAATGACAATCCGGCTAATCGTCGAACCGCCGCATTTCAAAACGCCCCTGTTTTTGAAAACGGCTAGCCGTAATGTAATACGGCGGATTATACGATCTGACTACGACATATATACAACATTGCCGCGCGACACTGTACGGCGTAAGCGCCAGCGCCATCGACAATAAGGTCCGTTTTCATAGATAATGCCCCATATATTAAGGGATAAAAGTAACTAAATACAACTGCGTTGCCAGTCTATGACTTACCAGTAAAGTAAATAAAAGCGTTGAAATGGAATGACGCATCTGTGGCTAATACATTCTTTGGCATTTAAGCACAAAACAGTTCGATCAGTCCGGGAGTACCTATGTTTCATTCATGAAAATAATTAGCTTTTGGATTCTTTTGATAAACTTCTGTCCCTTATTACTTACGAAAGTGGAGGACCCGCGCGAAATCGCCTTTTCATACAAACGTAGACTCATTTTCCTCCCCGGATTTTAAGTTTACTTATTGAAAATATTTTGACACAATTTTTTGTATATCAACCACAGCTATAGGTATTTTTAACGATGAAAATTTAACGATGAGTTATTTGAAACTTGGCACGAACATTTACGTAATACAAGATGTTGCTTATTTCGTCGAAGTGAAAATTTTCTACGTCTCACCCGCTAAATAACACCTTATAAAACAGAGTCCCCCGCCCCGCCGCGTCTGTCTGTTTGTATGTTTGTTCGCGATAAAATCAAAAACTACTGAACGGATTTTAATGCGGTTTTCAACTATCAATAAAGTGGTTCTTGAGGAAGGTTACGGTGTATAATTTGCTAACCCGTGAGAAGCCGGGGCGGGTCGCTCGTTTTTTATAAAGAAAATATGTCTAACATTGAATTAACCAACAAGAACAATAATTAACACATTCAGGGCCAAGAACCCGACAGTCGGGTACACTGTCCGTAGCGACTACGCGCTACATACGGCGAAAACGTGGCTACGCGCTACGAGCGTAACCCGTAGCACTTAGTGGCAATAAATGTGTTAAAACTAACTGCACCAATATAGTGTGTATTGGCTTGACGTCAGAAAGCACATGTATTCATTCAAATTGTATGTAAATTTAGTCATTTCTATTCTACGGAGACGGATTAGCAATGATTACGATTATTGTTATTCGCAACGCTTGCCGAGCCAATGGGAATATGAAAACCATAAGAGCATTTACACATTGTCCTATCCGATATATCGGATGTCGGAAGGAAGTAAAATGTAAGATATATGTGTTTCTCTGTATTTATTTATGCATTTAATAAATAATTATTACTAAATAACGATAAATAACGCAAAAAGGCGGACTTAATGCCAGTGGCACTCTACTGCTGCTGTTTTTGTCATAGGCGCCTTCCGACATCCGATATCGGTAATTCAGCCATGTCGGAGCCCCCCGTCACCTGTTGGACCGATAATATTCGTTTGCGTGCGTTTGTGTAGACATAATGCTTGTTGTAGTGTGCGTGACCGCTAAAGACGGCGCCCGGGCGCACCCCCGCGGCCTGACTACGCGGATGTAGGGATCCTACATCCGATATCGGATCGGACAATGTGAAAACGCTCTAACAGTCATGTTTCCGACACTAATGGTGCCACATTGGGTAGTGACTAGGGCTTCCAAATACCGGACTTCTTTCAATACCGGTATTAATACCGAAACTGTCTTCATCAATACCGGGATCCCGGGATCCCGGTATTGACTATGAATCGCTTACATTTTTTGAGTTTTATTAAAAAAAGGCTCACTGTAAAACCAGATATGTATGTCCTTAGCTTTGGATATTAAACAATAATCGCCATCTGCAATAATTATCATTTCACCCTCCAGGTTGGCAATCATTTTATCCGCCTTGTTGACTTCACCAGTCACATTTTTAGTTCAACCTAATAAACCAGCCAATATACAGGATGGAAAGATAAGTCGGGACCTGGAGGGAAACTACCTTAAATCCTTAAGCTGGCTCATTTTACTTAAAGGAAACATTCCTTTATTTTTAAAAAGAAACAAAACTGCATTCAAAGTATTTTTCTATTTTTCTTCAATTTGGCTTGTCTAAAAAAATCTTGAGTACTAAATATTAGATTTTATGGATATTTTGTACGACAGACGAGTGTAAGTCCTAATGTTTCTTGGAGAAATGTTATCATTAACATTAACTGTATCGACTAGTAGAATAAAATTGCGAGTTTATTATTTTTTGGAATTTTTAGTCGGTTCGAGTCCCGGGCGAGGCAAGTGAGTTTTAGAAAATCTTTGAATGCAGTTTTGTTTCTTTTTAAAAATAAAGGAATGTCTCCTTTAAGTAAAGTGACCCAGCTTAAGGATTTAAGGTAGTTTTCCTCCAGGGCCCGACTTATCTTTCCACTCTGTATATTCAAATTTGCCACCAAAAATTCGTTTTCCATACTACAATTCATTTCTTTCTACTTTTTGATATAATTTTAAAAACTAATTATATTAATATCATATCCTGAACATCAGAATTCATCACCAAAGATACGCATTTAATTTAACGCATATGCACAGATCTTGTTTCAATTAAATGGGCAAGTAATCTTCTTGATACAGCCAAATTTGATAATTTTAATGGATCTTAAACGTTATAATCGGAACATTTTCCTTGTTTTTGAAAATACCGGGATCCCGGTATTGCATTAAAAAATACCGGTATTGAAAAATGCGTTTAAACAGACGGGATCCCGGTATTTCGGGATCCCGGGATCCCGGTATTGGAAGCCCTAGTAGTGACCCTCCTTATGAAGCCGATGGTCCCGGGTTCAAATCCTGGGAAGAGCATTTATTCATGTGATGAGTATGGATATTTGTTCCTGAATCATGGGTGTTTCCTATGTAGGTATTTAAGTATTTATACATGTGTGTATATTATATATATCGTTGTCTGAGTACCCACACACAGCACAAGCCTTATTGAGCTTCCTGTGGGACTTAGTCAAATTTGTCTAATTATGTCCTATAATATTTATTTATTTATTTATGTGTGTGTCACAATGTCTCTTTTTGGATTAAACTGTAAACTTCGTTGTTCCATAAACTTTAAGTGTTACCCTCTTAAGGGGCCTACTGATTAACAGTCCGCCGGACGGTATAGGCCTGTCAGTTAGAACAAACTTTTGACAGTTCCGAACAACTGACAGGCCGATACCGTCCGGCGGACTGTTAATCAGTGGGCCCCTTTACACGTCCAGGAATCTATGACAAAGGGTCACAGTCGAAGGGTTTTCGCCTTTGTAATGCCCTTTTAACTGGGACATATCTCCGGAGATAAACGGGACGGGATTTAAAGAGATGGGACAAATAATTCGCTTGAGAAAAAATGGAACAGAATTCTTATTCTGCCAGATATTCTTAAGAGAGGTAATTAGAATACATATATAAGTATTACATACGCAATGGTAAAGCAAGCCTTTAAAGTTCACGGGTATCAATATAAGAACGTACGTACGTACCTATAAATGTCGTCTCATTTTTATAGGCATTCAGCGCGGCAACGCCGCCAGCCTTCTGGGCACCCTACCGGACGGCCGAACTGGGGCCAATTTTCTATTTGTAGGCTTTTTACTTTTAGGTAGTTTTAGTTTAGTTTGTTTAGTTCTTAGCTACTTAAATTTATTTGTTAGTTCTAATTTATATTTAGGTCTAATTTTCTAACCTAACCTAATAAAGTTAATCCTTTTATAGGCTGTTTAATTCGTTCGTGTCTTTAATGCTGTGGACATCGTAAAGTTAAGGGTCCAGTCAAGAGCTTATTTTTACTCTGCATCCTTAGGTACCAGGTGGGATACATTTTTTCAGTAGGTACATGAGACTAGCTAAAAAGAAAAACGGAACGTATAAATTATGTATAGTACAGACATTTTGGGGGTTAAATCAGCTTTGAGCTACCAAAGTGCTACTCCCTGTACTTACTTCCCCCACTAGTAAAATGACTGGATTCGTATAAGATTTTCCAATAGCTATACCTACACTACCGTCTTTACTATAAGGGCACACGGGGCCCGTGCCCAGGGCCCCCTTCCTAAGGGGGCCCCGAAGGACAGACAGAAACAGTATATTTGATTACCCATAATAAATAGAAGATCATAGTAGAAAAATGTTAGTTTAATTAGCTTTCTTTACTTTCCAAAAGGGCCCCAAATTCTTATGTGCCCTAGGGCCCCAGCATACTTTACGACGGCCCTGTACCTATCAATACGTTTTGACTATGTACTAGGTATTCTAGTATCTCTCTGTGGTCGCTCCCTCATGACTGAGGATCGTGGTCATCGGTGGATGTGGATGCTCCACACCTGGTCTTTGTGATCTGCCTCCAACGGTGCCTGTTCATCGCGTCTCTGACAACCGAGCTAAAGTTGGTTGAGGATGGGGCCCCTTTTAATTGATCGCTCCATCTTGTTGGAGATCGTCCTCTTCTAGTATATCTTCAGAATAAGACCTGACTGGAAAGCTGCCAAATGGGATTTTGTAACAACGCGTACCTCTTGTACTTTTGCAACGTTCTACTTCAACCACTCCCAATTTATTCTTGTAGGTAATTGTTATTGCTTTCCTTAAGGACCACTTGCTCTATTCACTAACCCGGGGTTAACCGGTTAAACCTGGAGTTACCATGGTCGACAGTTTGAGACTGGGTTAACGGTTTAACCGGTTAACCCTGGGTTAGTAGATGGTGCAAGTGCCGTTAAGTGGGCTAACGCAAAAAAAATAGTTTTTATATTGATTTTTTACATGCTTCAGTCTAGATACTGAGGGAAGTAGTGTCATAAGGTGCAAATTTTGGTATCGGATGAATTCACTTAGCACAGATGTAATATACGTAAAGCTAAGCTATTTGAGCCCGGTAGACATCCGCCACCCCCTGGCAGGTAGGCAGGGGGGGGCAGTCAAAGTAATTTGTAATGGATTCAAGCTTTCAACCACGTTAGAGGATGAATTTTTAAAAACACTGAAATTACTTTTCTTGTATGCTAATAATATGCACATATAAAAAGTTTCATAAGCCCCACACTCGAAAAAATTTTTGATCTCCATACAAATTTTCAACCCCTATTTCGCCACCTTAGGGGATGGATTTTCAAAAACGCTGAAATTAGTTTTCTTGTATTTTAATAGTATATTTTCTAACGAAGTTTGAAATTCCTAGCTTAAAATAAAACATGAACCCCATACAAACTTTCATCCCCTAATAACCCCCTTAGGGGTTGAATTTTTCAAAATCGCTTCTTATCTCTTGTACACATTATAAATGTAACCTGGTGTGCCAATACGATGAAAAATGGGGAAAATAGGAACAAAAATTTTCTCGTTTTTCTTGAGATTTACTCAGCAAACACGCAGTAAATAGCAAAAAAAAATCAATAATTTAAATCGTTGTATTTACAGCACTTTGAATTCCATATATTTTCTAGTTTTGTCATTTACAACCGCCGTTGTTCTGACGCAAATGTAGGTTACTACGTGTTTGCCGCTCATGAATGTGAATGTCTTGCAGTTACGCTATTTGGCGGGAAATAATGTTTAGTCGAGTAGTGGTTTAACACAAATTCACATTCTATTAAAATTTGAGAGACATGTCTTTAACTACGTTTACAAGGATCAAGTAAAACTACCACTTAATAATTAATTCACTGTTGTAGGGCGTAAGGTTTAAACTCCTGTGCCTTATTTCGTTTTAATGCGGCTATCGCGGCCATTACTTGAACGTTTGCGCCGTCGCTTAGTGCGCTTCGGGGGGTGAAAGTGAGTGTTTGTAATTAAGTAAAATATTACGGGGATTTTGGATAAAGTGATTGTTTTTATTTAAGAAAAGTATGTTTTTTTTTTCAATTGTAAGCATGTAGAATTGCTATATTTGCGGTGTGTGTATCGATTTTATGGTTTTATGGTACTTAAACAAAATTTGGTCTTATGGTATCTGGTGAAAGTTTGTTTTGTCTAAAGTCGACTTTTATTCAAAATATCACTTTTTTTAATCAAACCACGTTATTTTATACTTCGGTTAGATTTTGATCTCCCATTACGTTATGTCTTTTCCAAAGTGGACTTCTTATTTTTTAGTTGGTTTTACAATAACATTATAATATTTAATTATGTTCTTGAATATTAAACAAAGGTTATGTGTTTTGTTTCCGCTTAAGAATGCTCATATTGATTTTAATAGTTCAAATCATCATATCAAATGTTTTATTTTCGTTTATGAATCCCGGAAACATCTTCACATTTTATAAACATACATTTGAAATGTCTTGCAATTTAGTTTAAGACGCCATTAAAGTCATTTTTAAGGGTGTGGTAAAAATTTTGGCAATACATTTAATGCATTATAAATTGCTTACAAAAAGAAAACAAATACTGCTACAGCATTTTGTTCACCCAAAATTTCTAAACCACAACGTTTAAGACTTTATTACGGATATCTTTTGTCACATTCAGGTGGGTTACTGCATGTTTGCTGTCCATACAAATTTTTACGAAATGCTATCCCATACATTTGGTACTGGCGTTTACTACGAGTTTGCGCACTGTGTAAAAAATATCAAAACGTAGTAACCCACAAAATCTGGACTTGTAACAACTTGCGGTTAAATTTATTTAAATGAAATTGAAGTTCATAAAATTTTGGATATTGCATCCATTTTTGAGTAAGTTATGTTCATAAACAAGATAGTTATGATTTTTTTTTCAAAACTCGAAGTTTTTCGTCTCTGGTGAACAATTTGGTTTTTGTGGGTTACTACGTGTTAGCTTTCAGGCGTCGATATATGCTTATATATATTCATGTGTCCCTGGTAACGAGCAAACTTCAAAGCGCCACAAATCGCTGGCGATAACGGTCCCGACTTTCTATAATCGGGAAGTTACAACCGGCCTTTATGCTATCTTTTGTGATTTTGTTGAGAGTGTGAGAGGCTTATGAATATTTAATTTACAGCCACACAAAATCTACTGATGATATGCATTCTATATTTATTGAGATTAAGAGGCATTCTAGAAAAGTATCGGGTACCTATGTGACGCTCCTTTTTTTATACTTTTGATAAAGCTAACTATAGTTATTACTTTACTTTAGGTAGGTACTTTACTTCACTTTTACTTAAAGTAAACTATAAAATTATTATACCTTAAGCGTGTTTGTTATCTAATTAGTTAACTTAGAAGGCTTCATCCCTATTGTGAAACCCTGCTGTGAAAATAGTTAGTTCTGCTGCGAGACATTTCCTGCTTCATTTCCTGCAAGCACAGTAAACAGTTCAAAAACAGTAGACTTATTATTGACCGGGCGTACGCAAATCGTCTCCGCTTTGTAGCTTACATTAGCTTGTGACAATCACAGGGGTTCATAACATGAGGGAAGTGCAGCACTGATCGTTGAGATCCTTGTCCGTCAGTGAACGCAGAGACGGAATATAAAAGACAAAGCTCTCAGTACATTTTTAACTTCAAAAAGCGATCCACGTGACTGACACGTATCTGTTAAATATTACACGTATCACTGACAGTTATCCCATCTCTATAAATATACCCCGCCCCCAGCTTTGAATATTAGCTAATACACAATTTGTCGCTATTTAAAAAAAGTTGAGATTGGTCACTATAAGTTTTGATTCACTAAAATAAAATTATATGTTGTTATGTTTAAACTTCTTGCCCCGCATTCCAATATTTGACGTTTTCAAGCCGCGTGCAGTACACTTGAGTCGCTCGCGACCTTCGAGCAACGCCAGCTTCCGACATGTCGGAAGGGAGGAGCCCAAGCGCAAGCGATATCTTACTGTACAAATCATTCTGTCATTTTTTGCGGGGTTCTGTCACATACAAAATCCAATCTGTAATGACGACACAAATATGTACATAGAAAATTACATACGTCAAAGACGAATCTTGCAAACCTCGATCTCTTTTTGTGTACGGAAACGAATGAGTCACTACCTCACTACACTACACGCATCGCCATAGGTACAGTTGCACCTATGCTTCAGCAGAGGGGAAATAGTACGAATGCCGTCTCCCTTCCCGGTGTTACTCGAAGCTCGCGACACAATACACGTGGGGTCATTTTTGAGCTCTAGTCAGATTTCTATACTTATTCTATTTCGTTGTACTGATATTATATTGTTTACTGTTGTTGTGGCTAGACATCCGGGCTCGTTAGTACGGAGCTTGTAGCGCAGAACGAACCAAAGTATAATATATGTATAAGCCATAGAATATAAAGATTATCTGCTGCATTGTAAAACTAGAAGAAGTAGCGAGTCAGTTTATAGTTTTGTAGAGGTGTAAGTATAGCACGTAAGTACTAATGTTTATATGTATGTAGTCTCTAGTATATACCGAAGGCTAACCTACTCCAAATAAAGTGAGTTCATCTATGACTTTCGTTGTTATCACTTGTCTCCAACTCCCGTCCCTACATGGCGACCCTGCCAGGAAGTAAGTTTAAATGTGTAAGTTTATTTATACTTTGTAACGCTACGTTTGATGTACGTTATTTGTAGTATTTCTGAATGTGGTAAGCACCGATTTAAGGTGACATTCAGGTGACGACAGTGGCAGCATTAAGTTAACGGTTAGATTCAGACTACACCAGCGTTACTGCGTTTTGTCTCTAAAGGGTCCCACAGATTACCAGTTCGCCGTACGATATCAGCCTCTCAGTTGTTCGGAACTGTCACCTTTTGCGTTTAACTGACAAGCTGATATCGTCCGGCGAACTGGTAATCTGTGGGCCCTTTTATACCTACTTTCCCCGCTACTTCCCATGCCTCCCGACGAGTGTGTGGAGGGGCATCAGGCATCTTGCTCGCACTTATTTATACGGCGTGAAATGCCTGATGGCAAGACTGATCATATCAAAATAAAATGAAAGCCAGGTACGATGCAGGGTGGGTTATTTTAAGCTTAGTGTAGGTTAAGTTTTATTTAAATTATTTTTAGGGTTTTTTATTTTTATGTATAATTTAAGAATTTAAGGATTAAATGTTTAGGTTAATTTTAAATATGAAATAAATAAATGAAAACTTAGTCAAATTGCTATAGCAGAATTGGCCTTCAAACTTATAAACTATGGGGAAACATACAGTAATAATTTATAAACTAAAACATGCAAATCCACTGCCAAATTGTAACCTTCATGACATACATAATTCAGCCGGATGTGACCGCAACTGTCCGGAAACTAATACATTTACACAAATTGAATTAATCCGAAGGGAACTATATGATAGCGATGGAATAATTGCTGGGCCCCTGTTTTGCATGTATGATTAATATAATGTTGTTGTCCTGAATTTGGACTATTATTATAGTTACTAATATAAGCGCTGGTGGCCTAGCGGTAAGAGCGTGCGACTTTCAATCCGGTCGCGGGCTCAAACCACGGCTAGTACCAATGAGTTTTCGGAACTTATGTACGAAATATCATTTCATATTTACCAGTTGCTTTTCGGTGAAGGAAAACATCGTGAGGAAACCGGACTAATCCCAATAAGGGCTAGTTTACCTTCTGCGTTGGAAGGTTAGATGGCAGTCGCTTTCGTAAAAACTAGTGCCTGTGCCAATTCTTGGGATTAGTTGTCAAGCGGACCCGAGGCTCCCATGAGCCGTGGCAAAATGCCGGGATAATGCGAGGAAGAAAAGAAGATTTAAGTATGGTACTATGTGCTTACTTACTTACATTTCACGTTGAGAAATTCGGAATATTTATGTTTTCAGTTTTCAGTTTCTAAACATAAAAGATACTAGTAAAAATACAGTCGCCTTCAGATATATCGGAACGGCCAAGATGCTCATAAAAGGGCCCACAGCCCACAGATTACCAGTTCGCCGGACGATATGAGCCTGTCAATAGGGGATATTACTGCAATGTTCTGCCGCCAGAGTGCAGCACTACCGACTCAGTAAATTCATAGACTAACTTATACATACTGTGCCTTAAACTGTTTTTTGACAAGTTTTCACAGACAATAAAATATGACATTGATGCATCAAGGCGGTTTGTTAAACAAGGGCCTACGGAACGTCGGAATTAAAGGTAAAAACAATGAAATTATATCGCGGTAGACCCGTTTGTGTAATTAAATATAAGGGCCTACGGGTAAACGCGAAAATTGAAATTTAGTTATCTGCCTCTTTATCGCTCGAATATGCAAGAGTGATAGAGAGATTAGATAACGAAATTTCGGTTTCCTTGTTTCGCGGTAGGCCATGTGATTGACGTGACGTATGATGTGTCAATGTGGTTTGTTTACTGTATGTGCCGCAAAGGTGCCATCTACGCAGAGCTTTGCCTAATATTCCCTATTGTTCGGAGCTGTCAAATTTTGCTTTTAACTGACAGGCTGATATCGTCCGGCGGACTGGTAATCTTTTTTTTTTTTTTTTTTAATCTATGTTTTTAAAAGGAACCTTTATCAAACGGGACATGTCGGCTCCGTTGGGCCTCTACTTATATGAGTTTCAATAAATGTTATACTAGTTATCAAAAAAATGTTACACTAATTTTGCAGTTTTAGACAGGGATTCCGCCAAAATCGACTGAAAAACCCCAACATCAATTTCTTTATAGTCCCCAGCTTCAAATAATTGTGCCCTCTTGACTCGAGTCCGGACACATTCCATTAAGAAGTGCTGTACATCTTCGACGGAGCCGCAGATATCGCAGTTGGGCGACTCTGCTTTCCTCATGAGATGAGCGAACTTATTTAATGGAATGTGACCGGACCGAAGCCTGTGGGCACGTACAATATTCGCCCGGTTTAAGTCAGTTAGTTCCCACCAGGGTATCCGAGGAGGCTCACATTGAATGGTCTTGTACCAGATTCCTCTTTCTTTCGATCTTTCATCAAAGAACTCCTTCCAGTGACCATACATTTTACTTTTATACACCTTCCGCAATTTCGGAGCTTAAAAATTTTCATTAGGATTTTGTACGCCAGTGAAAAGCACCGTTCGCCTGAGGCACACCGGCTCAAATGCTGAATGGAGCTTTTACTGTCCGTGAAAATTGCCACATTGGGATAATTTTGATTTTCAACAAACACTAAAGCTTGATAAACCGCACTGGTAATCAGTGGGCCCCTTAAATACAAGTAAAAAAAATAATAAATCGAAAAACGCCACAAGCGTGTCTAAAATTCAGGCTAATAACGTTGAATTTAATTTTTCTGTAGTTATATTTTTCGCCGCCGTCTAGACAGGGCAATCGTGCGGGGTACGAGGCGCGAGGGGTGAGTCGCGCGCACCCGAGCTGCATACATCGCCATTGGTAGTAGCTCGGTGCTACTTACAGGGCGTGTCTTATAGTAAGTCAAGTGTAAGTCTTGGGCAGTTATGTAAAGTCTGACAACCCTACTGTGTTCTTGTGCGGTGCCGGCAACTTACGCAAACATCAAAAGCGTCGGTCCACTGTTACTTTTTACACTGTGGCTGTGCCGTCCCTATCTTAAAATATGTATCTTATACATTTATTACAACACCATACTGACCTATTTGACTCGCTCATGTATGTATAATAGTATGTAATTCTATACCCATGGCGCTATTCTTCAGAAAACCTTCCAAGATGACACGTGGAAGAAAACCGGCCAAGTGCGAGTTGAACTGGCGCTTCTAGGGCTGCTTGTTAGGCCTCAAACGAAAAATCAAACAAACAAGTATGCACTAGAAAAGCTCCATATTATAACACGATGTATAAAATACTATAGATATTAAACGGGTCATTGGATACTGTCTGACTGGCAGACAACGGATCGTTAGAAATTTAGGTTTCCGTCTTAATATCGTTAGGACACGGAACTCTATAAATGATATTGAAAGATTATATCCCCATCTAAACCTCTTTCATTATATGATGAAGACGTAAATAACATAATGGGACGTAAACAGCTATTATTAATTAATATCGAACGCTATTCATAGATAGTGTGCTATATGGAATAAACAAAATATAGGTATGATCTTGTTTATGTTTTGTGTGAACACACTAAGTTACTAGTTTTTATGTCGGAAATCATCCCTAAAGAGGGTGAAACGGAGGGTGGAATTGAGATAATTAATGAAGCTGTAAGCTTGCTGTAAGCAATTAAGCATATGCTCAAATTGAATGATTGCCATTAGACTTTATCCAGGTGCTATACTTACTTTAGCTGCTGTCACTACCACGCAGATGAGATCGCGGGCAAAATCTATACTCTGTATCTTTTGGGTATTTAAATAAAAGTAAACAAAATCTACCCTCAAATGGCTCCTTTAAGCCAGTTGAGGGTAGATGAAAACATTACACGATCAAATAATGTAGGTTAAAGTCAGGTCGTGCAGTGACAGATCCAGGTGGTTTTGTAATTGTAAAGTTACAGACTATAGTTAAGTTATAGAGACACGCGTACGGCCTGCCTAACATATTTGAGCAAGGGTGAAGCCTTAGTGGCATTGTGCTTATGTCCGACATAAAAGTGTGAGGTACAACGCATGAGCGATAGCGTCCTTGAGTAAAACAATTAAGTTATACACGCGTTACACACACGCACGCGCGTTGAGTTACACGCGTGTGGCCTGCCTAACATATTTGAGCAAGGGTGAAAACCTTAGCGAAATTGTGTTTAAGTCCACATAAAAATGTGTGGTACGACTCATAAGTGATAGCGTGAGCGACGATCTTGTTCGAGAGATCGGCTCACTTTATATTTCGTCAACTTTACGTAATTCAAGCCATTATCTTATCTGTAGTCGTGCACGCAAAGGGACGTCAAGTTGTGTCAACCCTAATAATTGCTAGGAGCAATGCTGAGCCGAGCGGAGCCGAGTTTGGCTGAAGTCAGGAGTTTCGCACCCCTTTTTTTTTGACGGAGTGTGAATGCGTTTATGCACGGTGTGTAGGACTCGCCGCTCCTTTCCCTTCTCCTGGAAAGAGAGGAGGAGAATTTGGCCCTACCCACTAAACCCACTCCGGCGTTTCACCTTCTTTGCCGTTCGTGAGGGCGCACTCTGGGATCGACTGGGATAACATTCCACCACGGCGCCCTCCGGCAGCCCCGACTTATCGCCAGGGCCCCCTCACAATGGGGGAGGATCAGAAACGCTTGATCCCCTCCTCCTCCGACGACGTGTATGGGGCCGTGCAATGCGGGTACGGTACCCGCTGGCCCTACTGGGGCTCGAGGCGAGCATACGCTCTTCGCCTTCGACCCTGCCGTCTACGTCAGAGAGGAAGCGCGTCAGCAGCCGCTTCTCGCACCCTCTCCGCCTCCTCCTTCTGTGACATGATATCTTCGCAGAAGGAGGCCACTGCTTCCCATTTCCTCTCGCTACCCAGCATCGCCGCTATTATGCTGCGTAGCGAGAGGTCCGCTACCCCCGTGGCCGCCCTGAGGGCAGCTCTTTCCACGGCCCAGTGATTGCACTCTTCTAGAGTGTGCTGGGCCGTGTCGTCCGCCGCTCCACATTCGTGGCACTGAGGCCCCGGCTCCCTCTGTATCTTGTGCAGGTAGTATCCGAAACAGCCGTGTCCGGACACCACCTGTGTCACCCTGTATGTCAGGGCCCCCACCCACTCGTCCATTACCGGGAGAATAGCCCCTATGGTTCGGGTTACATAGCGGCTATCCTCCAAGGCATCCCTCCATCGCTCTCGTAGGCGCTCCGCGGCTGCCTGTGACACCCTCTCGGCCTCCTCCGCGTCTGGGGGCTCCCCACGCCCCCTCGCTTCCGCCCTCCGCCGGTACCTGTCCGCTAGCACCCCCGCGTCCAGCTCCCAAGGCCCTGCCGCCGTTCCATTATGACTTGTACTCTTTCGTAATCCTCCAGAAAAGCCCCCAGCCAAGTAATAACCTCTGTAATTAGATCGCGTAAAACGTTATGTTTACGGCCTTCGAGAATTATCGCGGGGCGGGATCAAACGATTCTCGAAGAGTTATTACAAGACGTCAAAGAAAACTCACTAGCTGTGCTCATGAGCTCGTGTCACGAGAAAATAACAGTTTCAATAATTTATATTTCTTTTCGGTTGGTGTTCAATGGTTCGAAATAGACGTGTGCGCTGCGCCGGCGCGCCGCCGCCGCCGGGCTTTTTTGCCACGCCGCCGCCGCCGATAAATGAACGGCGTAAAATCGGCGTGACCTTGAATGTTGTTAATTAGCTATTCCATGTTGGTATTTGGATTACAATATGGATTTGTTTGTATTATATATGTTACACTTGTCAAATATACATCAATTATTAATTAAATGAAACAGAATAGCCAGTTTCAGAAACTATTTGACACACCAATTAAAGTAACTGAGCAATTCTAAGTATTCACCGTCAAGAAAGATGAGGGAGCGATAATATGAAGTAGGATTTTTTCCTGTTAATTGTGATGGCAATCCAATGTGAATTCACCACATTGCCTCACATACGAAGGCAGAATGCTCCGTCATGAAAACACAATTAACTAGGCAACGAAAACACAGATCTCATGTAGTGAAGTCCAGCAAAAATCTAAACTTATGTTACGGCAATACCTAAAGCGCATAGAAACAGGCGGCGGCCCGTGACCTTCAGCCTGGCTCGCGCCTAGCGACCCGCGCGCACATCCCCGGCTGCGATGCACCTACCACGAGTACCATGACGTCACACACATGTCATCGCGTCATGTTACCAGCGACCAATGAGAGGCATACATCAGATATGTCGTGATCGGCAGCCAATGGTGTAGCGGCTCGTCATCCCTTCGCGCACCAATGAAGACAGAGGATGACACTTACAATTTTGATCTCTCTCATCGAACTACCACGTAGCCTATACCTATCTTCACTTTTGCTCATTTTTAATGTAAATTTAATTAAGTAAAAAATAATGTAAAATCCCGAATTAAATGTAGTTAATTCGAAGAACCTGCTGCCTTCGTCATTTCATCAACCTGCCATCCACATCAGCGCAAATCCTGGCCATCAGCCCCAACTTATGTCTATACGCGCAGACATAAAAGACCCTGAGTTTCCTAAAAAAGTCGTGTGCCAAAAATGTCGAGAAATAGAAAGAGAGAGACAGAGTGACACTGTACAATCGCTGTCAATCTGGCGAACTGCGCAAATACTTGCCCCGCTGAAATGTGCAAGCTGTATATGGGTCAAGCAACATTTTCTTGTCACTCGTTGCTACGGTTACAGTCACCTGGGTCACTGGGGCTTTCAATGAACCAAACATTTTTGTAGTAGTTATAAGCCCTTTCCATATTGGGCCATCTAACAAGAATAATAATTGAATTGAAAGTCTTTATTTCAGGTCTGTCGACCCATATTTTGTTATTTTGTTAGTTTTTGTTTTGGTAGTATAATATGAGTTGGTACAAAAGATCTTGTAAAAAACTACTATTTTCGCCTGCCTGACGGGAATAACAAGAAGAAATACATCGAAATGGCGGCTCTTCTGAAGAAAATTGAAGATGGAAGTTCTGGAGAGGTCTTTAACTCAATCATTCCAAGACCAAAGTAATAGTAGTATGTCTACTACTATAGGCAAACATACTCCAAGTTACCGACGCACTCGGCGATTACGAAAAAGCGAGCTAGTTTGTATATTTTGGGTTAATAACCAGTGCCGGTGGTTGTACCGCCGCCGAGATACGCAGCGGAACTGGCATGGCTATTGAGTGCTATAGCTAACCTCGACAAGATCTGGAAAAACAAAGGTATTCAAGGTGCAATCAATCCTCAGCAATGAGAAAATGAGAAAGAAGATACGTCTCAGTGAGCCTGGTGCTTGTACGACAAGAAAACCATTAAAAGGAAGCCATATATCCATATCCACTATGTCTAGCAAATTTAAAGGATATGTGGAGTTCTGTTTTGTTAAAGTACCTACGTCATTTTTAATAGAATAAGCTATGGAAAGCGTGAGAAAACGGAGAGTTACAGATCGGATCGAAGGTCATTGGGACCAGGTAACCCTTTAATGCAAGGCAGTTACTGGGGAAATCAAGTTATTATACCTATCCTATATTCATTTACAAACCCTATTTTACTCATAGCCTATTCAAACTTTACGTAGTTTACTTACCAGCAACTTGAATTGATCAATTTTTCAAGAAAAACAATAAATTAATGATTTTCCTTAAGAAACCTGAAAGTCAAGGTCACGCCGATTTCACGCCGAAAACACGCCGCCGCCGCCGATTTTTTGGCAAACGCCGCCGCCGATCATTTATTAATCGGCGCACACGTCTAGTTCGAAACCTGGTAAGGGCGTTTATTTGTGTGATGCTGATGAACACAAATATTTGTTCCTGATGAGTCATTGGTGTTTTCTATCTATGTATACGTATAAGTAGGTATATAATCTGCCCGATTCGAACTTTAAGATACGTCAATTTAATAGATCTAGAAACGATAATGGAATTAATGGATTAGATATGTCAGTGTCAAAAGTGACGTTTTTTGAAGAAAAGTCACATTTGACAGTGACATATCTAATCCATATCGTTTCTAGATCTATTAATAGACGTATCTTAAAGTTCGAATCGGGCTGAAGTATGTAGGTATAAGTTTTTTTTTTATATATCGTCGCCTAGCAGCCATAGTGGGTACCTAGGTATAGCCCGTCCGATTTCTAAGATCAAGTTCGCCATAGATTTACTATGGCGCACTTATCTTAGAAAAGCGGACAGACTATACAAGCTTTGCTTATTTTGGGGCTAGCCATGATTTGTGGAAGATGTCCCCTGATATTTATTCAATTACTGGCTTTTCCCCGCGACTTCGTCTGCGTGGAATTAGTGACAGCAGCTAAAGTAGGTATAGCGCCTGGATAATGCTAATAGCAATCATTCAATTCGCGCATTGCTTACTTCAATTATTAGGCAATTCATTAACTCTTTCAATTCCACCCCCCTTTGCACTCTCTTCAGGGATGATTTCCGACATAAAAACTATTAATCTATGTCCTTCCCCGGGACTCAAACTATCTCTATAACAAATTTCAACTAAATCCGTTCAGCGGCTTAAGCGTAAAGAGGTAACAGACAGACAGACAGACACACTTTCGCCTTTATAATATTAGTATAGATTTATTTAATTACTTACTTCTGCTTAACTAACTAACTTTACTATGGAACATGAAAATCATAAATAAAACATAAGATACAATTAAATGTTTATTACAAGTCATAATAAATTTTACAATATGCAAATCTATTTACCTTAAAACATACTTAATTACGACAGGGTTTTAAAAATTAGGGATCTATATAAAATTAATTTTACTTTATATTATGTGCATTTTATACATTCATTACCCTAGTTTACCTAGAATTTATCTAAAATAATAACAATTTCAATAGATAATTTATATTTTAATAATCTTAATTATAATTATACACCAAATAACCCATACTTTTATTATAAACATATTTACGTAATAAACACACCACTCAGATATCTCAATGTCGATAATTTGTTTGATGAAAAACTAATAAGTATTATAAAAGTTTTCATGTCTGGGTGTTCATTCATCTTTTTCACAAAAACGGCGGAACGGATTCCGATGACATTTGGCATATATATAGTTTATGGCATAGAAAAGGACATATAATACTTTTTATCTCAGAATATCTCAGAGGTCAAAAAGGGGGTTGCAATTTAGAACAATAGTACAGTCACCGTCAAGTATATAGTGACGGCCAAAGTGGCATATTGTAACACACTTTTGTTAGTATATAAATACTTATTTCTATGTGTACCTTCGAGCAACGCTGGCTTCCGACATGTCGGAAGGGAGGAGCCCAAGCGATATCTTACCGTACAAATCATTCTGCCATTTGTTGCGCGGGGGAACGTGCACACAGTCTACACTTTGTGTAGCCATAGTAAATTTACTGCCATCTTTCGACAATTGATTAAAACTTTTAGAACGCCATTTGACTCTGATTCTTGTTCTTTCACTGATATGTTAAATTTGTTAAATGTCAAAAAGTGTCGCCATCTACATAAGCATAGGCCAAAGGAATGACTCCATCTTAGGTATGGTTTTCGAGCGATGGCGCCATTACCTTTGGCCTGGTAGGCAGTAAAGTTACGGTGGCTATATAAATTACTTTGACAATCCGCCTCTATACTAAATTCTCTTTGCTAGGTGTAATCTCAATACTAGCCACTTTCTACTCGACAATCCCGCGAAGTTCTGTACTAACCACCTGTGATAAGCAGTATTCTTATAGAAAGCTGTAAATTTGACATGGAATTAAAAATAAGGTGATCAAAATAACTATAGGAATTTTAAAAAAGTTGCTAAGTTAAATTTGACCATTCGAAGTAAGAGCAGTGGCGGATTTGCAGCCTTTGCCGCCCCAGGCCCTGTAGCCGCCCCTTTCTCAGCACCCATCATATTGACTACATTTTGGGTTAATTCTTGTTATCAGCGAATTTTTCGTCACAATTTGCCGCCCCTAAATATCTTACCGCCCTAGGCCCCTACTGACAAATCCGCCACTGAGTACAGCTTGGCAAAAAAGAGTAGAAATTAAAAGGTGGCAACACTGTAGTGTCGTCCCTTTCAAACCTATTAATATAAGAAAACGGGACGACAGTAATACAGTGATGCCACCTTTTAATTTCTACTCTTTTTTGGCAAGCTGTATAACAGCGTAGATACAATGGAAAAACAAACAATTCTAATTTTATAAAAATGCAATTACAATTTGTTGTGGTAAAGCTACAAATAAATACGATCTCATAATATACATACACAAATAACCTAAAAGTTAAAACTAGTAAAAAAAATACATTATTAAGAGCCCGTCAACGTGCTCACTAGCGCCACTGCTAAATAATTGTAATTATTTAAATTTAACGACAGCTATTTAAAAAAGGGGGCCGCTATGTACTGTATTTTGTATTTAAGTACCTTTTGGATATATCAAACTAGTTTTTATGTTGCTGGATTCGTCGATGTATGAGCTCAAAACTAAAACGGCTGTTTTAACTTTGGACGCATAGATTGTCGAATCCAGCAGTAAAAACTATTATAATGTATTCAAAAGGTACCTACTTAAATGCAAAATATTTAAATAATCACAATTATTTACCAGTGGCGCTAGTGAGCACGTTGATGTGCTCTTAATAACAAATATTACATATTGTGATGAATTGATAATAAACTATATTGTTACGAGCAGACATCGTAAATTTTATAGCATTTTCGGTGAAGCGGAGTGCTGTTAACGGAATTGTTATAAACAATTTCAACCCTAATGATTAATTAGCGTTAATTACGTTAATATTAACCTTAATTTACCATTTCAGTTGGAATTATCTATACCAATTCCGTTAACACCACTCCGCTGTACCAAAAGTGCTATAAAATTTAATGAATTTAGCATACCTGGGTTTCTGTATAATTAATATTGAATTTACATTTAAAAATTAAACATATTAAGGGAAGATCGTTTTGGCGTTGGATGTAACTTTATACACATCAAATTAACCATCACCACAAACTTGGCTATTTTTAACCCGTTCTCTTGAAAGAGTAAATGTTTAGCCGAGCCATAGAGAAATATAGTAAGAATAGAGTGCTCTCTCCATACATCAGTTTTGATACCAAAACGACTGTTATTTTCGGTTTTACCCTTTATCTGGAAACTACGTTAACGAGTACTACTTCAGATGTCTTAAGCTCATCAATGATTATATGAGAAAAATGTTGGCTACGCTGCACAAAAAAAAATGGACAGAGAATGTCATGGAAGCTAGAGTTAGACCAAGAAAGGTCTGCAGCGACTTTGATAGCCCACGCAGTGCAAGTGTTACTTATGCGTCATAATTTCATAGAAGTTTGACGTTTAAAATGACACGCACTGCGTGCATATATGAGCAAAAACAATATCTAGGTATATTTAAATATTTAAGTTATTGAAACTATAAATTATGAAAGACGTTACCATCCGATAATTGCTATTGTTGTTATATTTAATTGGCAGGGTCACAGGCAGGGTCACTACCCACTAGGCCAGACCGGTCGTCATAGTTTAATACGAAGTCGCATGTAAAAATAAAAATAAATGCTCAACACCATACATTTTATCATTCCCAACCCTCTTCATCTTAGGATTTGCAGTCGCATCCCAATGAACCTTCGGCAAGCCAAGAATTGGCACAGACAATGTATTAAACCCGCTTTCATTTAAAATTTCAATGACATCTGACATGTCTTGCCAAACATTTTTTGCGTAGCGTAACCAAACCCTTATTTCAACTTTCCAAAAGCCATTACCTTATTTAGATAAAATTTCCAAAAATCACATTGTTTTTAACTGGCATAAACGTATTTAAAACCAGTACCGTAACTGTTACATGAAGAACTCCCGATTCTCCTGGAACAAGTAATAATAGTACATTACTATAAACGCCGGGAAGTGGGGAATTGCCGGCCATGTGTGATTCTTTACAAAGATATTATAGTCCGACCGCTTAAATGAGTCCTCGCCTGCGCGATACGGGGGCGACGGGGTAGGACGACGTGCGGGGGCGGGGAAGCTGCGGGCGGCAGGCGGACGGCGCCCGCAGCTTCCCCGCCCCCGCACGTCGTCCTACCCCGTCGCCCCCGTACCGCGCAGGCGAGGACTCATGTAAACGGTCGGTCTATATTACCTTTGAGCGTTTCTTTAATTTTTTGCCATTTTTATATATTGTGACCTTTTTTGCCACTATTGTGTTTAATTCTACTCAGAATCACGAGCTCTATCGATCCTAATGGGATAAAAAATGTCCCAGTTTTTTTCCTATTGTGTCCATTTCCCCATATACTTTGTATGGCGGTAACAAAAAGGAAAGTTTGAATAATGTATGGAAATTTTAGGACACTTTTTCTCCTATAAGGATGAAAAGGGCTCGCGATATCCTGACTAGAAATAACACAAAAGTGGCAAAAAAGGTCACTATATAATAAAAATATCCCCACATATGTCGACGCGGAATCGTCAAAAGCCGATAGGAAAAAGCTTTATGTCTGCACTATAAGAGCTAAAAAATCGTCGTTTGGCTCGGCTCGCATCGGCCGGCGCCTGCCTATGCGTCGACTACTTTTTCGCTCTTATTGCGCAGACATAAAGCCTTTTCTTATCGGCTTTTGCCGATTACGCGTCGATAATCTAGGAAGACCTTAATTCAAGGCTGGCAATTCCAACGTAACGTACGTATCGTGCTTTTTTGAAAAAGAAATATTTTGCTAAAATTTGTAATAACTCCCTACGTAACTTTGATAACAATGCAATATCGAGCCAAAGATAATTTAAAATAGAGGCCTATACTCGTGTAGATGGCGACACCTTTTGTTTTTGTTTTTTTAACAAATGTAACACATATCAGTGAAAGAACAAGGATCACAATCAAATGGCGTTGTAAAAGTTTTAATCCTGCGTCGAAAGATGGCAGCAAATTTATTGTGACCACAAAGTTTACTTTGATCATGATCAAGCTAATCAGATTTTAGTCAGATTAATTTATTTACCCGTATGGTATATTTATATATAAACGCGAGCGGCTTTGACGGTAGAAACAAATTAAATTATGCTCAAACAAAAGAGCGTAAAAAAATAACACTTTTGAATCGACAACATATATCCGCAAAATTCGTATTGTCGCGTATTATGCATTTAAAAGTGAAAAAATTTCGACAAACAATACTAAAGGCTCAATTTGTTGGTTGACATTTGACAGCTATGCGTTGCGTTTAGAAACTGCAAACATGCTTACAAGTTAGGTTGGTCGTATTTTTTTTAATAAAAAGCAAGACGAATATTACTGTTTATTTGATGACTTTCCGGTATGTATAATGGTTATTATTTGCATTAAGTTTCGTTTCATATGGATATGTATACCGGTATAATTATTACATAAATTTGTTTTTAAGCCAGAACGTGCGATAGTCTGTTACGGCTTTTAAGACGATAGCAACACTGCCTAGACGTCAACGACGGCTGTTATTCGAAAATACTTTATCCGGTACTCCAGACGTGATAAAAACCTGTTAAATAGTGTATTGTGTGTGTTAACAATAAAAAATAGTCACCGAACATAGTGCAAAGTGCAAACGCCATCGTAACGTAACGAGATTTGAACTTCAAAGCGTTCCATGGGTGTATTGTGTTTAGTATAAACATCGGTCTCTCAGTTGTATTTTAATATTTCAGAATGATTCCAAATATTCTTACATGTCAAGGCACTACTAGCTACCTGGAAATGCAAGTGAAAGCAACCTTGAAGCAGCTGTGATAAACTAATAAGTGAGCGAGATGAAAATGACGTTGTTCAAAGAAACTTTGAGTTAAGTGCCAGCTGACTGTAACACACTCTAATTAAGTACATTGCCAGTGTGAAACAGTGCAAAAAGCTACAGTGTATTGTGGACATATTTAATAACTGTGCTTTAGACTATGAATCAAATTTGAGGTGTATCGGTGAATTGGAAAGTCAACTGCATAAAGCTAATAAGTTATCTCCGGAGTCAATGTAAGTTGAATATAAGATTAAATATAATAAGATATATAGATAGTATATATGTCGCAGTCAAAAGTGGGAACTGGTCAAAAGAACTTTTAACCGACAAAAACAGGCAAAACTGCTTTTGACTGAGCATGTTGGTCAAAAGTAGTTATACCTGAAAATCATTGGTTAATAGTAATTGTGTTGTGACTGTTACTATCAGTCAAAAGTACTCGCAGAGATAGGTAGGTTAGGGTTATTTTTTTGCTACGCCCAAAAAACTAAACTGTTCCCAGAGATAGGTAGGTTAGGGTTATTTTTTTTTTGCTACGCCCTAAAAACGAAACTGCTGCCAGAAATAGGTATGATTTTCAGGTAAAACTACTTTTGACCAACATGCTCAGTCAAAGCAGTTTTGCCTGTTTTTGTCGGTTAAAAGTTCTTTGGCCAGTTCACACTTTTGACTGCAACAGGTTGGGCTGGACATATGGCAAGGGAAGGTAAAGATAAGTGGGATAGAGAGGAAGCGGAATGGTATCCTAGAGATGGAAAAAGGAGAGAAGGGAGACCAATAATGAGGTGGTCGGATGACATAAAGAAGCATGCGGGACCTAATTGGATAGGGACGGCAAGGGATAGAGAGCTGTGGAGAGAGCTGGGGGAGGCCTATGCCAAGAAGGCAGACTGAAATAATTATTAAAAAGCAATGACATAAAAATTATTTAATAAAGTTACTAAGGAAAAAATATTGAAACTAATTGATATAAATGAAATGTGAATTTATTTAAATGTAATATGTGCTGAAATTTAATTTTTTGGTCAATAAAGGCTATTCTATTCTATTCTAATTTGACAGGTGACAACAAAAAAAATATTAATTCCTGCTAAAATTTCAGAGTCATAGTGAAGCATAGTACATAGTACCAAAACAAGGTTGATTTTTAGGGTTCTGTAGCCAAAGGGTAAAAACGGGACCCCTATTACGAGGACTCCAATATGTTATTAGATCAAAACAAATTATTTTCAGAAAATATTTAATTTAGGCTTAGGGATGGCGAGGCTCCATAAACCTTCAGTAAGTAGTGCATAAGTATCCTTGGAAAAATTCGACCTATGCCGCCGTGGGTGGCCCGGTGGCAGAATGGCACAGGCACCTGCTGCAATAGCAGAGGACGCTGCTTTGATTCCAGCCTAGGGCACTGGAGGCCTTGGTCACTTTTTAGGGTTGCGTACCCATAGGGTAAAAACGGGACCCTATTAAATATTAAGACTCTGCTGTCCGTCTGTCTGTCACCAGGCTGTATCTCAAGATCTCATGAACCGTGATAACTAGATTAACTAGACAGTTTCAATTTTCACAAATGATGTATTTCTGTTGCCGCTATAACAACAAATACTAAAAACAAATTAAAGAAATATTTAAGCGGGGCCAATGCAATGCTAGGCTGGATATGACTGATGAAATGAGTAAATTTTTATTAATATGTTTTAATATGACATGTTGGTGGCAAACAAGCATACAAGGCTGTTAATGCCGATGGTAAGTGGGAGTTTAGACTAGACCTCTGCTTCTCCAAGGGACTCACATTGCTGACCGAGTAAATTTTTATTAATATGTTTTAATATGACATGTTGGTGGCAAACAAGCATACAAGGCTGTTAATGCCAATGGTAAGTGGGAGTTTAGACTAGACCTCTGCTTCTCCAAGGGACTCACATTGCTGACCGAGTAAATTTTTATTAATATGTTTTAATATGACATGTTGGTGGCAAACAAGCATACAAGGCTGTTAATGCCGATGGTAAGTGGGAGTTTAGACTAGACCTCTGCTTCTCCAAGGGACTCACATTGCTGACCGAGTAAATTTTTATTAATATGTTTTAACATGGCATGTTGGTGGCAAACAAGCATACAACTCATACAAGGCTGTTAATGCCGATGGTAAGTGGGAGTTTAGACTAGACCTCTGATTCTCCAAGGGACTCACATTGTTGACCGAGTAAATTTTTATTAATATGTTTTAATATGACATGTTGGTGGCAAACAAGAATACAAGGCTGTTAATGCCGATGGTAAGTGGGAGTTTAGATTAGACCTCTGCTTCTCCAAGGGACTCACATTGTTGACCGAGTAAATTTTTATTAATATGTTTTAATATGACATGTTGGTGGCAAACAAGAATACAAGGCTGTTAATGCCGATGGTAAGTGGGGGTTTAGACTAGACCTCTGCTTCTCCAAGGGACTCACATTGCTGACCGGTTACAAATCTATTACACTCATACTAGGGTTCCGTACCTGAAGGGTAACTAAAAAACGGGAACCTATTAGCGATTCCGACTCGCACTTGGCCGGTTTTTCTTAGTAGGTATATGACATTTATTTCAGTTTTACTTCAGTGTCCGTCTGTCTGTCTGTCTGTCTGTCTGTCACCAGGCTGTATCTCATGAACCGTGATAGGCCTAGGCAGTTTACATTTTCACAGATGATGTATTTCTGTTACCGCTATAACAACAAATACTAAAAAGTATGGAACCCTTCGTGCGCGAGCACTTGCCCGGTTTGACATTTCAGGCTCCGTCACACAGGCGCGTTTCGCGTGCGGCGCGTGAGCGGGGCGCGCCGCTTTTTCATATAAAACGCTCAGGCCCGGCTCTGAAATCGCGCCGGTGTGACGGAACCTTTATTTCAGTTTACTCCACTGTCCCTCTGTCACCAGGCTGTATCTCATGAACCGTGATAGCTAGACAGTTGAAATTTTCACACATGATGTATTTCTGTTGCCGCTATAACAACAAATATTAAAAAGTGGTCCGTTCTTGATGGGTGAGTCCGACTCGCACTTATTCAGTTTTTTTTTTGTAAATGAATTTAATATTAACGGATAGGCATTAATATTAAAGAATGAAATAGTAGTGATAATTTCCATACTTATACTTTAGTGCCATGAAGGGTAGGTACAAAAGGGTTCCCTCTTTTGAGATTGGAAAGTGGGCTAGGTTATAAATGCGGCCTTCACAGAACCGATCTGCGACCAGAAAAGTGGGTCAGGTTAGAACTGTGATCCTTACAGAACCGAACTGCTACCAGAAAAGCGGATTAGGTTTTTTTAATTACATATTTGTTTTTAGATATAATTATCGGAATAGTAAATTTTTCGAGTTATGATTGTATGTTACGAATTTAAAGTTTTCTGAGATGAGATAGGTTTGTAACCGCCTTGATGAAGGTATGAAGTCTAAAAGTAAATAATTACTTAATTCAAAATGAGTATTACCTATTACTATTATTTATTTTACCCGAGCGAAGACGGGTTTTCATCTAGTTATGTATAAATCTTGGTCGTAAATGAATACTCTGATGATGGACACTTTGAAGTAAAATAAACTTTGTAAGGTTGCCCTGAAAAGCAGCGCCATAGCTAAGTATCTTAGCCATCGGCAAATGCTGAGTGGCATCCATTTTGGTGTTAACATGTACTCGTATTAGAATAAGATGTATTAAAAATTTGTAGGTTAAGTTTTATTTTGACACCAAATAAACTTTTTCTATTCTATTCTATAAATGGTTTAGAAATGCGATTTCTAAAGGAGAACGAAAGTATTCTGCCCAAGCTGAAACAGAAATATAGACTACCCGCGTCCTTTTCCCACCATATTAATAAGAGAGGGACCGAGGGAGGGGTAGTCTATCTCGCAGGCGAGATACTGTCGCACCTGTCCTGTGCTAGAGTATCTCGCAGGCGAGATACTGTGGCACCTGTCCTGTGCTAGGGCTACAGAGCCGCTTCGCTCAATTTTACCTGTGGTGGTCAAGTGTGTCGGATCTGATTGGAGTTCCCTGTGGGGCTCTGATAGTTGGGCATGTCGATGATGGTGATCTCGATGACCCGGAGCCCCCGGAGGATCGGGTCGGTGATGTGAATGCCTTTGGGGTTGTACACCCGTTCGTTCTGCGTCGCTATGAATTTTGACACTTTCCGGAGGTGCTGAAATTGTATGGTTTGTGGTTAGTTTTATTAGATAGTTGCGGTAGTGCTGTTGTAAGATGTTATCAAGTGTTTTTGTTCCATGGTATTTTAAAATTATATTTATAAAGATGATTTATACCATTTCGTACCTTGTTACAGTGACAATAGTATAGCTACTTTGATATTGATTGTCACTGTGGCAAGGTACATATGAAATGGTAGGGAAATTAAATTCTTTGGCTGTATGTGTATACTTTCTTTTAAATAAATAAAATTATTTGTAGGGAATAATTAATTACTAAGAGTAATTAGGATTCCGTACCCAAAGGGTAAAACGGGACCCTATTACTAAGACTCCGCTGTCCGTCCGTCCTTCTGTCTGTCACCAGGCTGTATCTCACGAACCGTGATAGCTAGACAGTTGAAATTTTCACAGATGATGTATTTCTGTTGCCGCTATAACAACAAATACTAAAAACAGAATAAAATAAAGATTTAAGTGGGGCTCCCATACAACAAACGTGATTTTTGACCGAAGTTAAGCAACGGCGGGCGGGGTCAGTACTTGGATGGGTGACCGTTTTTTTTTTTGCCGTTTTTGCATTATGGTACGGAACCCTTCGTGCGCGAGTCCGACTCGCATTTGCCCGGTTTTGTATTTCTTCTTCCCTTTCTGTTTCATTTTATTAATCTCTTTTGGTTAGAATTAGATGATTGCATTTATAGCTGTACTAAATTATAATACATACCTTTTCATAATGTGTTTCAGTACAAATGTAGATGAAGTATGCCGTGAGACACGCCAAGCAGCCTTCACAATATGTACTGCAGTCCGCCGTCTCCGCCATCTCAAAATGCTCATTCAATCTTTCCATAGTATACTCGAAGGTTTGTCGTTCAATCTGTAATGGAAAAAATAATAAATACATGAATGTTATGGGTGTAAATTTAATTAGGTTTAAATAATATTATTAGAGTCCGACAAGGGGACCCAACATCACCAAAGCTATTCATAGCGGTGCTGCAAAACATATTCTGCCAGCTGGACTGGGATACAAAAGGAATTAAAGTATTTGATAAACGTCTAAGTCATTTACGATTCGCGGACGATATAGCTATATTCTCAGAAAATACCAACACTCTACAAATAATGCTAAACAAGCTAAATGAGGAAAGCTGTAAAGTCGGTTTGGAAATGAATCATACAAAAACCAAAATTATGACTAACAGAGCACCTACAAAAATACACATACAAGGCAAAGAACTCGAATTTGTAGACCACTACATATACTTGGGCAAGAGAATATCCTTTGACACTGACAGCAACAGCCAGGAGATAGACCGCAGAATCCATATCAACTGGAGGAAGTATTGGAGTTTTAAAGAGCTTTTAAAAGGAAACTACAGTGTCAAACATAAGAAAACAGTAATGGACACATGCATCTTACCATGCCTTACATACGGTTCTCAAACTTGGGTGCACACAAACAAGAACAAATTAAAGATAAGAACATGCCAGAGAGCAATGGAAAGGAGCATTCTAGGCATAAAACTAAAGGACAAGGTTAACAGCAAGAACATCCGATCCAAAACAAACATCATAGATGCACTCGAGTTTGCGCTGAAACAGAAATGGAGATGGGCTGGCCACATAGGAAGATTGACAGATGACAGATGGACCAACAAAGTCACAAAGTGGCCAGGACCCCATGGCAAAAGGAAGGCGGGAAGACCCATAACAAGATGGTCCAGGGATAGCATAGCCACAGCTGGAGAAAATTGGCTAATCAAGGCTAAAGACAGAGAAAGGTGGAAAGATATGGAGGAGGCCTATACCCAACAGGGGTCCTTAATATAGTAAAATTAACAACAATATATTAGAATACTTTTATTAATGCAAAACTATTTAAGGAAAAATAAAGGCTTAAATAAAATAAATAAAAATATTATTAGAAGCGCTGGTGGCCTAGCGGTAAGAGTGTGCGACTCAATCCGGAGGTTGTGGGTTCAAACCCCGGCTCGTACCAATGAGTTTTTCGGAACTTATGTACCTACGAAATATCATTTGATATTTACCAGTTGCTTCTCGGTGAAGGAAAACATTGTGAGGAAACCGGACTAATCCCAATAAGGCCTAGTTTCCTTTCTGTGTTGGAAGGTCAGATAGCAGTCGCTTTCGTAAAAACTAGTGCCTACGTCAATTCGTGGGATTAGTTGTCAAGCGGACCCCAGGCTCCCATGAGCCATGGCAAAATGCCGGGTTAATGCATGGAAGAAAGAGAAGAATGTTATTTTTACCAATTTTTGGTTAGTGCAAAACATTCCCGCACCCAAAACGCGCTTAGTAAAAATTACTAGCTGTGCGCCACACATGTATTCTATGTAATCAGACAGTATATCAAGTAAATGGGAAAATATGATGAATTAATCTGTTCCTCAGCACCACAGGGATAGGTAGTGGACTCCAGCCAGCCACAACAAGATTTATATAGGGCACAGTAACCTTGGCCAGTGTGCAATCTATAAAGGTTCCACCACCAGGCACACTTAATAATGTTATTATAATGTATCTCTTCTGTTAAATTATATAAACATACTCTTAAAACAAGCCTGAGAATTGGCCCATCTATATGAGACATTATCAAATTCATACCACTATAGACAATATAAATTGTATCAAGTAAAAACCATTACATATATATATAAGTCAATTGTTTGTTACAATGTAAGACCTTCCTAATGAATTTGCTCACCGGAAATGCTATTTTTTAAATATTTTACTCCCATTAAAGACCTATAGCGTATAGTGTACACTATATAGGTTGTTAATGTGTACACTAGAAACGGTTCAATAACACGCTTTCTACTTTTGCAACAGGCTTATAAACATAGTAATACTCACTCGATCTTCCAGTTCTGGAGGAAATCTAGTCTGGAATTTAACTGCCGTGCCTTCAGAATAGTCCCTTTGGATAAATATCTTTATTCCTTGTTGGGTAGGAGTCTGTTGGCTACCAGGCGTATTAGGGCCAGAGGGGATACGATTATTCGCCATGATTACTCACAATCCAATGTCCAAATCACAAGTAATAGAAGTCAAAACAAGGTTATTGCATGTCTAGTTGCAGTTTCAACCCCTGGAAAAACGTTAGAAACGCTAGAAACCACGAAATTACTGGATTTTGATTCACAATTTACAACAAGACTATCGTAAATCATAAACTAAACGTCAGTGAGACAGGCCATACTCCATTCATAGAATTTGACGATAAGGATTGCTTATCTCGCTCTTCTAACATACGGCTGTGCAAGGTAGAATGAGATAAAATATTAAATGTGAATGTTGCCAAAGGCAAAAATGATTGCGAAAGTACTTAGGCGTTTTTCGATAATGGTTAACCATAACCACGTACCAGAGAATAAATATTATAATAAATTCTATAAAGTTTTTCACTTCTCATGCTCAAAAAGTGCACCTTTATGTCGTGCGTAGACGACATAAAATCGCATTTTATGCTCTAGAGCATAAAGTAAAATTATCTATTACGACCCTTATTGACCTAGCAATAAAGTCCAAATTCTGCCATACAAACTGCCAGCCCTGCCGGCGCGCCCCCGACCGGCGCTCTCCCGATCGGCGTGCCCCGCGCCTCCGACCGGCCCAAGAACAATTTTCTTTAGTCTTGAATAAATACGTTAAAATAACCTAAAATATTAGATTTTTTGTATATTTTCCTCGCAATCGAAGTGAAAAGCAGAGTGTACAACAAGGGAATAAATGTCCATTTTTAACCTAGTCTACTATTTTGGTCTTCGCTTCGCTCAGACCAAAAAATTGCCTCGGGTAACAATAGGTCACTTTATGCCCTTGTTGTACAATCTACTATTGTTTCGTTTCGATTAAGTTAATTTAAATAATTTAAGTTTTATTGCGAGTTAGAACTGCAGGTGTATAAATGTAACAAAGATGAGGGCCTCCCGCGAAAACCGAAGTTCGCAAATTGCGGGCATCTTTCTCTTTAGTGAATAGAATCAGGCGTTACTTTGCGGAAATCCATACTAATTAAAACCAAAATATTATTTTGCTAATCCGCGAAAAGATAACGTGCTAGTCAATCAGTGCTAACCCGTTATACTTACTTGAGTATTTTTACATGCAATTAATATTCCCACCCTCCCACCGCAAAAATAAATACGCAAATAAATATAACAAACCACCACCAAAAGAATAAACCTCGACACGTGTTTCGCCTCTCTACGAGGCATCCTCAGGAGTTGTTGACGGTCTGACGCCCGGCAACGGAATGACCTGTCTAGAATGGTCGGCCATATTTATACCTTGACCACTCCCCCTACCGTGCAAGTGTGAGTGAGATGGAAAAATTCGTAACAACGGCGATGACGCAACATTCAATTGTTCGTTAAGAATCATGCCCCTATTGTTGTACCTAATTATTTCCAGTTGTTCCAGAACACCCAAACGCAATCCCTTTTCGCAAACATGTAAAATATCAAAAGAATGATTCTCAGATAAAGTGTGACCTGTATCTAATAAGTGCTTTGCAAAATTGGACTTCTCTGGATGGTTATGTCTATATGACGCAACATGCTCTTTATACCTAGTAGTGAAACTACGGCCCGTTTGCCCCACATACACTTTATTGCAATCGTCACAGGTAAGCTTATAAACTCCAGACTTTTTCCCATTCTCGATCTTATCTTTGCCATTGCAAAGCTTTGAGTGCAAAGTATTATTTGTCTTAAAGGCCACAGGAATGTCGTTAGACTTCAAAATTTTGTAAATTGCATCAGACAACTTGCCAACATAAGTTATGCTCGCTTTATATTTTTTAATCGGTTCAGAGGATCGTGCCGCATACAACATAGTGTTGACCATACTATTCCGCTTTTTCCTGATGATACCATTCACAACAGACTTATCGTAACCATTCGAAACTGCTAAGTGATAAATATTATTTAATTCAATCTGATAGTGTTCATCAGAAAGAGGCACAGTCAACATTCTATGCACATAACAATGAAAAGCAGCCAACTTATGCTGCCACGGATGCGTGGAAGAAGCCGGGATAACTGTATCGGTATGTGTAGGCTTACGGTAAATTTTGAACTGATGCCTGTTGTTTACTTTAGTGATTGTTAAATCTAGAAAATTCAATGAGTTGTCTTGCTCTAGTTCCTTTTTAAACTTAATTTTTGGATGCTTACCATTAATTTCAGCAATAAATGCATCCAGCAGGCCCATACTACCCGTCCAACAAATAATCAAATCATCCACGTATCTAAAATAGTATAATATATTATTGTTGCCCACAATATGCTGGTTCTCAAAATGGTCCATAAAAATATCAGCCATTAAAGGACTTAGTGGTGAACCCATAGCCAAACCATCACTTTGCAAATAATACTGTCCCCCAAATCTGAAATAATTTTGTTTCATACAAATCGCTGTTAGATCTATCAATTCATCTACTTCCCCTGGATGTAAACGTTGCCTTTCAAAAAGACCCTTAATAATCTCCAAAGTCTCTCCATATGGCACATTTGTAAACAAACTGTCTACATCCAATGAAAGAAGAACAGCATTATCTGGTATGTTAATGTCCTGGATCTTTTCTATTAACTGCAAGCTATTTTTCAAGCAATATTTCGGCTGGAACTGGGACTTGTCTCTTATAATGGAATTCAACCTTTTTGCCAGATTATAAGTTGGCGCACCCAAATATGAGACCACTGGACGAACTGGGATATTATCCTTATGAATTTTGGGAAGTCCATAAAGAATAGGAGCTCGTGGATTCATAGGCACAACCATACTCTTCTGATGTTCGGTTTCAAAAACAAACGAAGAATTCTTAACTGCTTGTCTAAGATCTTTCTGGAAACCTAGAGTTGGGTCTCTTTGCAATCTCGAAAATCCGTCACCTTGAATAAGGTCTAGTACTTTCTGATTATACTGTCCCTTCTCCATAATCACAATGCAGTTGCCTTTATCTGCCTTTGAAACCACCAAATCACTGTCTTGCACTTTCTGTTGTATAGATCTTAGCAGCAAAACATCAGAATCAACACACGCACTCTGTGCTGGACTAGTACTCTTGATAACATTAGCCACCATGGTCTTTGTATCTACATCACCACGGCCCCGCACTATTGCAACCTCAGAATCCACTGCCAAATTTTCTAATGTTCTATGAGTAATTTTTGTCTGGAAATTATACTTCAAACCTTTATCTAAAAGCCCAATTTCATTTTCTGAGAACTCCACATTAGTTAAATTCTTGACTCGAGGATGGAAAACATGGTGAGTTGTTACTTGCACATCCCTTCTCCTTAAAAATGAACCAGAACTCGACTCTGTTAACCTATGCAATTTGTTAAGCTGGGTAGTATACATCTGGTGTGCAAGATCAGAAGCAAAGTATCTCGCCAGATGTATACTACCCAGCTTAACAAATTGCATAGGTTAACAGAGTCGAGTTCTGGTTCATTTTTAAGGAGAAGGGATGTGCAAGTAACAACTCACCATGTTTTCCATCCTCGAGTCAAGAATTTAACTAATGTGGAGTTCTCAGAAAATGAAATTGGGCTTTTAGATAAAGGTTTGAAGTATAATTTCCAGACAAAAATTACTCATAGAACATTAGAAAATTTGGCAGTGGATTCTGAGGTTGCAATAGTGCGGGGCCGTGGTGATGTAGATACAAAGACCATGGTGGCTAATGTTATCAAGAGTACTAGTCCAGCACAGAGTGCGTGTGTTGATTCTGATGTTTTGCTGCTAAGATCTATACAACAGAAAGTGCAAGACAGTGATTTGGTGGTTTCAAAGGCAGATAAAGGCAACTGCATTGTGATTATGGAGAAGGGACAGTATAATCAGAAAGTACTAGACCTTATTCAAGGTGACGGATTTTCGAGATTGCAAAGAGACCCAACTCTAGGTTTCCAGAAAGATCTTAGACAAGCAGTTAAGAATTCTTCGTTTGTTTTTGAAACCGAACATCAGAAGAGTATGGTTGTGCCTATGAATCCACGAGCTCCTATTCTTTATGGACTTCCCAAAATTCATAAGGATAATATCCCAGTTCGTCCAGTGGTCTCATATTTGGGTGCGCCAACTTATAATCTGGCAAAAAGGTTGAATTCCATTATAAGAGACAAGTCCCAGTTCCAGCCGAAATATTGCTTGAAAAATAGCTTGCAGTTAATAGAAAAGATCCAGGACATTAACATACCAGATAATGCTGTTCTTCTTTCATTGGATGTAGACAGTTTGTTTACAAATGTGCCATATGGAGAGACTTTGGAGATTATTAAGGGTCTTTTTGAAAGGCAACGTTTACATCCAGGGGAAGTAGATGAATTGATAGATCTAACAGCGATTTGTATGAAACAAAATTATTTCAGATTTGGGGGACAGTATTATTTGCAAAGTGATGGTTTGGCTATGGGTTCACCACTAAGTCCTTTAATGGCTGATATTTTTATGGACCATTTTGAGAACCAGCATATTGTGGGCAACAATAATATATTATACTATTTTAGATACGTGGATGATTTGATTATTTGTTGGACGGGTAGTATGGGCCTGCTGGATGCATTTATTGCTGAAATTAATGGTAAGCATCCAAAAATTAAGTTTAAAAAGGAACTAGAGCAAGACAACTCATTGAATTTTCTAGATTTAACAATCACTAAAGTAAACAACAGGCATCAGTTCAAAATTTACCGTAAGCCTACACATACCGATACAGTTATCCCGGCTTCTTCCACGCATCCGTGGCAGCATAAGTTGGCTGCTTTTCATTGTTATGTGCATAGAATGTTGACTGTGCCTCTTTCTGATGAACACTATCAGATTGAATTAAATAATATTTATCACTTAGCAGTTTCGAATGGTTACGATAAGTCTGTTGTGAATGGTATCATCAGGAAAAAGCGGAATAGTATGGTCAACACTATGTTGTATGCGGCACGATCCTCTGAACCGATTAAAAAATATAAAGCGAGCATAACTTATGTTGGCAAGTTGTCTGATGCAATTTACAAAATTTTGAAGTCTAACGACATTCCTGTGGCCTTTAAGACAAATAATACTTTGCACTCAAAGCTTTGCAATGGCAAAGATAAGATCGAGAATGGGAAAAAGTCTGGAGTTTATAAGCTTACCTGTGACGATTGCAATAAAGTGTATGTGGGGCAAACGGGCCGTAGTTTCACTACTAGGTATAAAGAGCATGTTGCGTCATATAGACATAACCATCCAGAGAAGTCCAATTTTGCAAAGCACTTATGAGATACAGGTCACACTTTATCTGAGAATCATTCTTTTGATATTTTACATGTTTGCGAAAAGGGATTGCGTTTGGGTGTTCTGGAACAACTGGAAATAATTAGGTACAACAATAGGGGCATGATTCTTAACGAACAATTGAATGTTGCGTCATCGCCGTTGTTACGAATTTTTCCATCTCACTCACACTTGCACGGTAGGGGGAGTGGTCAAGGTATAAATATGGCCGACCATTCTAGACAGGTCATTCCGTTGCCGGGCGTCAGACCGTCAACAACTCCTGAGGATGCCTCGTAGAGAGGCGAAACACGTGTCGAGGTTTATTCTTTTGGTGGTGGTTTGTTATATTTATTTGCGTATTTATTTTTGCGGTGGGAGGGTGGGAATATTAATTGCATGTAAAAATACGCAAGTAAGTATAACGGGTTAGCACTGATTGACTAGCACGTTATCTTTTCGCGGATTAGCTAAATAATATTTTGGTTTTAATCTTTCTCTTTTACTCCAATTAAGGGTAACTAGAGTGCCAGAGAAAGATTTGCAAACTTCGACCGCAATTTGCAAACTTCGGTGTTCGCAGTAGGCGGTAGCTGGCCCTCAGGACTCCAAAGAAATTACCGAAGCGTAATAATTGTATTTAAAACGCGATAAATTTCATCGGACCGGTTCTAAATAACCGACAAATAGTGTAGTAAATAAAGGTAGTGGACCCCGCAGTAATTCCTCAGCCAGAAAAAACTTTACAGTATGAAAAAGTATCAATAAATAAAAAGTATTGTATAAATTTCCAAATAATAATAATAATAGAATATGACCTTGTGGACCGCGAAGTACCGTACTACAAGTACTTACCTGCGCCTGTTCTCGAGAATGGTCGTGCCACGCTCTATTGGGATCGATCTATCATCACTGACAGGACTATTGTAGCCAATAAGCCTGATATTGTGATAATAGATCGATCGCAACGTCGGGCCGTGCTCGTTGACATCACCATCCCCCATGATGAGAATCTCGTGAAGGCCGAGAAGGACAAGTCCAGTAAGTACCTAGACTTGGCTCACGAGATAACCGCCATGTGGGATGTTGATTCGACGATCATTGTCCCGATAGTCGTTTCAGTAAACGGTCTAATAGCGAAGAGTCTCGACCAACACCTTGAGAGACTCTCGCTAGGTGGTTGGATCAAGGGTCAGATGCAGAAGGCGGTGATCTTGGACACGGCGCGGATAGTCCGCCGGTTCCTCTCTCTGCAGCCCTGACCACCGGTAGCTTGGGCCTTGCCCCGCTGCTGGCGGCACCCTAGGTTAGGTTTTTTATAATGTGTTTATATTAATTTTTATTGTTTTGTAAGTGTTTTTATATTTTACTTTTATATTCATATTATAAAATAACCTAACTTAAGATGAGAAATAAATAAAGAGAATAATAGAATTAATGTTTCAAGAAATTTACAACTCTCTGAGACAATGTCTTTCAGATCTATCTCTGAATCAGAAACCTATAAATACCTTGGTATGTCACAGTCGTTGGGTATTGAGGACGAGGGTATTAGACGGTCGGTGAAGGAGCGCTTTTTCAGTCGGCTCACAAAAGTCCTTAACAGTCTTTTGTCAGGAGGCAACAAAGTGCGCGCCTTCAACGCCTGGGTAATGCCCCTACTCACATACTCCTTTGGCATACTAAGGTGGACTCAGACCGAGCTGGACGCCCTGGATCGGAGGGTCCGATCACTGCTCACCACACATCGCATGCTACACCCACGCTCGTCAGTTATGAGATTGTACATCCCACGGAAGTGTGGAGGCCGAGGCTTCCTAAATGCCAAGGATCTCCACAACCGCGAGGTGTACAATCTTAGGAATTATTTCCTTAACAACGAGTGTGGGATGCATCGTGATGTGGTGGCAGTAGACAGGAACCTAACGCCGCTCTCCTTGGCAAACGAGAACTGGCGCAAACCTGTGGTACTAAGTACTGCGGATCGCAAGGCGGCATGGGAGAGTAAGGTGCTACACGGGCGGTTCTACAAGGCCCTCACGGGACCCGACGTGGACCTGCTCGCGTCGGTGAACTGGTTACGATTCGGGGACCTCTTCGGAGAAACCGAGGGTTTTGCCTGTGCAATTGCGGACGAAGTGATGATGACGAACAACTATCGGAAATATATCCTGAAGGACGGTACGGTCGACATTTGTCGGGCATGCCGCCGTCCCGGAGAGTCACTCAGGCATATCATTTCTGGTTGTTCTCATCTTGCTAACGGCGAGTACTTGCACAGACATAATCTCGTAGCCAGGATTATTCACCAGCAACTTGCTCTTCTATATGGCCTTGTGGACCGCGAAGTACCGTACTACAAGTACTTACCTGCGCCTGTTCTCGAGAATGGTCGTGCCACGCTCTATTGGGATCGATCTATCATCACTGACAGAACTATTGTAGCCAATAAGCCTGACATCGTGATAATAGATCGATCGCAACGTCGGGCCGTGCTCGTTGACATCACCATCCCCCATGATGAGAATCTCGTGAAAGCCGAGAAGGACAAGTCCAGTAAGTACCTAGACTTGGCTCACGAGATAACCGCCATGTGGGATGTTGATTCGACGATCATTGTCCCGATAGTCGTTTCAGTGAACGGTCTAATAGCGAAGAGTCTCGACCAACATCTTGAGAGACTCTCGCTAGGTGGTTGGATCAAGGGTCAGATGCAGAAGGCGGTGATCTTGGACACGGCGCGGATAGTCCGCCGGTTCCTCTCTCTGCGGCCCTGACCACCGGTAGCTTGGGCCCTGCCCCGCTGCTGGCGGCACCCTAGGTTAGGTTTTTTATAATGTGTTTATATTAATGTTTATTGTTTTGTAAGTGTTTTTATATTTTACTTTTATATTCATATTATAAATAACCTAACTTAAGATGAGAAATGAATAAAGAGAATAGAATTAATGTAAATACCTGAAGTCTTAAATCGTTAATATATTTTTACGGAAAAATGCTCCGTTCAAACTTTCTTCACGCGGACATATTCATGTAACGTATTGCAACTATATATTATTATGAAATATCAAAAAAAATATCGCAATAAAGATACCAATATTAATAAAATATAATTTTTTGACGTGTCTTGGACCGGAAAATTGCTCCGTCTAATTTTTTCACTGGAATGCCATTTTATTGCAGTTTTATACCTACAAAATGAAAATCTAAAAAAAATTCCATGTAACTGTACTATTTTCAGAAATTGCCTCGCTGTGGAAAATTTCTCTATCCATTTTATCTATTGAATTAAGTTCACAGTTTTCTTTCTATTCAACTATAAAAACATCCAAAAAATAACGAGCGTATTAAAAACTAAACATATCAGGAGCAGTGTGTAGGGAGCGGGGTGTACAAGGGATGATATTTCTTTTGGATATTTTGGATTTAAGTGTATACGTGACTACTTAGTACATATTTAAAAAGAAATCAGGCTGAGAAATTTTCCACTCTCAGTTTTTAATAGTTCTAAAATACATAAATTTGGGTAGGTATGCATTTTTTATTGATTTTCTTACCCACTACGCCAAATTATATTCTAAGATCATTTAAGAAGAAAAAAATGACAGAGCAATTTTCCGATGAAAATGAGCGACAAAAAAAGGAATTATCATAAAAAAATATTCTCATGTTTGACAAAAGTTTTAGATTTTTTTCTAGTATTCCATACTGATACAAATAACTTATTTGGTAAAATAATTTTGGACGGAGGAATTACTCAGTTCAATATATATACAGATTTGTATTTTTACGTATAAATACCTAACTTAAATAGGAGTGTTTATTTTTTGATATTTATATGTTAGTTTCGGCTCATACTATACCTACCTACAATAACCAAGCAAAATTTCATCGACTGAGAAATTAATGCATGGGTCTCCATACAACAACTTGCTTCATTTACTACACTAAATGCGGTTCTAACAAGTTAACAACACTTGAATCCCTAATTACACCTTAAGGCGACGGTAGCGCTGGGTAAAATTTCAGATTCTGTCAATTTACCCCATTTCACACACAAGCGCACTTCACGCACACTACCTCACTTTACTGGGACAGGTCAGTGACCCATCATGTTTTTTTAAGATTGAACTTTTAGTTTAGTATTGACCACTAGCCTCCTTTGAGGGTAAAAGCATTCCATTTAAAGACGAAAGAGAAACAATGCATTTAATCTTGCTTTCCTTGTCTGTTCATGTCACACGTGACGTACCTATTTAATTCATTTGATTGTTGACTGTTTTACTACCTACTATTGCTTTGTCGAGATACGCGTTTTGTACAATTAAAGCGAATAAAACAAGATGTCATTAAGTCAGATGTAAAATGTTATTTACTACTCTATACGGTTTTTCATAAGGTGCAAAATCCATTCAATAGGAATTTAAATAAATAAAGTTTCAGCAGGGTGGCAATTCCATTTTGTCGGATAAAGCGAAACAGAATAGTTCTATCGAACCTGCTTACAAATTTTCACGAGAATCAGTTGAGAAATGTGATCTGCAAAGGAGAACATACAAAAGCATTTTTGCCCAAGCTGAAACGGAGACCTTTGCTAACGCTCGGCCAATGATGGTTTAGGTACACCTATAAAAAATGATTGTCCCTGCTGTAATTTTAATATCTTTATATTTCAACCGGTATAGTTTTACCTTCAAAAATAATCGGTATCGCTAAACAATAGCGGTACCTTACTACTTATACGTTCACGAAATCGGTATCTGCATAACTTGATTGTTAGTAAACTAACCTGGAAAATAATCTCATAATCACCGAAACATTTATGTACAGTCACCTGCAATAATATGTTACGTCATTAGCGCCAACTTTGCCTCCAGGGAAACTTTGCCCAAAACGACAATTTTAAACAAATTCGTTAATGTAGAAAAATTGATAATAGTTATGGCCACCCTGCTGTTTTTAGTAGAAAATTGGTTATATTTCTGACAAAGTATATGCCAAACTTGTGCATAACTTGACTTGGGAATTTTGAGTTTGAGCGAGTTGTCTAATATAGGGTATATTTCGGCGGGCAAAAAATTGATAAATAATGAATGCAAGTAGAAAAAATTGAGAACCCTTTGACAAATATTTCCGGGTTTCAGTTATAACACATGAAGCATAGATTATGTCTATTGAGATTTAAACTAATAAGGCCTAAATACACAAAAGTTTTAGCGGTGGGCAAAGTAATCCGGTAATTTACCATCCATTCCAACATTGCCCACCACCAAAAACGGATTAGGGTTGTCACTTTCATCTAATTTACCCAACTTCGCAAGTAAAAGAAGGTTATGTTTGTACACTAAAATAAGTTTATAAATATATACTGTATTTAATTTGTCTTATTATCCTTTATTTAGATGTTTTATCCCGTTAACGAATGAAAACACAACAAAAATCATATTTTTGGTCATTAAACTATTGTAACAGATTTTCTCAAAAGTGACAACCCTAGCCTTTGTAAAATGCTTAGGCGAGCCTTATTTGGAAATGGCCAAAAACGGGTAGGCAACATTGCCCAGCAAATTTATTTAAAAGTTTTTACACTTATCGCTAAGTTATTAACAGGGAATGGTAGGATTGCCCAAAACCTTTAAGTGATCCTTAGACATCATCATCATATATACGAGCTGTATTTGAATACCAAATTGACGTGGGCAATGTTGGCGAAAACCCCGGATATTTTTTTATTTGCCCGCCCTCTAAAACGCAAAAAAATGGGTAAAAACACGATAAAAAAATGTTTTCTTCACATAAACTGATGCGTTTGATCACAATGGACGTGCTGAGCAAAAAAAAGTCATATGATGTGATTTTTTTTGAGAAATTCGTGTTTAAAAAAAAGCGGGCAAAGTTGATGATAATGAGTAATGACGGTACCTACTCTTCGAAGGTCGCAAAAATATGTGACATGCTCTTATGGTTATGTTTGTACACTAAAGATCGACAGACAAGAAGGTATAAGATCGTGTCAGATATTTTTGCGGCCTTCGTTGTGTAACATAAATTGCAGGTGACTGTACATTTGGAATAATTATTTTATTTAGTTTCAACGAAAGTTTCAAGTTTAGTACGAAAATACTTCAGATAAGCAATATGCACAAAATGTAGACCTAATCGAAATAAAACATTGCTTTTTATAGTAAATTTATAAAACATTCGATACATAGGTATACATAACAATAACCAGGCCATAACGCTATTGGCCTGTAAGCTTCATCTCGGTCTCCAAAGCCGCAAAAACTTGCTAGTACTTAGTGCTGGTCTAGCCTTTATTTTTTCTTGAAGATTTTCAGAGAACAGCACGTACACGCATTATACATATAGACGGAACGAACGGCATAATCATAATAATTTCTTCGTCGCAATCCATGGTATTACAGATCTAGTTACAAGACTTTCAGGTATTACTTATACGAATTACATAACTCTTCCTGTTAATAGGCAATATTTTAATATAAAAGTTCTATAATATAATACAAGATTACAGTTGTCATCAAAATTCATTGACATACAGAAGTCAAATACGTTTTTAAAATGACGCAAAATGATACCAGCATAATAAAAATTGATCCCAATCAGTAAAGATGAGTCTTTAAACTTTTTTCATTTAGCGAGTTTTGAAGGAAGATAATACTTAAATTCGACTGTAATCGTATTTTTTAAGATAGTTTACTGCGGTTTTCAACAATAATGACCCGTAAATAACAGCAAATGAAATTTAAATGAGACGCGAGCTGATATTTATATACCCTATTTTTTGAAATACATTTTATCTACTGGTATGCTTTCTCGTGTGCGTATATGATTTAATGTCAATATAATTGTCAAAAGCAAGAAAATCAAGCTGTCATTTTCATTTGAAGAAGTACACGTGTGCTCCGGTGTAGCCCCAACGGGCATCTGACTTGAAGAAGAATTTTGAGTGATGTCGTCAATGTATGGAAATTGTTCGAAAGTTTACATTTGAGATTGAATTTCTGTGTTGTCTTTGTGAGTAAAAATATAAATCGATAATAAATTGGTAGCTGAATTATCTAGCTTCCAAAATCATACAATAATTCAATTACTGTCAAAGACAAAATTGTTTTGCTTCTGTCTCAAACGGAACTCCATATTTTGATTTTTTGATACTTTTAGTGTCGATTTGTAGAGAATAACAGCAAATTAAAAATATAATGGCATAAAGAGTCGGTACACGGTTTCTTCGTGAATAAATTTACGTGTAATTTAATGCAATTATCAAACATTTATTGAACAAATTATGGTTACAAAGTGAGGTCTAAATCGAAAACGTCATATACCGGCCCCTTAAGCGGCTTAAGGCCCTCAGAGTTCCATTTTAGAATTGTTTGCTTCGTTTAGGATTCATAATTCATAAGTTCATAACGAAGGCGCCGAGAATCCATACTAATATTATAAAGGCGAAAGTGTGTCTGTCTGCCTGTCTGTTACCTCTTCACGCTGCTGAACCGATTTAGTTGAAATTTGGTATAGAGATAGTTTAAGTCCCGGGGTAGGACATAGGATAGTTTTTATGTAGGAAATCATCCCTGAAGAGAGTGCAAAGGGGGATGGAATTGAAAGAGTTAATGAATTGCCTAATAATTGAAGTAGGTAAGCAATGCGCGAATTGAATGATTGCTATTAGCACTATCCAGGCGCTATACTTACTTTAGCTGCTGTCACTAATTCCACGCAGACGAAGTCGCGAGCTTTTGCTAGTACTTAATATCATATTCGTACCTTCTTATGACACATTCTACTATTGAAACAAGGTTTACAACAATTTAATTACAACCCATCATTTTAGGCTTAGGTACCCCACTCGATAGACTCGAAATATTTTTTTTAAGCCAAAAGTTTAGTAGAATAACACCAAGAATAGTATGCAGCGGATTTGATAGCTCTCGCAGTGCAAGTGTTATTTTAAACGTCAAACTTCTATGAAATTATGACGTATAAATGACACTTGCACTGCGTGGGCTATCAAATCCGCTGCAGACTTTTTATGGACCGACTCTAGCCATAAACCGTTTATTTATAATTTAATATGCCTACCTACACAGTGACATTCGCGCAATAAAGACTAGTTAAGTAAACGACATCATTCATTAGTATCAGTTCAGCTACCTACTTATTAGTTAAGAGGGAACATTTAAATCCTCGTAAGGCCCAATGATGATGATGTGTTCTTGAGTGGAGACTGCGACTCGTCAAACGTAGTGTAGGACGCCCTCCGACCAGGTGGGTTGACGATCTGCGAAAGACTGCAGGCAGATGCTGGATGCGGCAAGCTGAAGACAGGGCGCTTTGGCGCTCTTTAGGGGAGGGCTATGTCCAGCAGACTAATATAGCCTGATGATGAAGGCCCAATGTGCATTAAAATGTACATTCGATTCTTTCAAGAAACAAATAAACTAGCATTTTTTTGGGTCACTGCTTTCTCACTTAAACGAAATTCATCCCAATTTACTACACAACAAGGTTTAATTTATGGGCCACCCCACACTAGCGTCTTTCGAGCGTCGTCTTGCCAGCGCCCGCAAAACGGCGACGCAACTTTTGCGTTGCGTCAACACAACGTCTGCGCGACGGTAGCAGCGTTTATCGAGTGCCAGCGACTCATCAGCGTCCATGCAGCGACGACGCGACGTCTCTAACGTCTTTCTAACGTCGGCATTTTGCCAGCGTTTTGTCAGCGCCTGCACAGCGTTCTTGCCCTGACGCGGGCGCTAACGAGACGCTAAGTGTGGGGTGGCTCTAAATTTTTGCGTCCACGTAGATTTGTTAGAAATATTTAAACATTACAACTTTTGAAGATTTTGAAGTACCTAGGTAGGTTATATTCGTAAGTATAGTATAATTATATACTTATATGTTTTTCAAAGTCGAAAAGGGGGGGCAATGCTAATGCATAGATAGACAGATATACAGACGATGAAAGGAAGACGTCAAGTCAAAAGAATTGGGCGCTGGATCTAATGCAGAAATTGGAAATAAGCGCGGCCCGGTCGGCTGTCGCTTTCGAAGAGCCAGTGGCACATTCTTAACCATTAGTTATCCGCTGCACGGGGCATTCTAGAAAAGTGTCGGAGACGTGACGCATTATTTAACACTTCTGGGGCCTAGCCAAGATGAAAATCTATTGCACTACAACGAAACGTCTGTCTCTCCTCTCTATTCTCTATCACTCTTCCATATTAGTGTGACAGAAAAAGATGACGTTTCGTTGTCGTATCGCAAGCGATTGATCTTGGCTGCCTAGCCCCTGATAAAGGTACAGTCGCCATCAGACATATCGGAGCGGCCAGTGCTCAAAAATTTCTGAACAAGCACTTGACAATAGAGGCGTGTTCAGATATTTATGAGGGCCTTGGCCGCTACGATATAGGTACCTATCTGATGGCGATTGTACGAATCCGATATTTGGCATTATAATCATGAAAAACTGAACTTAGCTTTAAATTCAGTGGTACTTATATAATGCAGATGTCTGCAGTTTTAACGTAGCTGCCAGACGTGTGACATCTCCGAAAAGGTAGACCTTTTTTGGAATGTAATATATGATGACTATGGCGCCACCTGGGTGTGAGACATATTATTATTATTGACCGAGCGAAGGTCTCAGTTTAAGCTTGGGAATAAAATATTTTGTGTGTCCGAATGTTCTTCTCTGCAAGTCGCATTTCTCAACCATTCTCATGAAAGCAGGTTTTATAACTATTAATTACATGCATGATTTTTTTTTGCCTTGGGGTTTCGTGAGCTCTACACCTCACAGAAACACTGAATAGGTTGATGATGTCAACCCATGAAAGTTGCAATTTTTCATATGCCGCACGTGCGCTGTCTATGCTTGTACCTATTTGACACACGGCTAGCAACTCCAGAGGGTTAACAATTAATTTACTCGTAAGTAGGTATAGTCAAGGCTCGGAACCGGTTTTTTTCAAAGCCCCGATGGCCCAATATTATTCATGATTTTATGCTCTTTACGTAGGATTAAACATCATGTAATAGGTAACATCTTCGTATTATTAGATTTTCCCATTAAAATGAAATAATATATCAAAGAACGAAAAAGAACGTAATAATACCGGTATTTTTTGTATGAAGATCCGGTTCCGAGCCATGGGTATAGTTATGTATATTTAGATTAGGTACTTATGAAATTTAGAATCTCATAAATAAATCAGCGCTAGTTTCTTGAAAAAAGTATGACTAGTAAAAAGTTAACTGTAGCTTAATGCGCAGTTACCGTGACGCCACTGGCCCTCCGTATGCGGTCAAAGACCCAGATCCACACCTTGCTCTTGGAGAACTTGGTTTGGCAAACTCGCGAATAGTGATGTGCTTGATAACGCTATCGATACATCGATGTCGATAGTTTTAAGTTTGTTTATTTTTGTCTTATGCATGTGTTTGTTCTAGGTAGGTATATGTATGTATAGTTTGTCAAAGGACTGTCTCATTTCAATCATAGACAGAGAGAATCATACTATCTTTGTCTTATACTAGTACTAGTACCCATAAGAACAGGATGAGTATACTTTTCCTGGTTCTTACTGACTGACAAATTGGTTTGACCAACTATAATATCAATATCAATAGATATTTTTTTTTTCAAAATTGATTTTAAACGATCTAAATATAAATGAAGTCACAGTTATATAATAAGTATAAATTTACATATTATTTATATGTACTAGTACAAATTTTACATGGTTAGGTCCGATGCGCCTAAAGTATTTACTGAATCGTATTTCGTTGGAAGACAATAAACATTGTCCCAGATCGTCATGTCATATCGTTCAAATATTTAAGATAGAATAGAATAATTAATTAATTATTTGTGACGAACTGTATATTTAAGAACTAAATATGTACTTATGGGTTGCAAGAAATAAATACCTACTGAATACTAACAGTTTTAATTAAGAAATAATATGTAAAGTAATGAATTAAAACCATTTTAGACATAGGTTCTTATGTCTTTTTTGTAGTGGGTCTTGGAGTGTAAGTAAGGTTTTGTCTAAAATGTAAAATAAGTGCATTCCCGTTGCCATCCCGATGGGACCAATCCCGAAACAGCGAAATAAAATTACCCTCCCATAGAAAATAGACCAGCCAAAATGTATGAAATAGACAAATATTTTTTCGCGATTTCGAGGTTGGTTCCATAGTAAAAGTTGCTTAGTATAATCTCAAAATCTTCCTGGCAACGGGAATACACTTACTATTTAGCCACCCTGTATACATTTTCATTTTTATTCCATATGGAAGTAAATCTTTAGTCGTTAATTAGGCCGCTTGCCATCCCATTTTTCAGTAGAAAAGGCGGCAAATTCTAAGATGTAGACGCAAAGCTACGTTCTTTCCTTGTAATTTTGAATTTCGCACCTTTCCACTTACAAATTTGGTTTGCCTGCCTATGTAAACTATCGATAAGTTTCCTGACATCACTAGACGCGATGGAGAGCTAGTCCCTCTCTGTCCCTCCCACCCAGTGGCTCGCGCGAGATCAAACTTAGTAACCCAAGCGATACTCCGCGCGTCGCATGCGTGGCCGGCTTTACGATCTGCCGTGTATGTAAGCTTTGTAAACAAAACTTTTTTTTATTTGTGAAAGTGGCCAGTTGCAACGGACTTGGATTATGGATTAGGAGGTATTTTTGTTTTTTTTATTATTATCTATGTTTTGGTTTGAGATGATTGCTACGATATTCGACTCGGTTTTCCTGACCTAGGTCATGTTCATGCCCTAACATCAGCTATTTTCCTAATATAGGCCACCTAGTTTAAATATAGAGTTGTGTGTCGCCTAATGAGGCCCTCTTGCACCATCCCACTAACCCGGGGTTAAGCGATCAAACCGTTAACCTAGTGTCAAATTGTACTGGTACCATGGCAACTCCGGGTTTAACCGGTTAACCCCGGGTTAGTGGAAGGAATGGTGCAAGTGGGCCTAAGGCTGCTGAGGTTAGGATGGTTCACTATACTTCCAAATAACACAGACGTTGATATTTGAATATTATAAAATATACTACTTATGGCCACTTGCATCAACCCACTAACCCGGGTTAACCGGAGGAGTTACCATGATTACCAGTACAATTTGACACTGGGTTAACGGTTTAACCGCTTAACCCCGGTTTACTGGGATGGTGCAAGTGGCGCTTACTGTTTTATAGGTGACAACATTAGGTCAACTAAACTAGTTCTCATAGCTGTGCAAGAGTGAGATTCAAATATTTAAAGTTTACGAGTTTTGACTATGAATATCTTTTAGAATTAAGTTACAAAAGCAAATAATGTTATGGCAAGTCAACATTCTGCATACTTGATTCTAAAGCAGTCAGCCTAGCCTATGAACGCAAGTAAAATATTCGGCCTAGTTGACGCTTAAGCAGTCAGGGTAGGCCATGGACGCATGTAAGCCCTCATGGCTTACACTTTTGATCATACGGTATGATGATTGATATTTTGAAGGACCAAAAAGACGTCATATTGGAAGTTGAAATGACATCAATGGCGTCATGAATTTTGTCTGGACGAAAAGGCACACGTAAAAGGCCTTAACACTTTCGGCGCCGGACGCCCCGTCTCCTTTCCAGTACAAAATGAACACTCATACGTGTTCTTGGCAGTGAAAGTGTTAAGGGATCTATTGCTATAATAGATTATGCCTCCACAGATGTGAGTTAATTCCCATTTTAACTCGACCTTGAAATTCGTAATGGCCTCTACAAACGTCAACGTACTCCCATGTGATTTGCAATAAGTATTAGGTACCCTACATTGCGGCATTTAATCGATCGATTGCATTCGTTGCTCCTGCTTAGCTGGCAATTATCTATGCCATTTGTTGTACCGTCTGTAGAAGCCTTAAGACGAAACAGGAGCTGAGTTTTAAATATTTTAGGTAAATATACCCGTCTCGCTAACGGAAGCGGCACCTAAAAGTAGTGCGATAAGGACAAGGCGAAAAATCCTGCGTAAAAATCTCAAAAATCGAGGTTTCGTACTCCTCTGTTTCCTCCTCCAAAACTTAACCAATCGTAACCAAATTTGGAAATCTAATAGATTATGAAATTATCTGTGTCGGACCGTTTTGCTTTTTTGGCTAATTGATATCAGTTTTGAATGCCACGCCTCTCATTGCGGCATAGTCAATTAGGCCATTTTGATGGCCATTTTTGAAGGGCTCTAGCGCCTAAAAAAACAAAAATATCAAAAAAAGCAAAACGGTCCGACACAGATATTGACAATATTAATCTGTGTTGAAAAAATCATTGCTCTAGCTTCAAAAACCACGGAGGAAAACGAGGAGTACGTTTGTATGGAGAAATGACCACTCCCGTTGGCTCTTAACAACTGCACATAATAGTAGTTCAAATATAGCCGGTCTAACAAGTTTGTCACTAGCAAAAGGCGCGATATTGGGACGATTACGCTTCGCTTTAAATTTGCCGCTCTTTTCTACTGACGGAAAGGGCTTGGCAGACTTATACAGGGTGGCTAAAAATAACTGCATTCCCGTTGCCGGGGAGGTTTTGGGATTATACTGAGCAACTTTTACTATGGCGCCAACCTCGAAATGGCAAAAAAATTTGGCTGTCTCATACATTTTGGCTGGTCCATTTTCTATGGGAGGGTAAAAATTTTTTCGCGATTACGTTGTTGGTCCCATAGTAAAAGTTGCTTACTATGATCCCAAAACCTCTCTGGCTACAAGAATGCAGTTATTTATTAGCCATCGTGTATATTCCGGCCCGAAGTAAAGTAGCCACTATAGCCAGTATAAATAACGGCGAAGGACGCAGAGAAAGCAAGGTCGGTATAAGGATGTGCGACCTACATGGCCTACATTATATGATGGTCCTTTCATTCATGGTGGCCACTTTCTAAGCGTAATGTTTATTCATGTTATGACTTAATTTGGTCGTTTTAAGTGGTTTTGACGTAAATGTCATTGTTACCCTTGCCTGCGAATACCACTTACCCATTCCTAGTTCCTCGCCTAGGCGGGATGCGTAAATGCATTCCTCCACGTAAAAAAACAAAAGATTTACCGAACTGTGATCCTTAACACTTATTACAATGCATATCTACCTATATACGCTAAACATAATACTCATTGCGCTATAAAATAAAAAAACAAATTTCGCACTCTTGCTATGACTTTACCTCTATCTCAATATTTTTTAACAATTATGGCCTGGATGCGAGTATGGCATGGGGGAGAACAATCTCACACCCGAGGATGCCGAAGACCGGGCAAAGTGGAGAAGACTGAGCAGGAAAGCGGACCCCGGCGCCAGGCCGGGAAAACGCTAGGTCGAAGAAGAAGATGGCCTGGATGCGAGTCCTTTAAGCCACCGCTATCTCAATATTGCAGTAGTATTCAAGTTCAGTACTTTAAGCGAACCCTGGCGCCAGGCCGGGAAAACGCTAGGTCGAAGAAGATTCAAGTTCATTACTGTCTTAGAATAAACTCACTTCTGCATTGGATGCATTTTAATAAGAGTAAAAAAAAGCCGGACTACTACTAGCGCGAGAGGAAGATAAAATACTTTCTCGCAGTCGAGAAACTATCTACGCATACATTAGTGATAATTGTGCATAATGTAGTGTAGTCAGGCGATATAGTCACACATGGAGACTAATTTCTGCTAAAGCCTGACCGTGAATCACGTGCCATGTTGCGGAATTTCACTGGAACTAAGTTTTTCATACTATTCCAAACGACAGTTCATCTATTCATTGCGGACTACGAGCCGTCCTACCGTTAAGCCGTTTGTAGGACGGCTCGTAGTCCGCAACCCCCATACACAATCCTACCCAACGAGGCGGACTACGAGGCGGACTACAAGGTAGGAGTGTGAATGGGGGGGCTTTATTCTCATGTATAGGGTGTGAACCCTGTACATGAGAATAACACCGCTCTCTTGACAATTATCATTATTTATACGAGCCACGATGCAAATTATTTCGTCTAGTACCACGCAACAATTTTGTTTATTTTAATAAATTTTACACATGAACATAAAATGACCCAGCAATGGGAACCATAATAGCAATGTTTAATGTAGTTTATTTTGATCGTATAATAAAATTGCATGAGACTTTTATTGCTGAAAAAAAGGACTTTTCAAAAACGTTGTCCAAATCATATTGTACTCTCCTACAGCACTGCTGCATGCATGGGCTCGAAACAAAATTAACAGTAGGTACATTGGCAGAGCCCTATTGCTTTCCCTAGTAATAGCCCTTTTCACATATGTTGTACCTAATCCTACCCGTCAATAAAAAAATAAAAAATCATTTTTTTTTTCTTTCAGTACAAACGGTATTTCTTGTATTTGGATTTAGTTATTGCAGAGTATTACCATATAAAATTAAATTACATTAGTATAAGCATTAAATATTAGTAATTTTTAAACAAAAACATCATTTTTGAACAAACGCGAGAACCTCAAAAAATGGTCTCACTAGACGAAAACATGTGCATCGGGGCTCGTAATACCTATTATTGGTCAGGCTTTACAACAGTGTGGTTTTACTCATCACTTTAAAAAGTACGACATTTTTTTTGAGTAATTTGTTTAATGGGGATCCCATCATGCCCCAATGATTCTTCGGGCATGATGGGATCCCAGCCATTGCTAATGACCTTCGATCTAAATCCCTTAGTTTTGTAATGTTTTTTGTAGTTTATCATATTAACAACAACGGCTTTAAACAATATCGTGTCCCATATTTACTTTAAAGTTCATTGTCTTCGAGATATTTGGCATCAAATTTGAACAATTTTTCCCAACCAAAACTTTTTTGTTTATGCTTGTCCTCTCCATATTAACCTAGGTAATAAAAAAAAAACTTTTAATAAACCTGCTTCTGTTTAGTAATAGAGGGGTCCTGTCATTGTAAATTTTGTAGTCACTGTAAATTTACTGCCATCTATCGACACACGACTAAAACTCAAAATGAAAACGTATAAAGTTATCAAAAAACTTATATATATGGATAAATTATTTTATTATTTTTATATCAGTTTGATCCATGTTCATTCACTGATATCTATGTGTTAAAATTGTTAAATATGAAACGGTGTCGTCACGCCATCTAGCCGAGGATAGGCTAAAGGTGTGTGCGCCATCTATTCGAGAATGACTTTTACTTGAATTCCGAGGCACGTTTTTTCCTTAGACTTTATTCGTCTTATACGAAGTTACATATGTCTTTGGTACAAGTAATAAATTTCCTATACATGACGTACATATGTACGTCAAGTTTAATGTGTACTACTCTTATTAGTAATATACCTACTTACTACGAGTAGGTTCTACTACTAACCACGAGTAAAAATCGTCAAAATTAAGTTTAGCGCGTTATGCTTCTTAAGCACAAAAACCAGCCAAGTGCGAGTCGGACTCGCGCACGAAGGGTTCCGTACCATTACGCAAAAAACGGCAAAAATATGGGAGCCCCACTTAAATATTTATTTTATTCTGTTTTTAGTATTTGGTGTTATAGCGCCAACAGAAATCATCTGTGAAATCTGTGAAAATTTCAACTATCATGGTTCATGAGATACAGTCCGATGACAGACAGACAGACGGACACTGGAGTCTTAGTAATAGGGTCCCGTTTTTACCCTTTAGGTACGGAACCCTAAAAGTACTTGCGCGTAAGCAATGATTGCTTGCTCTACTAACATGTCTAACAACTAGCAATTTATCACCAGATTACAATGTTTGACTTTGAGGGAGTAACACACGAAAGACACACATAAATAAATAAATAATAATAAATATTATAGGACATTTTTACACAAATTGACTAAGCCCCACAGTAAGCTCAAGAAGGCTTGTGTTGTGGGTACTCAGACAACGATATATATAATATATAAATACTTAAATACATAGAAAACAACCATGACTCAGGAACAAATATCTGTATCATCATACAAATAAATGCCCTTACCAGGATTCGAACCCGGGACCATCGGCTTCATAGGCAGGGTCACTACCCACTAGGCCAGACCGGTCGTCAGCACATAATGATGACAAGTTATGGACCTTGGCTTTATTGAAATATGGTCCAAAGTGGGTTACTTTTGAGTTTTGGTGAGGAAAACACCATTGTTTTGATTTGGGGTTAATCTGAAACCTCCAGTTGATGAGTATATTTTTTCCTTTAGTTAAAAAAAAGGTTTAATGAGTTCTTTTTGGTAATTGCGTATTTTTGGTTTATATTTGAAATTCTTATACCTTTAAACTTGCAATTATTCTATACTAGCTTTTGCCCGCGGCTTCGCACGCGCAGGAGAGTTTTTTTAATAATCTATGTACTTTAATGGTTTTAGGTATTTTGAATGTAAACAAACCGTTTAAGATGATAATTATTTTAAAAACGATGTTTGTGTACTGTTCAATTATTAGAAGGTATATATTAGTAATCTTATAATTTTGTAGCTCAAAAAATTTACTTTAAGGGATTGAATTCTCAAAAGTCTGGATCACGTGTGGCTGTAAATCAGCGTGTATGTTACAACCGTCTATGCTATCTTCGTAATTAGCATTCCCCACCAGGGGCCATAGTTCACGTCGGCTACGTTATATTTTAATTTTGATCCCATTTTTGTAATTTTTGTAATTAGCGTCCCACAAAACCATGGAAATGATACCCATATTGATATTTTGAAATTTCAACCCCATTGCACCCCCACCAGGGGGATGATTGTTCACTTCGGCTACGTTAATTTTAATTTTGATGCCATTTTTGTTATTAGCGGCTCAAAATACTATGAAAACGATACCCATATTGATATTTTGAGATATCAACCCTATTGGGGACTTTTCCCCCTCTTAGGGGCTCAATTTTCAAAAAACCTGAAACACGTGTTTACTCATTTATCTTTAGGAATACTCCTGTGAAATTTTGGAATAAAATAGTCTAACTTATCTTGTTTCCCCATACAAACTTTGGACCCCCATTTCACTCCTTTAGGGGATGAATATTGAAAAATCCTTTTCTTAGTGGACACCTAGACCTTATAAGGAATCTAGTTGCCAAATTTGGACTTTCTAGTCCCAGCGGTTTGGGCTGTGCGTTGATTTAAGTCAGTCAGTCAGGTCTTTCACGTTTATATATTTAGATTTGTTTATATACTAGCTGTGCCCGCGGCTCCGTCCGCGTGGAATTCGGTCTGTGTCAATAAGCGGCTAATTCACCCCTAATAGGGAGTATTACTGCAATGTTCTGCCGCCAGAGTGCAGCACTAATTTGTTTAGTAAACCATAGATTAACTTATACATACTAGGCCTTAAACAGTTTTTTGACAAGTTTTCACTATGACATTGATGCACCAAGGCGCGTTTGTTTACAGGTGGCCTACCGCGAAACACGAAAATCGAGATTTCTTTATCTGCCTCTCAATCGATCGAATAAGCAATTAAGGGTGATAGAGATTGTCGTGTTTCGCGGTAGGCCATGTGATTGACCTAGTGACGCATGATGTGTCATTGATGATGTCAATACAATACAATACAATACAATAATTTATTCATAAAACCAATACAATTTTACACGTCATATTATTCGGTACATTACTATTCTATATTTATAATACATTATTTTACATAATACATTTCATTATTAAAATTAAGCAAGAAGTGCATACATTATTATAAATTCACCTATTCGAAGAATTCATTCAATGAATAGTAGGCAGCAGAGACTAGGTATTTTTTAAGTTTGAGTATGAATGTGTTATTGCTATTCGCAGTTTTTATGTCTTCAGTAATATTGTCAATGAGGTTTGTTTACTGTATGTGCTAGTGGTGCCACCTACGTAGCTTTGCCTAATATTCCCTATTTCTCTCCCACTCCCCTAAGAACGTCATACTGTCATAAAAAAATTACATTAAATGATGACAATGTCACACTTTGTCATTGCAAATGCCATGCAGCTTAGTCCGACTCATTTAGGCCCATAAGCGTCACTTTGCACCATCCCACTAACCCGGGCTTAAGCGGTTAAACCGTTAACCCTGTGTAAATTGTACTGGTAAACATGGCAACTACAAGTTTAACCGGTTAACCCCGGGTTAGTGGGTGCAAGTGGCCCTAAGTAATTTAACAGTGATATTCAAAAGAGGCAATAGATTCTTAAAGATTGTCATACTTAGTACCTACTTATTTATTAAAAACTCCACACGCCCCTTAATTACTAATAATTTCTGGCCAAAATGGCCATGGCCTTAAAGGTTGGCACTTTCTCTTCAGGAATGGACCTTTCGAGGTCACCGTTGACGAATTTCCATTTTTCGAGAAACGAATATATGATGACACCGGAATTACCATAAACTTGAACTTTTTGAACAGAACGGGGTCAGTAAGGCTCTTAACATTTAAAACTAAATAGACGGCGATTTGGAGCAAATTTTCTATTTATAGTTTATTTCTAAAGTAACACCAAGAATAGTATTATTATTATTTATTATTTTGTGTCTCCTTTTGGATTTCTTGGGCCTATAAATCCCGGTCTTTTGATAGGCTTGCGTGGGGATATAGATCCAACACGTAGAGGCCCCTTGGAGAGCTTTAATGTCATGTAGAACGCCTGCTGGAACCCGTTCACAGGCGCAACAATAGACACCCATGAACCGGTCTCAGCAGGCATTGGGACTATTGTAGAAAAAGTGAACAGTATACCGGTCTATGGATTGATGTTTGGGTGGACAATGAGATTGGGCTATTGTAAAAGAGGTCCGAACACCTGCCATAACAATGTTAACACCGTCATCGAGGCAGGCGGTGACTCGCCGCTGACTAGATGGGCCCCTGAAACTGCCGTCGCGAAGACGACCAGGAGCAACATCGGTGTGAGCGGCTCAGGCGTGTCGAGAGGTGTGCGCCGCTTTCTACCCAGTGGCTGTTAACAGCCACTGTGCCAACTCGCGTCTTATGCATCTTTCACTTCCACCCCTGGAGCATATAGCTCTAGCGACTCCTCTCTGGACGGCCAATGAAGGCAAGCCAGAGCTGAGAGTCCTGCGGGTCCCCTTGGGGTCCACTCCGACCGACGAAGACACGCCGGAGACGGAGACCCTGACCGACTCTCGGGAGCACTCGGGTCCGTGGGGTCGTTACTCCCCAACAGCTCGCCACAAGCTGCCCTGCGGTCTATTTATTTATTTATTATTATTTTATTTAAAATTTAAGTCAGGCAACAAGGCCCATATTATAAATACCTTACCGACTAACATACATATATATTTTATAAACTTAAAAACTAAACACTATTTATGCGACAAAACGGCGTGGCTCCGTTGAATCGGCTGTTCTTGTGTCGGATTCTGCAGTTTGCCCCGGAACCTCCGAAACATGACACCTTTCGGCCAGAAGTCGGCGCACTCGATGGTCTCCTGCAGCGGTCGCGGCACGCGCACCACAAAAGAGTTGAAGTGCACGTAGTGGCGCGATCGAAGCTGGAACACCCTCAACGAGTAACCGGTCTTTTGGTGTACGTACTCCACCACTCCAGCAGCCGTGGCGGTGTAATGCAGGCGCGACACATATAGCGCCTTACTCGGTGTGATGATGATGGTATCCTGTTATCCCTCATCAGGGACATAGGGCTCTCAGAAGGGTTCTCCACTGTTGTCGATCCTGCGCTGTCTCTTCGAGTTTCTTCCAGTCGAGGCCAGCGGATGCCACCTCTTTGTTGACTGTGCGCCTCCAGGTGGTACGTGGACGACCGGGTCTTCTTTTTCCAGACGTTTGCCAAGACAGACCTTGTTTGGACAGGTGATTGTCTGGTCTTTGCAACACATGACCTATCCAGCGCCATTTCCTAAGGAGAATTTCCTTGTCGATAGGATTTTGGCAAGTCAGCTCCCATAACCTTATATTAGAAATGGTCCGTGGCCAATAGATTCCCAGAATCCTCCGCAAGCATTTATTTACAAACACCTGGAGTCTATTTGTTATGGTGTTTTTCACGGGCCATGTCTCACATCCATAAAGGAGGACCGACTTGATGTTGGAGTTAAAAATCCTGACTTTTGTCTCGCTTTGGCTTACTCGGTGTAGCAACCCGCAAGCCAGAGTTAGCCGGTTCGGCGGTACCACACTGAGTCTTACGAGGCGCCATGCGCGCCTTCTTCTTTCTTGATACCAGTGTGAAATCCTCCTCATCCACACCGGCAACAGGGAGCTTCTCCTTGGGAGCCGCTCGCTCTTCAGTACCCTTTACATAAATAGTCTGCAGCGTTTTTGTAGTCGTAGTTGCTAGTAGTTAGCTGCCTCCTTTAATGTTCAGGGACCGTTACCGGTATGAAATAACTAAAAAAGGACCCCCGACGGGCCTGAAACATGTCGCCAATAGCGACTAAAAATTCAAGTGAGTGAAACCGTTGTCGTATAAACATTTTAAAATATGTCTCACGAAAGTTTAATATCGATAACTAAAAATCAAAATAAGTAACATATATGTTGGACGTATTATAATTTAATATTATTTTATTTAGTTTTTAGTTTTAATTTAGTTTTATTTTATAGATAAGTTAGTTTATTTTTCTATTTAATGTTTGTATCTACCTTATAAATAAAGTTAATCATTTCAAAGTAACATATAGCATTCGCAATATTTATCTGATATTGCAGAATGATATTTAGGTAAGGACAATGAGTTATGAGATAAGCTATTTAAAATGCAAAAATATACATAAACAACCGATATATCGAAATTAAATTGATTACCGGTTAATTTGTATGAAACAAATACCGGTATTCGGTCCCTGTTAATGTTAGGTAGTCATAGTTATATATTCATACTTATTATAGGTATAATGGAATCTATTACATCTCTGACCGAGTCTTTTGAATATTTTACAAAAGCTTTTGTACTCATTAATACGTTTTCTCCAGTAGTCAACACTTAAGGTATTCACACCTTACTACATTGAGATAGGGTCTACAAAATGGTCATTTACCAACGCACGACGAGATATAATATACTTTTTCCGACAAAGAAGGTCTTGAGCTGTTGACACGGATCAACCACATCATTAGCGGTGTAGCCAGTTCTCGGAAAATCATCAGAGCTATTGCGGCCTATGATGGTCGCGCTTTCAACTTCGTTGTTTAAGAGTTAGAAGTACCTATGTAAGTTCGTGAGTGACGGAGGAAACGACAGATGATAAAAACCTAACCATCATTGTCCTTTCTGACGCAAATGGTATATAGGTATAATATCTGGGAGACCGAGCTTTGCTCGGAAAAAATATAAAAACTCAAAAATGCGCGTTTTCCCAGAGACAATACCTAGCTAGATCAATTTTTCGCCCCCAAAAACCCCCATTGAGCAAATTTCATCGAAATCGTTAGAGCCGATTCCGAGAAGACCGAAATATATAAATAAATTGACGACCGGTCTGGCCTAGTGGGTAGTGACCCTGCCTATGAAGCCGATGGTCCCGGGTTCGAATCCTGGTAAGGGCATTTATTTGTATGATGATACAGATATTTGTTCCTGAGTCATGGTTGTTTTCTATGTATTTAAGTATTTATATATTATATATATCGTTGTCTGAGTACCCACAACACAAGCCTTCTTGAGCTTACCGTGGGGCTTAGTCAATTTGTGTATAAATGTCCTATAATATTTATTTATTTATATAAAAAAATAATATACAAGAATTGCTCGTTTAAAGGTAGAAGATAATATAGTAAATATGTACAGTCACCTGCAATAATATGTTACTCTTCGAAGGCCGCAAAAATATGTGACACGCTCTTATAGCTCTACAAATAAGCCCGTGTCAGATATTTTTGCGGCCTTCGTTGTGTAACATATTATTGCTGGTGACTGTACAGACAGAGCTTGTGGAGCGTTTGATTTTAAACTTACCTACTGTGAAATAACCTTTTTGGTACGGAACCCTAAAAAAGGTTAACTCGCTAACCGCATAAAAAAAACGCAAATATGAATATCACATCGATTCTTCGTAATAGAAATATCACGAAGAATTACGTACGTATTTACGTACTTCAATTTTTTTAATCGAATACGAAGGAAACATCACGAATAGTGATAAATCAATGTTTTGCACTCTTGAAGAAAAAGCGATTTTGCCCACCGTTTTCAAAGAAAGACAGACTTTGAAGCTAGTGCGGTGAAAATTTTTATTCAGTGTTTATTATAAGTAGTTATGTTTATTCTACTTCCTTAGTGAATTTTTCACTTTTCCGCGTTTCACTTCAAAGTATACCATAACTATTCTTTCCCCATAAGTTTGCCATACTCAAACAACCCATTTGTTTAACAATATTTTGTAATGAGACTTTTCCTTATGATTGACTCCTCCATTGTATTCTCAGTGAAAATTTGACCTGAATTTCTATGCTGTTTCTAAATTATATGACGAAGTAAACAATAACAGAATAACTTGTGAAGATTTTAAGATGTATAGTTTGTTTGAAGCGTGAAAATTTTAATGCGTATAGATCAGTGTTGGCCGAAACGTTAATGCAACTGAAAATTCTTGACCATTAACCAGTACAAGTTGAACCGTCAGCTGTAACCGTCCGTTACCGTTTACGGTTCAATTTGTATTGGTTAATGGTCAATTGCAATTAACGTTCGGCCAACACTTGTATAGATTATAGCAGATTATAGTAAGATAATAAGATATTTTTTTTAAATATGACCTCGAAAGGCAGTTAGCATTTAATTAATGGGCGGATAGGTAGGTTTTTTTCACTATTTAATAACAAAATGGTTATTTGTTTTACATTGCTAATATTGACCTGACCGAGCAAGCGAAAGATCTCAAAAATGAGTCACGAGCGTAGCGAGACTAGCGAGTGGTTCAGACACCTTGAGCGTTGCGTTGCGAGGGTAATAAACATAAACAAACTTTGCTTTGCTGCACAAAAATTTTCATCACACCGCCGCGAGGAAACTACTAACTGTAAAACTATACATAAGTAATCAAATCTAAATGAACGTCATTAAATGATTTATCTTTTAATACAAATAATTTAGAAGTCAGTTTTACCGTAGCCCCATGTTATACGTAGTACCCATGTTCTACCAGACAAAATAAAGAATTAAGTAACTCAAAATTTGCATTAACTTACTTTGCCACTCTTGTGGAAAAAGTGGAACTTTCTCATCAGTTTTTAAACGATAAAGAGAGCCTTTACGAATTGGTGTGGTAAAAATTACATTTTATGGGATCACATCGATGTCTGTCCATCTGTTGTGGGTTTTTTATTTATTTGTGATATCTTACTGTTATTGCGTTTTCCTCAACAGCTTTCTTCTAACTTGTTTCTGATTAAGTAAATTTAAATAAAATTAGTAATCTTCGAAGGCCGGTTTGACGGGAGAAATTATGTGCTGACGTCTCAATAGTGCGAGGACACATATTTTACAAGTCGATGTCGATAAAAAAGCACGATGTACTGTACCACCGTTAAGAAATTCAGAAATATTATAGTTGTACACAAAATTAAAATGAACTGTTTGTATTTTTAAAATATTTTATATAATTTTCGTAATCCTCATCATCATTAACTTAAGAGTTATTCTCTTGTCGGTGGAGAAATATTATAGTTGTACACAAAATTAAAATGAACTGTTTGTATTTTTAAAATATTTTATATAATTTTCGTAATCCTCATCATCATTAACTTAAGAGTTATTCTCTTGTCGGTGGAGTATCGTCCAACTTTCCCTATCTTGCGCCAGCTCTTTGACTTTTTGATACGACACGATTCGTAATCCTACTAATATGTTTTTCTAAATAATAAATAACATAAATTTACTAACCCGATGTAATATTATGTAACAACCTGACATGTAAAATAATGAGTTGTATCAATACATTTCTGACTCTGACTAAAAATTTTCTCGTATGGATGTCGATATTTAATTAAGCACTAGGAAAAGTGCATCTTGCTCCCGTAAAACCGGGCTTTGGCTAACTTCATTTTTATTAAGCGTCGTAAACTTATTCTGGGTTTAACCTTAAATTTTGGGTCAATAGGCCTAATTGGCCTATATAGGTAAATACAATAAACCGGATTCATTATATCGAGACAAAGTAATATAGTTGAAATTGTCGACAGTTGAGAAAGTCTAAATACCATCTGCAATACCTATTGCATTTTCTATGTCCCATCTCGCCGTAAAACATTCATAAATGCTAACATTGTAAACTTATACCTCTTACGTATCATTTGATTATTGAATAGTGACAATTGCGTGTCACCCTGAGGGTCTCAAGGTGACAATTAGGAAAGTTTACATGTAGGAAAGGGGCGAGTAATCCCCTGTATTTGTCTCTTGGTACCTATATACTGTTCGGATTCAGAATACAGCAGCATTAAAGCTGTAGTAATGTCATGCTGCCAAACTGCTGCAGACATGCTGCAGACTGCACTGCTTCAGGAAACGTCAAAGAGTTCATTTCATCTAGATTGTTTTATTAAATTTGACGATACCTGCAGTAATGCCGTCGGCGGCATTACTTCAGCAGTATTATGGACTGACAGACAGGCGGACATAATGAAACTATGGGGGCACCAACCGTTTTTGTCATTTTGGCCATGGTACCCTAAAATAGTTAAGTATATGTTTGGTGAACTGTAGGTACAATACACATATAGATATATATCGACCGTGCGCGTTGGAGAGTCTGACACCTTGTGGCCTGAATCGGAAATACATGTGCACATGTACATTTGCCAAAGCAAGCGCTACCATCTACCGTTCTCGTCGATACGTTTCGTTGTGCATAGTAAATTCTGCCATCTTGTGGGCTACATCGGAAGCATAAACGACATATTTACGCCTTGTGTCAAAATGACGGCTCCTATGCTGCCCCCTATAGTTCATGGACGGGGCCTATTGCAGGGCAACGGTGCCGTAAATATCAAACATCTACTTTGTTAACAGCAACGTCACGGGTATTATTAAAATTAAATTAATTAATTAAATCATAATCTAAATAAAAACCTAACTTAAACAATAACGCCTGGTCTAGCCTTAGGAAGGTTTGAACATCAGCATGTGAATCATTTGACAGTGATTCAGACCTGAAGCTCTCCGTCCTTACCAGGTTTCGAACCCGGAACCTCCTGCTTCGTAGGCAGGACACCAACTTTGGCAAGGAGGCCGTTATAATATATAAGTAATGGGTCTCTATTGTTTCCCAAAAAGTTTTAAGAAATTTATTTAGTTCAGAAACGCATCACTTTTCAGGATTACCATTAAACAAACCTAACCTATAGGATAACCTTACGAAAATCCTGAAAAGTTATCGGTTTCAGTTTTATGACTAATGATAACATGACAAACTATACATTATGACTAAAAACTTTATGGGAAACAAAGGGACCCAAATGTTTGGACCAAATAGGTGTTGGACGAAATGCGAATTGAAGAATCATTTGGACGAACTGCATACGTCCAAACGTGCACCTAACAAATCGTGTATATATCTTGTATGTAAATAAATGGTTTTTAATTTATGAAAAAAAAGACCGTACAGAGAATCCAGGAACTTTCAGTATCGCCCTCTTACAAAATAGGAAGTTAATGGCAGGACCCCATTAACATCCTAATTTGTCCGGTTCCGGACATGCAGGCATGCAGAGAAAGTTTGTTTACCGATGACGCGAGCTGATGAATTCGGTGAAACAAAACTGGTTCTTTTCGGATTTTATGGCTACTCGTTTTGTCTCGCAGCAAGTGCATGGAAATCTTTGGAAATTTGCTGGCTGTGGGTATTTCCAGTAATAGGTACAGTCACCTGCAATAATATGTTACTTTTCGAAGTCCGCAAAAATATGTGACACGCTCTGATAGTACGGTTGACCAAAATCAGCTGCAAATGGTGTTAAAGGTATGAAAATCGGCATGATTAATCTTTAGGCCATTTGAATCAATTTGACCCGTAGCACTAAAAAAAAAACAAACGGAAAGGAGTTATGACGTCATCTTTTTTTTGTATGGAAAAAGAAATTTTTTTGTTCAGAAACCTATTGTGTGTGATATTAAATGAAAGGGCATTTTGAGCCGGTTCTAAAAATATATCACATTATTATATTTCCGTCACTTGCATTCAATTAAAATAAAAATAATTTTCAATACATACCAAGTTTGGGCTCCTCCAGATACGAAACCGTTGAATAATTTTTGTAAAATATACCTCAAGTAATACCCAATATCCTTATATCTAACTGAAAGAAATTAATTTCGAAAATAATTAGTTTTAGTATTTAAAAAAAAAGAAATATTATTACAAATTGTGACCCATCAATCTATCAATGAAACGGCCTCCTAGCCTAGTCGATAGTGACCCTATGAAGCAGGAGGTCCCAGGTTCGAATCCTGGTAAGAGCATTTATTTGTGTGTTCATCATCATCATCACACAAATAAATGCCCTTACCAGGGCTTGTATATATGTGTATATGGGCATTTCTTTGTGTGATGATGATGATGAATACACAAATAAATGCCCTTACCAGGATTCGAACCTGAGACCTCCTGCTTCATAGGCAGGGTCACTATCGACTAGGCTAGGAGGCCGTTTCATTGTTGATTGATAGATCACAATTTGTAATAATAAAAAAATTAAAAAATATACTAAAACTAAATATTTTCGAAATTAATTTCTTGGGGTTAGATATGAGGATATTGAGTATTACTTGAGGTATATTTTACAAAAAATAATTCAACGGTTTCGTATCTGGAGGAGCCCAAACTTGGTATGTTTTGAAAATTATTTTAATTTTAATTGAATGCAAGTGAAGGAAATATAATAATGTAATATATTTTTAGAACCGGCTCAAAATGCCCTTTCATTTAATACCACACACGATAGGTTTCTGAACAAAAAATTTTCAAGTAAAAAATTGTTTTTTTTTCCCATACAAAAAAAGATTACGTCATAACTCCTTTCCGCTTGTTTTTTTTTGGTGCTACGGGTCAAATTGATTCAAATGGCCTAAAGATTAATCGTGCCCATTTTCATACCTTTAACACCATTTGCAGCTGATTCCCGAATTTCAGTTTGTACCGCTATCACTATCTCTAATTTATCTACAAATAAATTAAAATTAAAAATTAAATCATTTTTATTTCGACCAACTGGGATCATAATTTAGTCAGATATTTTTGCGGCCTTCGTGGTGTAACATTTTATTGCAGGTGACTGTACTTGATCAGCAGCCTTTTTTTTCCATCGATTCAAGCCTCATAGCTTCTTTAAAATCCTAAAAATTCTGCATAGAAATACAAAAAGATGTTGTTATGGAGTGGTCATTTTGGCATAATTAGGTATAATAAAAAATAATATAAGTGTACCCTATAAAACGAGCCCAGCCACGAACGCAATTGTCGTCACCAGGATGCTGCTTAAAACATCTGACACAGATGATTAGGCCTATTATTATTATTACCCTATAAAAGGTTAAAAACATGCTTATTTATTGCCGACTATAGGTACTTTAAATCTCTAAATTATTGGTCTAAAATAGTATTTTATACAATCGTGATATAATAGAGAGCTTTTTAGTCGAGTACTGTGCTTAGGCCACGAAGCATGCTGAGTGGCCTAAGTAAGGCACGAGATTGAAAAGCTTGATTATATGCTGTCCAAGCTAACGTCGGTATGTATTAAGTATAAATTCATTATAAGCGATATAATCCGTTTCCAGTTGGTAAGGCGTAAAAACAACTTTCGTAAAAACTACCTTCGCCAACTCTTTGGGAATAGGCTGCCGAACGAACCCATCCAAGCTCCGAGCGAGCATGGCATAAAACCAATGATGATGATGACTTAATTGTTAAATTATAAGTACACTAAACACATTCATATCTTTATAGTTAAAGTGAGATAGTGATACTGAAATCGTACAATATATCAAGGCACCAAGCTCAAAGGAAATTTCACTAGTTCGCTCTCGAAATTAAAAGTCCGAGTCAAGACAACATTCACTCACGACACAGCAATGCGCTGTCAGTAGTGGAATAGATTGCTGATAATGTTGATCTTGGGCAGTTAAGTACAGTCATTACCATAAGCAGGCCTCCGTCACACGCTCAAGGCCACGCGCTATATGCCTACCGCTCGGCGTATCGTCGACGATACAACCGACAGAGGGCCGCCGAACGCCCGCCTGAGCGCTCGCACCGCATTGCACCGCGCGTTTCCCGCGCTTATGCTTCGAAATGCCGAAACCACGTAATTATTGTGCAGTAGATGGGTGAAAAAGTCAAAAAAAAACAAAGGAAAAAGCCTATAATAAAAATTCATCTTTTTATGGCGGGCTAAAGGTCTCACCTGAAAGTTTAATAATTATATTGAAGGGTTAGAAAAAGTATTTTTAAATAACTTTGACGACGTAATAATTAATCGGCCTGGTAGCACCGTATTACAACTTTTAAAAACCGTTGATTGTCCGTTGCTTTGCTCCTGAATATTTATTAAAATTATTTACGTGATTTAGGATATTTTCAACTACTTATTAAATTTTAATAACAGAGAATTCCGAGAAGTGAAAAAATTGTAAATCATTATATTAAAACTAAAACATATTTGATTCGCAACATTCGTTTTATTACAATAATCATCATAGGTAGGGTAGCTACAACCCTAGCGCATTCTTACGATGACGCGTTGGCACGTGACTCGAACGGCGGGCAACACAGTTTCGACTCTTTGGGCGCGTAATTATGGTACATTTCTTCTTGTCCTGAGCAGCAGGTATTATTATTAAGGTTCTGTAGGCTATTATAGCGTAGGTATTTTTGCTTTTGTTTGGGAATGAAGTATCTGTTACGTAGTAACTATTTATTAATCTGTGCCATAAGGGCACACGGGGCCCGTGCACAGGGCATCCTCAGGGGGCCCCGAAGGATAGACAGTAACATTATATTTGATTACCTATAAAAAATAGAAGATCATAGCAGAAAAATGTTAGTATACTTTACTTTACTTTCCAAAAGGGCCCTAAATTCTTATGCGCCCAAGGGCCCCAGCATAGTTTAAGACGGCCCTGATCTTGGGTGAAAAGCAATGAAGGTAACAAATAGACTATCAATGAATTAAACGTATGCAGAATCTGACCTCATCAGAAAAGGGTTCATTATTGAATTTGACGCAGTTAAAATTTGCTTTTGTAATTGAACTTACTTAGAATCTGACTTTCTCAGAATTTAATCTTTAGCGGATTAGACATACTCAGTATTAAACTTACTACCAATACGACCTCATGTGAGTTGGACGATTTCAGAAGCTGACTAATTAAAGAAACTGGAAAAGACAGGATTAAACCTATTCCGAATTTGGTAAACTCCGCCCAAACCTTTATAGTAGTATGGGCACTAGAGCTGAAGTGATGCACACAAAAACAAAATTTTGTACATAATGACAGCGAGATATAGAAATTAGTATTATTTTTTCGTACCGACAGCAAGTTGAACCGCAAAGTGCAAGATGGACAAAAAACTTTCTCATGATTTTTCTTAATATCGTGCGCTTACTTCAAGACTACCTCCTCAAAATACCTTCAAATAGTCGTTGTAACTATCATCTGCAAAGATGCTGTGGCCAACGATGACTTCATATTCTCATTAATTTATTCAATACTGTTTTTGAAATTAGTACAGTCTGCCGTATTCGAAATTCAAGATATGCACAAGAGACGACACGTACTAGATCCATTCTAGATACGTTATAGTTTAGATATCAACTAGTTCTCTTTTGCAGCGCAATTCGGGCAACCAATGTCACTTTTACGTTAGATAGAGTAAGATATCTATTAGATGTGAATTGGATTTCTAAGTCATATCCTGTGGAAATCGTTCAAGAGTATCTCCAGAATCGCGCAAATGTCAAATTTGACAGGTTAGGTCTTAAACATATCGTTATCGTATCTTGGTTATGTCTAAAAGATATTTAATAGATGTCTATTTAAAAATCCAAATCGGGCCCAGTGTGTGTGAAATCATTCACCTCAAGCCTCCTGCCGATACCTTTATTTCTTCAGTCACCACACATTGTTATGCCATTTAGGGTTCTTGCTAAATTTCTATAGTGTAAATATTAAATTTAGCTAGGACTCTATAGATGGCGCAACAATGGCGGAGCGTGATGGTACGACACTAAACTTGTTCGTGACACAGCTCATAAAAAACAGTAAGAGTGTCGCCTTCAATGTTACGGCCACGTCTTACGAAAATCTGTGAGTTACGCGACTTACAGTGATATTAAATATATTAAAAACCGGTCACTCACGTATTTTGACGTAGGGTTTTTCGACTTAAAATACGTGAGTGACCCGTTTTTAATATATTTAATATGTCTGTGTCTCACGGAAGTTTTGTTATTAAAACTTACAGAGATGTAGTGCATAATTGTTTTCCTTCGTAATTTCTCGCAAACGTTCGTATTTGTCATGCTACTTCCATCAACCTCAGTACTTTTTGTACCGAGACTGACTGAAATAGCAAGACACGTTCGTACGTTTCGGTGAAACGAAGGAAAATAGTTATGCACTACATCTGTACGCGGGTACCAGATATCTGTGGCGGTGCATGCTGAATGCGGGAAAACTGTGTGGAAATAAATGAGGCTTCCAAAAGGGTCCTTAAGTCCTTATGCCAAATAATTGGTCCTTAAATACGGTCCTTTCCACCAAAAAAGGTCCTTATGCACATCGGGCATAAGTACCTTTTTCTGATTGAAAACCACAAATACCTAGCCGAAGATTAACTTCACCAAAGGTTCAGTTGCTGCGACTTGCGAGCAGTCGAGAATTTGCCCAAAGGCCAAGTTGGCTCAGTCCCAGGGCGGCCAGATATAAGGGGCGGCCTATCGTGACAATAAATGATGAAGAGACGGCTGGTATTTACATGGGCCTAGCGTGGCCAGACTAAATCCGCCACTGTGCGAGGGATGAGATGCTTGCTAATAGTCTGACAAAAGAAAATCCCGAGAGGATTGTACGTAGTGGAGAAAAAAAACTGAAAATCGGACCATGGACCATCGATCCCTGGACTATAAATAACTGATTATTCAATAAACCCTTGGATAAGAGAAAGAGATAGCGTTTAAGAAGTGTAACGCTGTTACGGTAGATGTCGCTAGGGTCCCCTAGACCCATATGGTGGAAATATTTGCTGGCTATGGATGAGGTTCAAATATTAAATGTAAAATATCAAACAAAATCAAACCAAATCAAATCCAAATGAATGTTATTAAATATTTATAATCCAAAATCATCATTTAAAAGTCAATTCTACCAGCAAACATATAAGAAAACAATTCAAAATTTGCATTTGATTACTTTGCCTCACATGTGAATAAAATGCAATTTTGCTATCAGTTTTTGAAGTGCAAAGTAAGCCTTTACGAGCTGGTGTGGTGAGAAATACTTTAATTAATTTTCTTGATCATTTTCACTGTCGGCTGCAACACGTTCGCATGCGTACGGAAAACGCCTTAATCTTTGGGCTTTACACTAACTTGGTATTCGTATGCGATTCTAAACCAAAATGTAGTATAGCATAAACAATTTGTTTATACTTAAGACTGTTTTCTTTTAAATACTGACCTGCGTTCGCCACGCGACCGTCCCAGGCACGCGTTGAAAGCGGAACGGAAAAACAGTTTCAGATTCTGCTCATTCCACACTTATTGATGGACAAACAATTTGGTGCCTTATCAGTAACCGCAAATGATCTAAATTAGCTCGTTAGTGTGATTTGAAGTTTATAATAAATATGATTGCGCTGGTACGGAGTGTGCACTTTCGTTTTCCTATGGGTAGGGAGAGTGATAATCATATATTTGTTAGTTTAATGGTTATATTAAGTGACCTGCGGGCTCAGCACGGTTCCATTTTTATCGACTATCACTATGCGCGTCCCTTTCGCACTTACATACTTGTTAGAACGTGACAGGCATGGTGACAAGGGATAAAAACGCGACCGTGCTAAGCCGCCTGGTTTGATTCATTTATTTGAGTGATTTCTGATAAATGATAAATAATTAATTAACTCAGTGAATGTTGGATGAAAGCCGCCAGAATACGCAGGCAATATTAGCTCTTGGCATTGCTTGCGGCTTAGCAGAAGGGGAAATTACCAAATGTCTGAATGCCTGTGTGTTAGATGAAGATGTCCAGGAAAGCAACTTCAAAAGCAGAACAGTAAGGCACAAATGTAAAGATAAAGATACTAGTAGTTCGCCCCGAACTGAGAACTCGCGGCTTGGCAAAAATTATATAGATCGATTTTGTTGCACCTACTTACTCGTATAGTGCGACGTATAATGAATGTGGAGCCCCTGATACATTTATGTCACCATATAGATTAAAATAAACTGTATCTGTGGTAAGCCGAAATATTTCCTGTCAAATGTCAAATACCTATATTATGTTTATTTTTATCTTGCTAATTATTTCAAAATGGTAAATTTAAAAACGATATTATAAAAGTGTAACCCGAGCACTTTCATTTGATACCAAACTAAACCATATTTTCTTGCAAATAAAATGACCAGAATAGCAAGCCCCCTCACAAACAGCTTTTTGGCCTTCTAAGCTTTTCTAGCTCAATAACCTCTTGATCGAGCCTGCTCATAATTTAATGACTAAAATATAATGCCCTCGACTACATGTTTACCCAATTTCATTTAAATTAGGATAAATTTACTTTAGTTATTGAGTATCAAACTATTTTCTGACAGTTCAGCTTAAAAACATCGAAATGCCGGGACGTGCCGCTAGCCAGCCGCGTGTTCAAAGTTGAATGTAAGAACTTCGTTCGCTTCGCTCGCTCGTTCGATAAAATATTTAATTGCACAGAAAGAATACAGATAAAGTATACACAAGTTTCTGTTAAGAGTTGGTGCATAAGGATGACTCACGCTAGACTGGGCCTGGCCCGAAGCCGAGGCGTCCGACATCCGACATGGCATTTTCTATGACGGCTGATCGGTGATCACGTGGTGCTTTCCATTGAAAACGAAGCGCCGAAAGCTCCGAAGGCCCCGGCCCGGTCTAGCGTGTATCATCCTTAACTGACTTGACTTTCGGAGATTCCAGAGGAGTCCACGTACTAGGCTAGAGGCCTGTATCGCGGGAGACCACATGTATACATTTATATGTCATGCAAGTTAACGAGAAGAGTAAGATATTTTTACAATTGAGGAGGATGATGATTTGTATAAATTAATGATTGAAATGTTGAGTGCAACAGTGTGAGTATTTAGTGAAATATAACCTACTTGAGAAAATAATGTCTCTGACATTAAGCACGACACCTTTCACTTATAAAAAGCGTATGCATTAAGGATGTCTGAAAGCACATAAATCTAACCTTTACTCATTATTATCTATGTATACCTATTTACTATACTGAAACCTGTTTCATGTATGATAATGATCAATTTCTCATTGCAACTGACGCTGCATTAAAACTTTCAATATCTCAACTTTATTTGTACAGTCACGCTCTTTGATTGTTACAATAAAACATTACTGTTGCTGACGTCACAGGCATCAATGGGTTACGGTTTCCGGTTACCATCGGACGGGCCGTATTCCTGTTTGCCACCATCATTGTATTATTAAAAAAAACTTTATTATATCAGCAAAAGACAGATACCTACTCTTGCGAAGTTTATGATGATGATGATGATGACAATTGTCACAAGTTTTAAAAGAATGTTCGGTCATTCATGACAGGAAATGAGTTTTGTGTCGGAATTTCGTGACAATTGTCGTGTTTCTTGTGACAATTGTCATTAGCTTCGCAAAAGAAGTATGTACTTATTTATTGGCGATATAATGAAGTTTTTTTTTAATTAAAATGTTGGTGGCAAAGAAGCATACCGCCTGTCCGATGGTAAGCGGTTACGGTAGCCTATGGAGGCCTGTGATGTCAGTAACAGTGATGACGACAAGTGTCGCATCTGTCACCGTGCTGAAATAGGGGCCAGGGCTTTCTCCATTTTCCGGGCTCAGGCGGAGGCGGCATAGCCAGACATTGGTTTTCGCAAGACGTGGCCGTAACAACCACAGAATGATGACAGAGCGCACAATGTCTGGCAATAAAGAAAAAAAAGCGGCCAAGTGCGAGTAGGACTCGCACACGAAGGGTTCCGTACCATTATCTATAAAAACGGTCACCCATCCAAGTACTGACCCCGCCCGACGCGCGACGTTGCTTAACTTCGGTCAAAGATCACGTTTGTTGTATGGGAGCCCCACTTAAATCTTTATTTTATTCTTAGTATTTGTTGTTATAGCGGCAACAGAAATACATCATCTGTGAAAATTTCAGCTATCACAGATCACGAGATACAGCCTGGTGACAGACGGACGGACGGACGGACAGCGGAGACTTAGTAATAGGGTTCCGTTTTTACCCTTTGGATACGGAACCCTAAAAACGCAGAGGAAACACTGCGAGCATTAAAAGTGTGTCCGCGAAGTGTGTCTGTTGGTCATTCTACAAACCAGTTGCGGGCAATTTGCTCCGCGGATGTACGAAACGGTAGGAAAACGAGGAAGCAGAATATCGCTACGTTTTAATAACATGCAAATTGTGAATGTTCTCTTTTGTAATGAAAGGGAAAAATAATTGCGAAAATTCTTGATGTAAGCCAGAAGGAAGCAATTGAAAAAAATGCAAGTTTGACACACGTTTCTGTTGCCTTTACTCTGTATCTTTAGGTATTTAAATAAAAGTAAACAAAATCTACCCTCAAATGGCTCATTAAGCCAGTTGAGGGTAGATGAAAACATTACACGATCAAATAATGTAGGTTTAAGTCAGGTCGATCAGTGACTGGTCCAGGCGGTTTTGTATTGGGTCGGTTAACTAATAAATGTTATACCTACCCGAAAATGTACAAATTGTTTGTTTACTTTTATTTAAATACTTAAAGATACAGACGGTATAGGTCAAAGCAACTAGGCTATTTTAGAGACTGGGCTATATAAAAGTGAAAGTTAATAGGGAAGTATACAAATGCTACTGACAAATGGTACTTTTTTCATACAATTTCCATTTCGGAAGAAAACGGTTTCCACTAACTAAATCTTAACATATCACTTTGATGTCGAACGCTTCAGCATAATAAAAAAAATTGTATTGCAAATTTTGAAAAAAGGGAAAACTTATAAACCTAGTTTTTCATTGTGTCAATAAAACACTAAAGAATCATGGAGAATGGATTTTTTTTTCATTTGTATGGACGATCACGTGCTGCACTTCCCTATTAACTAAACTTATGATCGTTTGATCGTTTCCCTTCTCGTTTCGCATGATAAATATGACCAAGGTATTGCAGCGTGCGTTTTTGACTGTCTTCAAAACCTCGATCTCTTTATTTACTAACTGCAACACTCTCTCATTAGATATTCTATCCGTCCTTGATATTTTCAAGACCCTTCTGAAAAACCCACATTTCGAAGGCCTTCAAGCGTTTGCACATATTCTTGGTTCAGATAAACAATTGAATGGGTCTACCGTACGGTTACCATCAGTTTGTCACTGACATAAACGCCGTCGAGAACGTAATTTACTTTCTATACGTCCCGTTTGCACTAATATGCGAGTGCGAGCGAGATGTATAGAAAGTAAATTACGTTCTCGACGGCGTTTATGTCAGTGACAAACTGATGGTAACCGTACCGGTGACCGAAGAGCTGGCGGCTACCTCGCACAACGTATCAGCATTGCGATACAGCGAGGAAATGCCGCCAGCATCCTCGGTACAATGCCTCAAGGCCCTATTTTAGATTTAAGCTAGTTATTAATTTCTTTTAGTAATACCACTGTATATATCTTGTTTGTAAATAAATGATTCTCAGCATTGAATGGTATTTTTAAATGAGTTAGAGCAATAGCCCCATGATGAAGTGACTTACGGATACGGATCGTAAACTCCATTAAACTCAAAACGCGGAATTTCTCTAATTTCTAACTGGTCTCTAGTAAGTGATATTTGTTGGAAAGAAACAATGATGCGGTCATTAAAAGATTTGCAGACACTAAACCTAAACTCTCTATCCATTTAAATGTTTAATGATTTTCATGAAAGTTTCCGATCATTTCAACTCAAGACTATTCTTCATTTCACTCATCATTCCTTGCAAATAGTAAGTAGTTTCCAAGTATGTATGCTTAAAAAAGGAAAACTTAAAGAAATGGAAAGTTATTCGTACCTATGACAAATTTACTCCACTTTTGAATCCTACGTTTGACATTGTAAGTAGCCGTTTCGCTTTCATATAACTTGTTTTTTAGTTTTCGACTGCGGTTTTCAACTTCAATGATCTATGTGTATAGGTATAACGCTAAATACCAAGTGATGATTCACCGTGGGCTTAAGGATTGCTCACGCTAGGCCGGGCCAGGGCCGGGCCGGAGCGTCCGGCGCTTCGTTTTCTATGGAAAGCACCACGTGATCGCCTGTCATGTCATAGAAAAGTAAGCTCCGGAAGCTCCGGCCCGGACACGGCCCGGTCTAACGTGATTCATCCTTTATGTTGGTCTCTTTTACCATGCGATAATGACAATATCATGCATGCGTTCGATATGACAAACATATAGGGCATATGTCGTTTGTCATATTTTTGTCTTTATACTCGTAAATATTGTTTTAAATCCGACTACGAATAATACGTTTTTAATGCCTGTATTTTTTTTTCACTTAAATTTTTTGGCAGAAAAGAAAATAGAAAGGAATGAAGAGATTAAGTTTCCTTTAAATAAATAACAATAATGGAGATTAGTTAATAAAGGCAGAAAGGGCAACATATAGGTACTTGTATAAAATGATCACATGCCTCATCTTACTATTAAACTTCGTAGTACAACGTTTATTAAGGATTGTTGCCCTTGGGAAACGTGTTTGATATGTCAAGAAGGCTAAACGGGAACAGGGTACAGCCAATAAACTAGTTATGTGCCTGGTTTTTCTATATTGTACTTACCAACACGAAATCAGATCACTTTCAAATGAAATTGAATTGGTCGAAGTTACACGGGGTAAATTTTTTAAAGTAACCTGTGTAAGATTTAATTATAAATATTATAATCAAAAAACGATGACTCAAGATTGTTATAAATAAATATGTATGATATAAGAAAATCACGAGCAAGCTAATACACAACAACTAAAGGCAAAAGCAAATGTCGTGTCTTACAGGGACCTAAAGAATCTGGCCGAGAACCGCGAAAACTGGCGCATACTCCACCGACATGCTCTTAAATTATGAATAAATGAATATAAGTAAAAACTTGGTGAGACTACAAACAGATTAAGAATACTCCTATATTCAAGGGACATAAAGATTAAAACAAGTAAGCCGTTGCAGCCATTAATGATAATGGTAACGGATAAAGGTGTAAGTAAATATTTTGTGGTTATAAATGTTTATTTAAGTAGTATGCATCATACGGTGTTACTTGTGATTTCGTCTGTCGACCCCAATAAGCTGGAACACAGTAAACTGGTTCCAAGATTCTTGATCAATTACATATTCAAAGCTCATGGAAAAACTCCACGGTCTAAAAACACTAATATAAGAAATACTTGATGAATACATCCAGTGTTTTTAGGGTTCCGTACCCGAAGGGTACAAACGGGACCCTATTACTAAGACTCCTCTGTCCGTCTGTCTGCCTGTCTGTCTGTCTGTCACCAGGCTGTATCTCATGAACCGTGATAGCTGAAATTTCACAGATGATGTATTTCTGTTGCCGCTATAACAACAAATACTAAAAACAGAATAAAACAAATATTTAAATGGGGCTCTCGTACAAGAAACGTGATTTTATTGGCGTTTTTTGCGTAATGGTACGGAACCCTTCGTGTGCGAGTCCAATTCGCACTTGGCCAACCGGCCAAGTGCGAAACCTTGTTGGAATATCGGTGAAAGTTGTGAAGTTCTAAGTCCACATTCGAATGTTATTTATTTTTGGGATTAGCAACGCATTTTGATCAGTGTTGGTCGTGCCGGTATCTTTCCGATGGCTGTGAGACCAGATGAAAGTGGTTTATTCGTCGTTTTGCGATTTGAGAATGTTATAACCTCTATACAAGGAAAATTGGCAGTCAAATTTCAATCAATGGTATTAGGAAATAGAGTTGAATTTCCTTTGTTTTAAAATCGAACAAAACAAAACTAAAGCAACTCTGTTCCATTTCATTAAGATTAAAATTTAATTGGAGGTAATATATACTAGTATTAGGACATTGAACCCCATGAGGATAAACTACCTTTTAATTACACGCTTGGTAGCTGGTAGCTAGGTAACATTCTTCGTATTAATTGTATTCATTGTTCTTAAAATTGTTTTCAGTTTTATACTCTGTATTTTTAGGTATTAAAATAAAAGTAAACAAAATCTACCCTCAAATAGCTCCTTAAGCCAGTTGAGGGTAGATGAAAACATTACATGATCAAATAATGTAGGTTAAAGTCAGGTCGTTCAGTGACTGATCCAGGCGGTTTTGTATTTGGTTGGTTAACCAATAAATGTTTGTTTACTTTTATTTAAATACCTAAAGATATATACAGAGTATAAGTATGCTCTCAACGTAGGTAGAAGCGTTTAATTTTTATTAACAACTTAAGAAATGTAACAACCATAAAAGAACCTTAATTGTTGTATAATTTGTGATTATGACAGTATGCTCTATAAAATATAACAGTTTTGAAATATACGTAATTTTAAATGTTACATTATTAGGTTGTTAACATCGATTATATAACTTACTACTAATTTTCTTTTGACACATTCCACATTTGACTAACTATAGTTTTTATTCATTAAAGTTCTAGCCATTACTGTCACGCGAAGATATGATAGCCAGTTTATAATTAATTGTTTGCAAAGGCAGTAAAATTAAACATTGCGTTTTTGAAACCCAATGTTCACTTATTACAGTAATTATCTGTAATTATTTATGAGCAGAAATGGTCTGGCCAATTTCGAACATGAGCTGACATTATCCCGATGATATTAGATTGATTCCATATCAGTTAGCTGCCATTCGCGCGGGCGTCAGTGGCGTCACGTTTGCACTTGCTTGTCTGAGAGAAATGAACGCGAAAATGACAGCTAACTGATATGATTCCATTACATACTAATATCGGATCGGTTTGATGTCGGTGCACGTTAGAATTGGCCTATGTGTCAACGACATCCATTGTTTAAGCGTGTTACCAAATTGCAGTTGAATGAATTTACATTTCACCGCGTGACTAACACCATTTGTAACATTTCCTATAATTTCACTACCTTTTAAAATCACGTGGTGGAAATGATAGTAGCTTATTGTCACTATTCTATTGTTTGTATTTCAAATGTTTGTCAACTTAAACAATGTGTGTAATTCAATTTTGTCTCATTTCACAGATGTGCCGTCAACTTGTTTTTGGGACAAGCGACTGAGCTCAATTTGCCACTAGAATTTGAGGACTTGAACAATACTGATGCTCAAAAACTTTCTTGAATTAATATTCACAATTTACCCAAAAAGAATGGAATTAATGAGCCTACACAACTACTTACAGATATTGTTTCGCTAGAAGTTGAAAATATATAAGCGAAGAAGACTATTGTTTTCGCACAGTTATGCAGTGACGATGGCCTCCGAAAGACGCGACGTATTAAAAACACGAAGAAGAATAGAGAGAAACATATTAAAAATATCAATATTTTTAATATTATTAGTGAACGTGAAAGCCAGTAGTGAAAATGAAACAAATGATGACACATCGAAGCCGAACGATATAGTATCTCGACTGAGAAACATAGGAAAATCCTTAGGTAGATCCTTTTTTAGTGATGTGTACCAAAATGGGACTTTTAGGACTGGTAATGATTTGTGGGACGATATTTTGAATAAGTGCACGAAAAACCCTTCAGTGAGTTGTTTGCAGAAAAATGTGTATAGTTATATAGATGACAATTTGAAATATGACGGTGATGTGAACTTGGGCAGTGGTGTGTGCTTTAAGAAGAATAACGTGGACGTGCATAAGTATAGTAAGGAGGCGAACGTGATCTACCAGACGGGGAGCAAGGATGCGGGGGAGGCGAGAGCGGCGGAGGAAGAGAATGAGATCAACGATGAGGAAGAGTCTGGTAAGTGTATTATACTCTGTATTTTCTACACCGAAGGCTAGAACTAGGAGGCCAATTTACGAAAATGCACTCGCGACTTCTTTTTCCTAGGCATTTTTGCCACGGCTCATGAGACGGGTCCGCTTGACAACTAATCCTATTAATGGGCGTAGGCACTAGTTTTTACGAAAGCGACTGCCACCTGACCTGCCAACCCAGAGGGGAAACTAGGTCTTGTTGGGATTAGTCCGGTTTTCTCACGATGTTTTCCATCATCGCAAAGCAAATGGTAAATGAAATGATATTTAGTACATAAGTTCCGAAAAACTCATTGGTACGAGCCGGGGTTTGAACCCGCGACCTTCGGATTTAAAGTAGCACGTTGTTACCGCTAGGCCACCAGTGTTCTTGCACGCACGACTAACTTCATTTAGATCTCATCATCTTACAAGGTAAGTTTTAATTGGCCTCCAGGAAGAGTAAACTAAAAAAGAAAAGACTAAACAGTAATAGCCGTTTGAAAAAAATATTTTAAATGAAATTTGCTATACGGGGATTTTGGGGGGGCTAACAATCGATCTAGCTAGGCCTTTACGTCTACCACCAGTTTTTACATTGACATAACGCTCACGTCTACGTAATTTACTTTCTGTACATCTCGCTTGCACTAATATGCGAGTACGAGCGAGATGCATAGAAAGTAAGTTACGTAAACGTGAGCGTATCTGTCAATGTCAAAACTGGTGGTAGCCGTACTAATCTCTGGGAAAACGCGCATTTTTGAGTTTTTATGTTTTCCGAGCAAAGCTCAGTCTCCCAGATATTATGATTAATGAGATAGATACTTAATGGTTAAAAGTAAAACTATAGAATAGCATATTCCGAGTTAACAATTACCTATAACTTCCGATTAGTTTCTGTAAAATGACGTTTAACGAAGTTAACCTTTCAATTTAATGCATTAACAATTTTATTATTCCAAAGATGGGAATTTAAGTTACGCACTCTCGGAATTTTAAAATCATTTATTTACGGAATTAGTTTCGATTAGATTAGAGTTTTGATTCGATATCGTCGGTATGTTCGGGAATAGAGAAATATAAGTAAAAAATCGGGCAAGTGCGAGTCGGACTCGCGCACGAAGGGTTCCGTACCATATAAAAAAAAAAAACAAAAAAAAAGCAAAAAAAACGGTCACCCATCCAAGTACTGACCACTCCCGACGTTGCCTAACTTTGGTCAAAAATCACGTTTGTTGTATGGGAGCCCCATTTAAATCTTTATTTTATTCTGTTTTTAGTATTTGTTGTTATAGCGGCAACAGAAATACATCATCTGTGAAAATTTCAACTGTCTAGCTATCACGGTTCGTGAGATACAGCCTGGTGACAGACAGACGGACGGACGGACGGACGGACGGACGGACGGACGGATGGACGGACGGACGGACGGACAGCGAAGTCTTAGTAATAGGGTCCCGTTTTACCCTTTGGGTACGGAACCCTAAAAAAGGGTAACTCCATACATCAATTTTCTTACCAAAACGCGAGTTAGCGCTTGCGTGTCGATACTTTTGAACCCATTCAGTGTACAATAATTTAGATACCGTAAAATGGGGTGAGTAGGGTCAAAACTGAAATTCAAACCTCGATAACATTTTATTTTTACATATGAAAACTAAATGGTGTATATAATAAGTGTTCCGGACGTTTGTATTTTAGTTTTTATTTTATTTTGAGTAGTTCTATTTCATAACTTTGACGATAAAGAGGAAAACCCACCTCACGCCGTAGTGCCTCGTATTTGGGGTGAGAGGGGTTTTCATACAAAGGTGATTTTGGAAGATTGTTGGATCGATTTTTTTTTATTCTGCGTATATTACTATAGGTCCATTTTAAATTGGAATACATTATTTTTGTAGCAGTAGCCTTAAAATCCCTTCTCACCCCCCGCTCAAACCTTCTCTCCCCATTCATAACCCACCTCTCCCCGCGAAACCTACTCACCCCGTTTTATGGTAGTTGAAGCAAAACTTTAGATTTAGGCTAACATTCTCAAGATAATTTAGGATTAACATACTAACAGCTACACATTGACCTACAATTGTCGTTCCTTTTGGTGTTCTCAAAAAATCCACACATCGTTTTGTATCTTAGCTAAATAACAATAAGGAGCATATTGGTTTAAAAACAATATGTTGGCCGTCACAATGCGTCATATTTTAACACTCATGTCACGTAAAGTTAAGTAGGTACATGAAGAACTGTCCGTTCAGAGGCTAGGGGACTTTCTATGGACATAAAACTTACGTCGACCCGCTTTCCTGGCGCTGACAATGGATCATTCGTTGTTTGAAGACTTTGAAGTCAAGGGTGCAAGGGTTAGAAAGGTTTGCTTTTTCCTAATTTACATAGAGTCTATGCAAATTGGATATAACTGCATTTATTTACATAAAAGATATATACAGTGGTACTACTAAACTAAGTTAATAACTAGCTTAAATATAAATATTGACGCAACTGGTGTCCGAAGATCTTTCGGCTTCCTCGCACAACGTATCAGCATTGCGATACAGCGAGAAAATTTAAAATAGGCCCTTGAGGCATTGTACCAAAGATACTGGCGGTATTTCCTCGCTGTATCGCAATGCTGATACGTTGTGTGAGGAAGCCGACAGCTCTTCGGTCACCAGTTACGTCAACCAGACGCTTCGCGATTTCTGCAAACAACTTGTGCGCGCTGGGACCCCATGGACCTGGAAATAACTATATTAGTTATTTTAGCAGGGGGTTTGAAGAAATTATTGTGTAAGGATATCAGTTTTGATGTGGACGTCATCTTCTGTCACTTTCTCGAGCCAAATAGGAACTTAGTCAATATAGGTTTATCTCAATATAGGTACATTATGCATAATACTTCCGCCGTCTCTATAGTAGCAACGTCTACTAACTACTAAATACAGTAATCAGCTCCGTTCAGTATGCCAGTTATCAGTATACTGACTTCTCCGAAACACCTTTTGTGCCGTACGTACACATTACAGATCTAACTCGTTCAACCTGTCATAAGAATAGTACTCTATTGTTATTGTTCAAATTACTAGCACTATCTAAAAAAATCCAATTTCATCTGTACTGCAAACAATATAAAGTTCATTTTTAAATAACAATGTATATAAAGCAACACGTGTTATGCCAAAATTATGATTTATGAATGAGTAGACTATCGCAATTTTCATCGTCTTCTTATTTTGAACCTACATCCCTTCAAATAAGAACTATCAAACAAAAAACAAGACAAACCGTGGAGCACAATCGAAATGGAATCTTAAATCAGTGACAGGAAGATTGACAGTCGATCGCCATTAGCTGGTAGTTTTAGTTTTGTTTTGCTTTCACTTATCACGAATGCTTTCGACTTCGTTTAGCGAGTTTTGGAGATAATAGGTAGAGTTTACAGCATGAGAGTAAAACTAGTTTGGAAAGTGAATAGCGGATATATTCAAGCTGTGATAATGAATAGATTCAACATATTTATTGCTCTTGCGAGATTTCAGATGGAAATATTAATTTATTGTAATTTTTCATCAAAGTTACTCACTTAAATAGTACGTTCAAGTCATGGATTTTTTTACTGTTCCATTCTTTTTCTACACGTAATTTAAACTGGACATAATTATAAATTAAAAACTTTTAGTTTAAAGGATGACTCACGTTAGACCGGGCCGTGTCTGGGCCGGAGGTTCCTTTAAATAAAATTACTTAAAGGTAATAAAATTACTATAATTAATATTAAAATGGAGTACACCGTGGCTGCTTGCGAATTTTTACCCCTTTCTTAAATAAGTGTGGCTATAAACTAGGATTCGGTTTATTTGCCTTTTTTAAATTGCATCAAAAAATGGAGGAACGAACTAGTATTTTTAATAAATATAAAAACATATTTTATTTAACATATTTTATATAACGTTTAATTTTATTTTACTTATAATTATAATTATCGTAGGTGTTATGAAAAACACAGTTAAATTTGTATAAACAAATAGTATGGTAGTGTTTTTATTGGCCACGGAGCCTACTATGAACGAAGTTTTGCATCTCTATCGCTCTCCTAAATTCATACGTAAGTGAGACAGGGAGGCAAAACTTCTTTCGAGGTTTGCCCTCAAGGCGGACACGCCATAGTACGGAAATTGTTTTAGTGTCGTGTGCACGAAATGCCTGAAGGCCTACCTAAGGTACGACGTGTTGCCTCTCTGTCGCACTTGTAGATTCGTACGTAAGTGTGACAGGGAGGCAACACGTCGAACGTGGCTCACGGTAGGCCCTCTGTTCAGTGTTCACGCATCAATGTGTCTGAAAGGTGCTTCATGCAATCAGTAGTCAACCTTCCGGCTCGAGGAAAAAAAACCGACCAAGTGCGAGTCGGACTCGCGCACGAAGGGTTACGTGCCGTTACGCAAAAAATCACGTTTGTTGTATGGGAGGCTGGCAGCCCCACTTCATTATATCTTTTATTCTGCTAACAACTAAGATTCAAATTTCATTGGAGGTAATTTGTACTAGTATTAGGACGTTGAACCCCAAGAGGTAAAAACAGACTTGACAAACACTTAAAAACACAGTGATCGCATCGGCTTTCAGCTGCTAGTGCATTAAACAATACTTATATGTGTTGTAATACTTATATAATAATGAATTATAATAGTGTGATATCACATCATTCACAACATGCGAATCCACCATTAGCTATTAAAAACCGGTCAAGTGCGAGTCGAACTCGCGTCCCAAGGGTTCCGTACTGCACTCATTTTCGTGCGAGCGAGCAAAGCGAAGTTTTTAAGAACATTCAACTGTTCATTCAATTGTCACACACGGCTGGCTAGGGGCACGGCCCGGCTTTTCCGTGTTTTTTATTTAACTGAGCTATCAGAGGATAGTTACGCAATAATTTAAGTAAATTTGTTCTAATGTAGCCAATTTTTTTTAATTTTGTTCAAGTATTATGTTAAGCATAGTAGGTACCTACATTTTTTTGGATTGGTTAGGCCACACATCATATACTTAATACTAGTGTTAGACGTATCTCTGTTATTTCAAGATAACAGGGCTATAACCGCGAAAAGTTTTTCCAGTAATCTATAGGTAAAGAACTATTTTTCGCGTTTTTTTTCCAAAACATACGCCCAGCAGTTTTGGAGATAAAGCCCCGTCCTTTATCTGGTAATTTTTTGCCCATTCTCTTAAATATCTTGAAAACTAGTTATTTTAAAATTATGAAAACATTCTTCTCAGGTTCTAGTTTTTATCGCATGATTTATCAAAATTCCCGTTATATAGTGAATCTGTTTTGTTTTCACCTTAACAATCTAGAAATTATAACGATTCGTTTCATAATTATATTAGATACATGTAAGTATGCATCTGATTTCATGGAGCGAGCCCAAACAAAATCGACGATCTCCTTTGCAGGCAGCATGCACATATAGTCCTTGCTACCGTGTCGCCGACAAGCCCCCAGACCGCGTGGCCTTGGTCCGTCCCGGACCGTGTAGACAGTTGTTTCCAACAAAATTTGACCAAAACTGACCAAGGACAGACCAAGGTCAAACGGTTAGAAGGCTTGTCGGCGACCGTGTAGCAAGGGCTTTTATTTCCGAGGCTCCTGAGTCCGGGCCTTCGGGGCCTTCGACCTTCGCAATCAGACACTTGTAGGTACTATAATTATTTTGTGTTTGAGCACTAAACTCCCGCAACTCGGTCTACGGCCGTTCGTTTCAAAAAGCCTCTGATTTTTTGCCTATTTTCTTAATAACTTCTAAACTATATCATATAAAATTATAAAAAATATATATTTGAGATACTCAAAATAAGCCCTTTCATTTAATATGTAACACGATATGGTGTTTTTTAATTTTCTCATTTTCCCCCTAAAAGTGCCCCCTATGCTTAGAATTCATTTGTTTTTATTACATGCCCGTCTTTGGGTCTCAGTCTTCCATATGTGTACCAAATTTCAACTTAATTGGTCCAGTAGTTTTGGAGCAAATAGGCTGTGACAGACGGACAGACGGACACATGAGTGATCCTATAAGGGTTTAGTTTTTTCCTTTTGAGGTACGGATCCCTAAAAGCAAAGTTGAATAATATAAGTAGCTGTATATATCATGCTGAGGCGAGACCATTTCGTGGTAAACTTTAACTCTTACCAATTTTATGTATATTTGTAGTTTTTAGTTATACTCTTGTATATAATTTTAGTTTTAAGTTTATCACGAATAAAATATTTGATTCTGATTCTGATTCTGATATAACATGTTGGTCTGAGTCTGAGTCATAATATTAGTCTACCCTATATCGGGTCTAGGCTTCACTGGCCCCAATAGCCCGAGGCCGAGGGGCAGCCTAATTGCCAAATAGAACTAAATATTCTGATATAACACAACTACTTGTTGGTCTGAGTCATAAACAGCAATGGTGCATGAACCACTACCGTAACACAAACTGTTGATCTTCACTTAATGAAACGCTTTAAACAACTTTGAACACAACATAACTGAATTGAACTCCGTAATCCGTGTCAATAGTTTTATTTCATGAACTGAACTGTTAAAGAAAATTTTGGTAGGAGGCGATTTTTATTGTATTTGACTTTCTTTCCACGTACCAAAAAAGGCAAATACAACTTACAGATCCAACATTTTTAGGGTTAAAACGCAAAGTTGAATAATAATGTAACTTTAGCAACTAAGTTGTTGGTCTGAGTCGTAAACAGCAATGGTGCATGAACCACTACCGTTTACACAAACTGTTGATCTTCACTTAATGAAACGCCTTTATAAACAACTTTGAATACAACATAACTGAACTGTTAAAGAAAATATTGGTAACAGGCGATTTTTTTTGTATTTGACTTTCTTTCCATGTTACTTTAACGTACCAAAAAAGGCAAATATAACTTCATCATCATCATCATCATCTCAGCCATAAGACGTCCACTGCTGAACATAGGCCTCCCCCTTGGACCTCCATTCGTACCGGTTGGAAGCGACCCGCATCCAGCGTCCTCCGTCCATAACAAATATAACTTACAGATCCAAACATTTTTAGGATTAAAACGCAAAGTTGTATAATAATGTAACTTTAGCAACTAAGTTGTTGGTCTGAGTCGTAAACAGCAATGGTGCATGAACCACTACCGTTTACACAAACTGTTGATCTCGAGAGAGATCTGCACTTAATGAACCGTGGCGAAGAAATTCATAAGGATTTTATAATTTACTTTAAATTTAACTTTAACTGAGCAGATATAAGATTCAGTTTAAAATAGCGATGTAAATAAAGCTTTAAGTGTCGTCCATGTTATGAATGTCATTACCTACTGAGTAAGAAGAAACTTAGATAGATATTAAGGCTGCCTTTCCAATGAGCGCAAATGAGGGGAGGTGCGGGAATCAATAGTATTGGTTGTAATCCAGCAGAGCAGAGAAGTGAACCATTATTCATTTAGATTTGATTTGTAATGTTTTACAGTTCATTATTTTCCTCGCGTTGGTGTGGTGCAAAATGTTGTGATTTACTTCGCTCGGCGGCAAAATTTGTTTAACCACTTAAGGCGACGGTAGCGGTGGGTAAAATTTCAGATTCTGTCAATTTACCCCATTTCACACACAAGCGCACTTCACGCACACTACCTCACTTTACTGGGACAGGTCAGTGACCCATCATGTTTTTTTTAAAGATTGGACTTTTAGTTTAGTATTGACCACTAGCCTCCTTTGAGGGTAAAAGCGTTCCATTGAAAGATGAAAGAGAAACAATGCATTTAATCTTGCTTTCCTTGTCTGTTCATGTCACACGTGACGTACTTACATATTTAATTAATTTGATTGTTGACTGTTTTACTACCTAATATTGCTTTGTCGAGATACGCGTTTTGTACAATTAAAGCGAATAAAACAAGATGTCATTAAGTCAGATGTAAAATGTTATTTACTACTCTATACGGTTTTTCATAAGGTGCAAAATCCATTCAATAGGAATTTAAATAAATAAAGTTTCAGCAGGGTGGCAATTCCATTTTGGCGGATAAAGCGAAACAGAATAGTTCTATCGAACCTGCTTACAAATTTTCACGAGAATCAGTTGAGAAATGTGATCTGCAAAGGAGAACATACAAAAGCATTTTTGCCCAAGCTGAAACGGAGACCTTTGCTAACGCTCGGCCAATGATGGTTTAGGTACACCTATAAAAAATGGTTGTCCCTGCTGTAATTTTAATATCTTTATATTTCAACGGTATAGTTTTGCCTTCAAAAATAATCGGTATCGCTAAACAATAGCGGTACCTTACTACTTATACGTTCACGAAATCGGTATCTGCATAACTTGATTGTTAGTAAACTAACCTGAAAAATAATCTCAAAACGACCGAAACATTTATTTACAGTCACCTGCAATAATAATTATGTTACGTCATTAGCGCCAACTTTGCCTCCAGGGAAACTTTGCCCAAAACGACAATTTTAAACAAATTCGTTAATGTAGAAAAAAATATAATAGTTATGGCCACCCTGCTATTTTTAGTAGAAAATAGGTTATATTTCTGACAAAACTATATACCAAACTTGTGCATAACTTGACTTGGGAATTTAGAGTTTGAGCGAGTTGTCTAATATAGGGTATATTTCGGCGGGCAAAAAATTGATAAATAATGAATGCAAGTAGAAAAAATTGAGAACCCTTTGACAAATATTACCGGGTTTGAGTTATAACACATGAAGCATAGATTATGTCTATTGAGATTTAAACTAAAAAGGCCTAAATACACAAAAGTTTTAGCGGTGGGCAAAGTAATCCGGTAATTTGGCATCTATACCAACATTGCCCACCACCAAAAACGGATTAGGGTTGTCACTTTCATCTAATTTACCCAACTTCGCAAGTAAAAGAAGGTTATGTTTGTACACTAAAATAAATTTATAAATATATACTGTATTTAATTTGTCTTATTATCCTTTATTTAGATGTTTTATCCCGTTAACGAATGAAAAACACAACAAAAATCATATTTTTGGCCATTAAACTATTGTAACAGATTTTCTCAAAAGTGACAATCCTAGCCTTTGTAAAATGCTTAGGCGAGCCTTATTTGGAAATGGGCAAAAACGGGTAGGCAACATTGCCCAGCAAATTTATTTTAAAGTTTTTACACTTATCGCTAAGTTATTAACATGGAATGGTAGGATTGCCCAAAACCTTTAAGTGATCCTTAGACATCATCATCATACGAGCTGTATTTGAATACCAAATTGATGTGGGCAATGTTGGCGAAAACCCCGGATATCTTTGCCCGCCCTCTAAAACGCAAAAAAATGAGTAAAAACACGATAAAAAATATTTTTTTTTTCAAATAAACTGATGCGTTTGATCACAATGGACGTGCTGAGCAAAAAAAGTCATATGATGTGATGTTTTTTGAGAAATTCGTTTTAAAAAATAAGCGGGCAAAGTTGGTGATAATGACGGTACCTACTTTTCGAAGGCCGCAAAAATATGTGACATGGTCTTATGGTTCTACAAATAAGATCGTGTCAGATATTTTTGCGGCCTTCATTGTGTAACATAAATTGCAGGCGACTGTACATTTGGAATAATTATTTTATTTAGTTTCAACGAAAGTTTCAAGTTTAGTACGAAAATACTTCAGATATGCAATATGCACAAAATGTAGACCTAATAGAAATAAAACATTGCTTTTTATAGGTAATTTATAAAACATTCGATACATAGGTATACATAACAATAACTAGAGCGCTATTGGCCTGTAAGCTTCATCTCGGTCTCCAAAGCCGCAAAAACTCGCTAGTACTTAGTGCTGGTCTAGCCGTTATTTTTTCTTGAAGATTTTCAGAGAACAGCACGTACACGCATTATACATATAGACGGAACGAACCGCATAATCATTATCATTTATTCGTCGCAATCCATGGTATTACAGATCTAGGTACAAGACTTTCAGGTATTACTTATACGAATTACATAACTCTTCCTGTTAATAGGCATTATTTTAAGATAAAAGTTCTATAATATAATACAAGATTACAATTGTCATCAAAATTCATTGACGTACAGAAGTCAAATACGTTTTTAAACTGACGCAAAATGATACCAGCATAATAAAAATTGATCCCAATCAGTAAAGATGAGTCTTTAAACTTTTTTAATTTTAAGCGAGTTTTGAAGGAACATAATACTTAAATTCGACTGTAATCGTATTGTTTTAAGATAGTTTACTGCGGTTTTCAACCATTATAACAGCAAATCAAATTTAAATGAGACGCGAGCTGATATTTATGTACCCTATTTTTTGAAATACAATTTATCTACTGGTATACTTTCTCGTGTGCGTATATGATTTAATGTCAATATAATTGTCAAAAGCAAGAAAATCAAGCTGTCATTTTCATTTGAAGAAGTACACGTGTGCTCCGGTGTAGCCCCAACGGGCATCTGACTTGAAGAAGAATTTTGAGTGATGTCGTCAATGTATGGAAATTGTTCGAAAGTTTACATTTGAGATTGAATTTCTGTGTTGTCTTTGTGAGTAAAAATATAAATCGATAATAAATTGGTAGCTGGATTATCTAGCTTTCAGAATCATACAATAATTCAATTACTGTCAAAGACAAAATTGTTTTGCTTCCGTCTCAAACGGAACTCCATATTTTGATTTTTTGATACTTTTAGTGTCGATTTGTAGAGAATAACAGCAAATTAAAAATACAATGGCATGAAGAGTCGGTACACGGTTTCTTCGTGAACAAATTTACGTGTAATTTAATGCAATTATTAAACATTTATTGAACAAATTATGGTTACAAAGTGAGGTCTAAATCGAAAACGTCATATACCGGCCCCTTAAGATTTCACTTTTCAAACCAAATTTGTAATCTTTCACTTCATGGGTAATTATAATTAGTACGTGGAGTTAAACAACAACTTTGCTCTCTTGTAAAACAAATAACTACTTATTGTTACATAGGTGATCATTACCAAGCTTAAATGGAGTTGGGCGGGACATGTTCCCAGGCAGAGTGATGGCAGGTGGACCAAAATGTTGACGGATTGGTGGCCGCTTTTGGATGAAAGAAGCGCCTGGCGTCCGTTGGGTCGATGACATTCGAACAGCGTTCGAATAATCGCGGGGCACTTTTGGATGAGACTTGCCTAGGACTGGGATAAGTGGCGTACACGAAGAGAGGCCTAGAGGCCTATGCTCAGCAGTGGGCCACTGAAGGCTAAAATGATGAGGTGATCAACATTATCACTTAGGTAGATTTATCTCTTGATCACAATGGAATCTTGAATGACATTGTAACACCGCAAGAAAGATGCATTTATATGTCTGTAGGTCATATCAGATAGCGAATTAAATAGCACCGTAATGTTATATTTATAGTGCAGTTATGAATTGTGCAAAAGTGCCTTAAATATGTACAATGATTTTGTCTTCTTCAAATATGTAGGTATTTAACTGTAAAGTTTAAAGATATAGGGTTCAAATGGTTGCAACAGAGATTATGACGATATAAATACTTTAAAAGGATAGGGAGCTCAGTTGTAGTTCATTCGTTGTGGGCAAGCTTCAACTAAGCTCCCTAGCTTTGTAAAGTATTTAGAACAAGAGGACAACCATGCTAGTTATCACAAAAGGGGCCCACTGATTACCAGTTCGCCGGTCGATATCAGCCTGTCAGTTAAATGTAAAATTTGACAGCTCCGAACAACTGACAGGCTGATATCGTCCGGCTAACTGGTAATCTGGGCCGGAGTATTAGTCAGTTTTCACGATAACACTGGAATTCTAGTCACTCAGTCTGGTCTAGATATAAGCTCGTAAAACCTTCGCGACTCAACCACTGTGACCATCTAAAGTGCGGTGCACCGCAATGTTTGCGTTGTACAATCGCTGAGGCCAAAATCAGTACGATGGTTATATACGATTAGGCCATTGTTAGGTACATGTTACAGTTATACAATAATCGTAATATTCTTTTCAACACACTTGCTCGTAACGTGGAACTTATTGAACCGCTTTTAGGGTAACTATAATCCTAAATATTGAACTAGCGTGCTTTTTAGGGTTTCGTACCTACCCTTAGGGGTAAAAACGGGACCCTATTACTATATTTTCATAGATGATGTATTTCTGTTGCCGCTTTAACAACAAATACTAAACACAGAATATAATAAATATTTAAGTGGGGCTCCCATACAACAAACGTGATATTTTTGCAGTTTTTTGCGTTACGCTAGGTATTCCGAGTCCGACTTGTCAGGAAAATCACATTTTAAATTTTACCTCTATTCACCCCAGCCATCCCTATTCACCCCAGTTGACGGTACTGAATTTATCCTGATATTAGGATAAACAACAATATTTACAAAGTAGTTAGTTACGTCTGATGCTACAAACTTTCGTTTGTAAACTTCATTAATAGCACTCTCCATAGCTTGCCTTCATTTAAAAAGAAAACAATAGATGCCGCAGAAAATGCACTTCCTATATTGATTTCACACAAAGTTGGCTAGACATAGGGAGAAAGTTTTCTGTTGTTAAGGTATTTAGCTCTTTTTCCATCTTTCTTAACTTAAGGTTGATAAGTTTAATTCTAACTTTTTCCATCTTTCTTAACTTAAGGTTGATAAGTTTAATTCTAAATTTTTCCATCTTTCTTAACTTAAGGTTGATAAGTTTAATTCTAACTTTTTCCATCTTTCTTAACTTAAGGTTGATAAGTTTAATTCTAACTTTTTCCATCTTTCTTAACTTAAGGTTGATAAGTTTAATTCTAACTTTTTCCATCTTTCTTAACTTAAGGTTGATAAGTTTAATTCTAACTTTTCATCAGGGGCGCTTCGATGTCCTTTGTTTAAATGAATGCTCTTATTAGAACGTAGTGTTCAAGATTATAAGTACCCATTTCATTACATTTAGATATAAAAAGCCCTGATTTTTTTTATTATTATTATAATTTAGGATACTATAATTTAATTAGGCTCAGTTTATAAGTTTTGATAAGTACGAGTACATACAAAAAAAATTGTAGTTATACACGGTGTAACATGAGGAAACCGAATAATTTTAACCACGCATTTCTGAGGTCAAAAGAAGGAAAAAATGTAATTTGAGTTTAGGTCAATTTCGCCAAAAAAATTTTTTTTTCTTTTGTTTGTTAATTTTTTTAAATGTACATCATAAAATTATGTTATTGGTAAACTTGTCACTTAAAATTGATTTTTACATTTTTTTCCCGTAAAAGCTATTTTTTGCAAAGTGTTACTTGTCACTTTTTGACGTCTATCAATAAGGATATTTAGACTACGTCCCATAGCAGCCACATGACCATCAAGGCCGTTTACACTATGTAACAATAAAAACTTGTTTTTTGTTTTTAATTAATATTATCACTGAAACTAGGCGAATTTTAAAAAAGTTTATAGGACATTTTTGTGTCTAATTTGTTCAGGAATACGCTGTAAAAATTATTCGGTTTCCTCATGTTAGACAGTGTATTAAAATAAAATCACCATATTGTAAGAATGACATAAGGTGTAATGTGATTATCTATGGGCTTCTAAAACTGAAATAAATTATTAGTATTGCCAAAAGCCCTAATTTAAACATTAAAGAAAAAGTGAAAAACATATTTATTTTAAGTTACAAACGTCATGTTCAAAAACTTTCACGTCACTGCGTCAATCCTTCAAGCTTCCACAAAAAGCATAAACAATTTACTCCTTACCTACATGACAACACGTAACTTAATTATAATGAGGGGTATTTTGTAATGGAAAACTGGGACAACACGTCATATTGAAAAGAGAAAATCACGTAACAACATTCAATAGAATCTAGAACGTGTAAATACGGAAGAAAGTATTTGAGATGACAATACAGGAGAAATTTAATCATTAATGTATCTTGATATACTTTGTATCTTGATAACAACCTATAATTAAATAAATAAATAAATAAATATTAGGGGACATCTTACACAGATCAAACCTAGCCCCAAACTAAGCAAAGCTTGTACTATGGGTACTAGGCGACGATATACATACTTGTATAGATAAATACATACTTATATACATAGAAAACAACCATGACTCAGGAACAAATATTAGTGTTCATCACACAAATAAATGCCCTTACTGGGATTCGAACCCAGGACCATCGGTTTAGCAGACAGGGTCACTATCCACTAGACCAGACCGGTCGTCTATAACAACTTTTGTAGGTTAATCGTTATATTCATTACACAATATTAATAGACAATGTAGTAGGTAAGTAAACTCATAGGTGTTGGTACTATTTTGAGTTATGTCTTTATTTTCTGGATAACCCTAGCAAATTAGAAAAATCTGCGGAAATAATTCGCGTAGTTTTGAAAATTGGTACAGGTATACCTTGTGGTAATGCTATATAAACAGATATTCGAGATATGAGCAAAAATATAAAAAAAGGTACCTTCGATTCTCGCCTGCACCCTTAGCACACCCCCTGCCCTCAAGGACTTTTAGTATGTTTATCTGGACACCCCAAGATATACCTGTACCAATTTTTAAAACTACACGAATTATTTCCGCAGATTGCCCAAATTTGGCTTAATTTGCTTGGGTTAGGAGTATTTCAATATTTATCTTAGGATTAAAATATCTTTGAAATTAAAAAACAGATTTCTATGAAATTTCTATGCCTTCATATCAATTTGCTGATCATTAAGTTCTGTTTATTTCATTTAATGTTATGTGACATGTAAAATTATTCATAATTATCAATCAATATCTCAATTTTATCATCACCAAAAACTGGTTGGTTAGTTTATTTAGTTATCTTGTCAAAAATAGACCAATTTTGCGACATTCAACCTAAAGAGTATAATAATATACGTATAGTAAATTTAACCTTTCACGTCTTTTTTCGAAATCACATTCAAGTCTAACAGAACCTTTTTTAATTTTCCAGCCAGTCCATTCGAAGAAGTCACGGACGCGCTATACGATAAAGGAATCAACTTCCTGGTCACTCACGACATGAAACTGACACTACCAGAAACGTTATTCGATGGGGCATCAGTCAGGATATCGCCACGGGCCTTGACGAGAACTGGGGCGCTGGTGCATATAGATCTGGAGCCAAGACAGACTCAGGGGGAAGGGAGGCTGTTTTTCAATAAGATAAGTAAGTATATAAATATATTCATCTCCCGCTTCCGAAATACTTTTCGGAAGTAGTCTGCCGGCTTTGACAACCATCCGAAAAATTGAGTTCAAGGAATGTAGTGCAATGTGCAATACGGGAGATCGGCAGTGCTGTAGCCAAAAGCAATTTTTTTAGTTTCCGTCCCTCATTTTAGTTCGATTCAACTACACTCATGGACAAGTTTAGAGGAACGCAAAGCTTAGTTAATAATTTTTAAATTACTTTAGTGTAATCCAGTATTTCAACTTTTTTTTGCATTCCTCTCAATATCTCCATGAGTATAATTATGAGGTTACAATGTAAGCGTTTATTTTGAATTACTTCCTTGGAAGTATATTTTTATTCTCGCCAATTATATGAAACCGGCTCACAGAATATGAGTGTTAATCTTTTAACTATCCACATACATTAATTGTTATAAATTGCTGTCTACTTATGTTACCCCTCATGCATCAAATTACCCCTGTTGGCAGTAACCATTAATGCCATCAAAATCTACAGCCAATTCGTGGGTATCCTGGGTATCCTTTAAAGTCAGGTAGCAGGCCTATTATGGATGGCTTTATCCACGTGACAAAATAACCGTCAATTTTTAACAGAACGCGAAATAAAGTGACGGATACCGTTTCGTTTTATCACGCTGTCACCATCATATCCGTACAGCTTTTTCTACAATAGTCCCAATGTCTGCTAAGACCGGTTCATGGGTGTCTATATATTGTTTCGCCTGTGAACGGTTTCCGGCAGGCGTTCATGACATTAAAGCTCTCCAAAGGGCATCGTGTTGGATCTAAATCCCCACGCAAGCCTATTTTAACACCGGGATTTATAGGCCCGTGAAATCCAAAATTTCTATAATAATCTTATATTTTCCAGAGAAGCAAATAAAGAAGAAACTGATAACAGCAGCGATCGCGATAGTACTGGTCATTAAGCTGATAGCGCTAAAGCTGGTATTCGTCCTCCCCCTCATCATGGGCGTGACGACAGCGAAGAAGATCTTCCTGAAGCTTCTGCTATTCGTCTTCCCTGCTCTGAGCCATATCTTCAAGCTGTGCTCGTGGTACCACAATAATTATCATACGACGAAGTACCACCACCACCATCATTTGATTACGCACCACCATAAGGTAAGCAGACCATTAGTACCTATTCAATTTTACCAATTCTATCTAAATATTTACGACCAACTCGGTAACAGCTTGATTCCATACTGTCGTTAGTCATTAGGTACAATATCTGGGACACCGAGCTTTGCTCGGAAAACATATAAAAACTTAAAAATGCGCGTTTTCCCAGAGATAAGACCTAATAGCTAGATCGTTTTTTCGCCCACCAAAACCCCATATAGCAAATTTCAACGAAATCATTAGAGCCGTTTCTGAGATCCCCGAAATATATAAGTATATAAACTAGAATTGCTCGTTTAAAGGTATTAACACATTCACTGCCCCCGACGCACATATTATGTGCGTCCACCGTCATACAAGTTTGTTCCTAGGCCACGCCCCCTGGCAGTGAATGCGTAAATAAGTAGTTTTTTATTTGCTTCTTTTTTCGTATTATGCGTCATTCTTGCACTTACCATGACTTACATTTTTGACAGAAAGTAAGACTACAACCATGAAATGAGGCGATATGAGCACGAATCTTCGACCCGTAGGCCAGTTAGTAAAAAATGTGATGAATTTATTAATATCTTTTTTTTACTCACAATGTACTCATTTTCGAACTTATCCTCCTTCTGCTGCTTACTCAAACTAGGGTTCTACTACGCTACAATAGGGTTCAATTTGGCAAGGGCTTCCTTAAGCCAAAAATTATGTGTTCTCGGCTACGAGTAAAAATCGTCTATGCAGTCTCTAAATAATAAAAAAACTTTAATTTCCAGAACCCCCACGCCCCCTACCACGCGCCGTCCCACGGCCCCCACGGTTCCACCGTCGTGGTGCGACCCCACGCTGCCGGCCCACCGAACTCGCACGATCTCCACCATCCTGGTGGTCACGATGGATCGCCAGCGTTTGAACACTATCCTCAGGATTGGGAGCTGTCTGGACCTGGACTTGGAAGCGAGTATGTATTTTTTTTTGACAAACAAGCATGCCGCCTAATGGTAAGCAGTCTCCGTGGTCTATGGACGCCTGCAACTCCAGAGGTGTTACATGCTAACACTCCACACCCTCGTTGAGCTCTGGCAACTTTACTCACCAGCAGAAACACAGCACTTTGAGTAGGGTCTAGTGTTATTTGGCTGCGGTTTTCTGTAAGGTACTTCCCCAGTTGGGCTCTGCTCTAGATCTGGAATGACATCCGCCGTGCTGTGCCCTACCACACTAAGTGAGATGACATTCACAGTGCCCATACCTTTTTTGGACGTAATATAGTAAGAATAGAGTGCTCACTCCATACATCAGTATTTGATACCAAAACGACTATTATTTTCGCAGTCGACATCTAGCATCGAGTAGTGGAATTATCAGTACCGTTACTTGATACTAGAATTCTCTATAGCTAACACTGCTCACTTTAAAGGAAGACCCTATTAAAGAGTGTCTACAAAACTCCAAACGGAAGAATAATGATCGCTAATATTATTTTTCAGATACCTAGCAGCAGACATACATCGAAACGCGATAGCAAACTTCAAACCTCATCCAAATGACATGAACGACATTAAAGCTTGGGGATTGGGCCTACCACCAGGTAATTATAAAAGTTTTTCATTTCTCATGCTCTGAAAGAGGGTCATTGTTGTTCTAAAAGGTGTGCAGAAAATGATACGTTTCTGCACTAGAGCATTTTAGGTTCCAAGTACGATTTTATAAAAAAAATTACGATAAGCAATTAAAATTTGGGTATAAATTGGATTTCTTATACAATTTCCATTCTGATATTTGATTCCCCATTCCATAAATAACGATACTTTTGCCTAAATTGTTAATTGAAAGTACCCTCAAAAAATACTTAAAAAAATTATATTTTGTCATGTTTTAAAAACAAACACATGCATTTTACTTTCCTCGTATTCGAAATGAAAAGTAGAGTGTTTAACTCGGGTGAAAGGCATCATTTCAGCCTCGGACTATTAGCACTCTTACTGCGTTCGATCATGATTGCTAAGAATGCTAAGGATTGAATCTACTATTTCAATCCTTAGCATTCTTCGACAAAAAGAAATATCTGAAGCCTTTGGTTCGCGAAACTTTGCAAAAAATAAATAATTTGTTAAATATCCTTACCGAAATTATTTTAAAACACCAATTCAAATCTAATAAACTTTGAACTTCGATGGATAAAAGATGGTTTCAAAAAAAAACAAAAAAATACTGGGATTTAGGTCAGAAGGATATGATGTAACGCATTGCTAGAGTTAGATTAAGAAAAGTCTGCAGTGATTTTGTTAGCCCACGCAGTGTAAGTGTCATTTTAAACGTCAAACTTCTATGAAATTATGACGTATAAATAACACTTGCACTGCGTGGGCTATCAAAATCGCTGCAGTATTTTCTTGGTTTAACTCTAGTAATGCTGATGACTCCATTTACCTATTTTATAAGACGTCAGGCGGTCTAGAAAAAGTTGTGTTCCCGCGCGCGAGTCCAACTTGAAGTCGCGCTAGATGTAAGGAGTCGCGCGCGAGAACGCAACTCATGCTAGCCCTACCCTACTAGTTAGATACTTTTGCATTGTCATTGTCACTCTTCTTCGTCTGCGTCATTGGATTGGTGTAGATTAAGCAGTAGGCAAGGTGTTCGAGGTACTTACCTTGATGATTCTTTGACAAGAAATAAAATTTAACTATGAGACACCCCATTTTTGACGTGATAACGTCTTATAAATCGATGAACACTGGTAGCATGCACGAAAAAGTGTCACGTTGTGGACAGTTCTCCATGGTATTAGTCGTTTTCTTATGACGTTATCAAGCAAAATTATCGTTCCTAAACCGACTTTACAGACAACCATTTTTTGAAGAAATCTAAACTCGTAATCCAAAAACTCCCATAAGCCAAAAAGAAACTGAACTTACGTCTCAACAATCATTATTTAAGATGACGAGGACATTATTAAAGACGTTTTGCCATGTGATTCCAGGGTCATCAGGCAACGTGGGTGAATATGCAGCTGGCACTAACCCGGCAGTTGTAGCCGCTCCTCCGAACGGTCAAAGGATATCACTTGCTGGAAGGTATACAGCGTAATCTATAAATGGTTTTGCCAAAAATGTCATTGTTGATACAACCTTTTATCGCTGAACGTACTTTTCTTTCAATGAAAACTTAAATCATGGACCAACCCCCTTATTCATAAAACTTTACCGGGCCTGATTTAGTTACATTATGTTTATCCCTTTCTTGCAAATACATTAGCCAAAATGACAGATAAAGACATACGATTATTAGCTTATTGAGGCTTGTAGCGCGTTTATGGATAAGGGAGTAAGTCTATTCTGTCTGTCCGTTCCAGACCGGTGGGACCGCCAGGATATCGAAATAAAAAGCCAACAACCAAAGATCCTTTGCAAGCGGAAAAAGAAGCATTGGTAAGTTTTGTCATGTAATAATATGTGTTTCATACACATAGACCTTATTGTCGATGGCGCTTACGCCATTATTAACGATGCTCCGTTATTAATACAATGCCGCGCGATGCTGTGCGGCGTAAGCGCCATCGACAATAAGGTCCCTCTTCATAGATAATGCCCCATATATCCTACTTAATTGGATTTATTTGTATGATGTTCTCCTACGTCATAATGAAACTTCATTGCTTTATTTGGCGTTCTGTCATTTGTTATTTTCATATCTGTAGGCACTTAACGTTAAAAAAAAACATGGAGTTTTATCATGCTTTTATCAATTATAATTTTCTCGTCATCCATTTATGGAATTTCTCAATAACGTGATCTTATATTTGATGAATTTCCCATCTCTCCTCATCCAAGCGATTATTCATATTCCTTTTTTGTCTACCAAAGAAAATTTAAGATCTAAAAGTAATGAACGTCTCAAAAGTGTCACATGTGCGTTACCAAATCACAGTGGAAGTGGGAGTTGGAATGGGTAGACCTCGGCGGACTTTCTCTGATCAGATCGGGGTAATCCTGAAGAAAGGCCAGGTCAAGAGCACCCTAAACCGGCGAGCGTGTATGAGGAATGTTATGAAAGTGAAGGAAGCGAAAGATGTGTCAGGAGCGTAGCAAATGGAAATCCGTGGTCTCTGCCTACCCCTACGGGAAATAGGCGTGATTATATGTATGTGTAGAAAGTAAAGAGGCAATAGAGAGTACTCTCTCCAGGCGCGTGTTATGCCTGGGGACCGAAGTCCACTGAGAGTTGGTCGGAAGTTATATATATAGCAACTGACATTTAAAACTCCGTAAGCGCGATGTAGGTCTCATACTAATTGCGTTCTAGCTCTCTAACGCCATCTGTTAGATTATTATGGCACGGCGTTGGCAGTGACAGCTAGAGGAGACGCCACATAATGTATGTTTTCAGATCCGAGCGGCGGCGCTAGCGGCGCGCGCTCCGCCGTCCCCCGTGCGCGACGAGCTGTTGCGCGTGTCGCACGCGAAGCTGTCAGAAAACAACCGTGTGAAGACTGAGACGCAGCTAGTAAAGCAACAGCAGGAAATACTCGCTGCTCAGGATCCTGTGAGTATTGACATACATACATACATCACTGGCTCAGTGACCCAAAGAGGATCTTGGCCTCTGACACAAGACAGCGCCACTCTGCCCTATTCTGCGCCACTTCACGCCAGTATTGACATAAATAAATAAAATAAATCAAATATCATCTTACACAGATCAACCTAGCCCCAAACTAAGCAAAGCTTGTACTTATACAGATAAATACATACTTATATACATAGAACAGAGTAAATCTTCTTCATTCTCGCGTTAACCCGGCATTCTGCCACGGCTCATGGGAGCCTGGGGTCCGCTTGAAAATTAATCCCATGATTTAACGCAGGCACTAGTTTTTACGAAAGCGACTGCCATCTGACCTTCCAACCCAGATGGGAAAGGCCTTCTTGAGATTAGTCCGGTTTCCTCACGATGTTTTCCTTCAGCGAAAAGCGACTGGCAAAATTTTTAATTATATTTCGTGCATAAGTTCCGAAAAACACATTGGTAGCCTAGCTATTATTACTGGCCGGGGTTCGAACCCGCGACCTCCGGAATGAAGATTACGTACAAATCATGTACAGTTTACAGTACACTCAAGGCGCCTCCAGTTACTAAATGCTCTAAGGTTATAATGTATACCTGAGCTTATCAATAATTTACCAATATCTATCTTATCCAGGACACGATAGCAGCAGAGCGGTTCTACGGGCAACTCCTTGACAAAGTGGACCATATCCTTAGTCCACTCGGGGCCAGTGATACAGGGTGTAAAGAGAGGGCTGTCTGCGCGTTATACAGGGAGCCCTTCAAACACGCGCCTTACAGCAATCTAGTCTCCAACGAATTGAGCAAGTAAGTGGCTTAACTCAGAACTACTTACTAACTAAAATACATTAGCAAAATAATCCAAACCCTCATAGTGTTAGACGAAGAAAAGTCTGCAGCGATTTTCATAGCCCACGCAGTGCAAGTGTTATTTTGAACGTCAAACGTGTATGAAATTAAGACGTATAAATAACACTTGCGCTGCGTGGACTATCAAAATGGCTGCAGACTTTTCTTGGTCTAACTCTAGACGAAACCGAATTGGAACAGGAGGGCGATTAGCTAAGCAGTTAAAATATTACGATTCTTCTAAAACTTAACAAAAAGGCATGAAGCGAAAAAATCTAAATATTGAAATTCTTGTCTCACTCGTCCGTAAATGGAGCGAGCGAGCTGTTAACTGGGGAGTAGGGCAGGCAAGTGCTTAGGTATCTAATGCTCTTGGTTGCACCAAGCGGCAATGTCGCGTTCGCCAGATATTCGCTTGGCTATTTGTGTACTAGTGGCTAACTGATGAACACCCGACCCTACTCTAAGAATGAAATCCTTTGATGATCCTTTACGTGAGGAAGTTACCAGCTCCTCATTCACCAGTACCACCAACAAGTCTTTTGGATATCTCTTTAAAATCTGCATTTGTTTCCCAGGGATTCCAACGAGCTCGTACCAGCAGCGGACAGCAAATTCGCCATCCAATATTATCGCTACGTGCAAGCCGCCCGGGACGGGCAGGAACAGAAGGAGTGCACCCTCATCTACCCTGACTGCCATATCGACTACAACAAGTAGCCACAGACTAAATATAGTGTAAATAACATTATTTGCGGTATTTGACACATTATGACTGACGTATATAGAGATGTAACTAACGCAAATCGATTGTCACAGCAAGCGATTACGATTGGATGGCACGTAGACTGAGGTATCGAATTGTGACGTATAATGAATTTTTATTTGAGATTTAAATAAAATCAGAATCAGAATCAGAATCAGAATGCTTAAAGCTAGAATTATATGGTTTTCCCGCAAGCTACCGGTCGGTCGGTGTATTTAATACACCGACCGAGTAGGTCGCACCCATTGTCAAAATTGAAACTAACTGGGGATCTATTTTAAAGTTTGTTTATGTTATTTCTGTGTCAAATTTGTTGTCTGTTAAGTGACGATAAATATATCCATATTTACAGTTAATTATCCACCTTTTCCTTATTTTTATTAAAAGAAAAATGAAAAATTAATATCGATTTACTTAGACGACTACCGATTCATAACGGTGGTGTCCGGCCAACCCTAAAATTAAAAAAAAAAAGACGTAGAACGTAAACGTTCGCAGTGCAGTTGTTTTCCTTTGTGATTTCGATGTGCAATAGTACATTGTGTATTAAGGGCGGGAAATAAGAAATTACGAACGAGTGTCAATTTTAAGCCCGACGCGAAGCGAGGGCTTAAAATGTTCACGAGTTCGGAATTTCTTTACCGCCCGTGGCACACACAATGTTTTTCATCACACTTGTAAGGAAAAAAAGGAGAATTAATAAAAACAAACTTCTGTATAAAACACTTTTCCGCCCTAGGGCGAAAATTTCAATTTCCCGCCCGCAAGCCCTACGTGTAAATAAGTGTTTTTCATCACACTTGCTCGGAAAAGATTTTTTCCGCCCTAGGGCGAAAAATTCAATTTCCCGCCCGCAAGCCCTACGTGTAAATACATCTTTTCCGAGCAAGTGTGATGAAAAACATTTTACGTAGTATTGCTGTTGTGAGTGACAGACGTCAAATACCGCAAATAATGTTATTTACACTATAGTAATATGATGCATGGGGTTACAAACTGCCTCTTTTTGACAAGTTGTCCGTCAGATTTTGTTAAAAGCCACAGACTAAATAATAACATGGTGCATGGGGTTACAAACTGCCTTTTTTTGACGAATTGTCCGTCAGATATTTTGTTAAAAGCCACAGACTAAATAGGGACCGTGCGCGTTGGAGATTCTGCCATCTTGTCGCCTGAATCGGAAACATATGTGCACATGTAAATTGCTACAGTGAATAAAGGCGGACTTAATGTTATACGGCATTCTCTACCGGTCAACCATTAGGCCAAACAGAGAAGCATAGTTGGTTGGTTGGTTGGTTGAAAAATGGCTCTGACACGTTATTATAAACTAGTTGTTAACGAGTAAAATATTGTATTAATGTGTAAAAATAAAAGTCAATATCGTAAAAATATCGCTTTAATTTGACAGTACCTCAACTTTTTATTGCCATGTTTTGTAAAATGAATAAATTTCTTTAATTTAAAATTAAAACATTACAGTTGAAATATTGTAAAACTGAAGCGGTATTTGTGTAAATATATTGTGAATTTAAATTATTTATTTTGTATGTTGATGTTTTTACAACGTACCGTCAACCGGGGTGAATAGAGATGCTGGGGTGAATAGGGACACAACTAAAAATGTGATTTACCTTACAATTTCTTAATTACTATCCAGTCAAATTGTATCATACTAAATCTTTTACCTATTATTTTCAATCGAATGATACATTTAGTGTGGGTAGGTACTTTTTAGAAATTGTCAGGCAATTCTCATTTTAAAGTTTGTCCCTATTCACCTCAGCCATCCCTATTCACCCCGGTAGACGGTACCTACTTTGTTGACTCTGAGTAAAAATGAAAAATGGTATGAAAGAATTTTGCTTGTATGTTACTCAAAGTAACTATTCCTAGTTTTAATACGTTCTTTTTTATACGTAATTAATTTATTTCTTAAATAATTGTATACTTATTTATGGGGTACTATAATTATTTAAGGGTTTTATGGGAAATTGACTGTTATTTTACTGCATTTATTCGCCTTAAGTTTTTATTATAGACCGACCGCTTAAATGAGTCCTCGCCTGCGCGGTACGGGGGCGACGGGGTAGGACGACTAAGGGCGGCGGGGAAGGTGCGGGCGCCGTACGCCTGCCGCCCGCACCTTCCCCGCCGCCCTTAGTCGTCCTACCCCGTCGCCCCCGTACCGCGCAGGCGAGGACTCATTTAAGCGGTCGGTCTATAGTACTAAATTCGACCAATTTATTTATTTTAGCATAATTAAAACTAAACAAAATAGTTACAGCTACGTCCAAAACCTTAGCGTTAGTAGCGAATTATTTGTTCTAAACAACGTTTTGTTTGTAATTATGATTAAGACTTACTTTGATTTGGCTCATATTTTAATTTCTTTGTCATGAAGAAAAAAATACATAGATTCCTCACTCCATACATCAGTGAGAAATATAGTAAGACAAGTGTGCTCACTCTATACATCAGTTTTGGTACCAAAAAGACTATTATTTTCGTAGTCGACATCTGGCATCGAGTAGCGGAATTATCAGTACTGCTACTTGACAATAGATGTAGCAGTAGGTACTGATAATTCCGCTACTCGATGCTAGATGTCGACTAAGAAAATAATAGTCTTTTTGGCACCAAAACTGATGTATAGAGTGAGCACACTTGTCTTACTATATTTCTCTATGGTCATGTTTAACACCTTCATAGCCGACGCATTACGATTAAATAGTTTCGTGACGCGTATGCGCGTCTTCGGCAATGAATGGCTGGGCAAATTTTACTTTTAACTCACGCATTTTAGCCACGCCAGGCGTGGCTCACTCTGCGACTTCGTCGCTTTGCAACAGGTGGCTACAAGTACATCCGTTCCACACCAATTTTGGTGGATGGCCATAAGCCGCGCGTGGCGCTGTCGCCACCTAGCGGCCATATCTGTCCTGATCGTAACAGACGCGTTTTGTTAGAGAGTGAGTCTTCTGTACCTAGTACTATTATTTATTCTGTGGCCACGCGCGAAATTCGCGGCGCGCGGCTTTGGACCGTCGCTCATGCACTGTGTTTCAAAATGGAGACCTATTACGGCTAGGTCACGGCATTGAGCGACTTGCGACGGCGGCAGCGATAAGCATAGGTTGGAGCGGGACACATAGATTGGACCTTTCGTTCCCACCTATTATTGTCGCTATGATTGTCGCTGCCGCCGTCGCCAGTCGCGTAATGTCGTGGCCGAGCCGTTAGTGCTTCAAAATGGAGACCTATTACGGCTCGGCCACGGCATTGAGCGATTTGCGACGGCGGCAGCGATAACCATAGGTTGGAGCGAGACAGCGATCGGATCGTTCCCACCTATGGTTGTCGCTGCCGCCGTCGCCAGTCGCGTAATGTCGTGGCCGAGCCGTTAGTGCTTCAAAATGGAGACCTATTACGGCTCGGCCACGGCATTGAGCGATTTGCGACGGCGGCAGCGATAACCATAGGTTGGAGCGAGACAGCGATCGGATCGTTCCCACCTATGGTTGTCGCTGCCACCGTCGCCAGTCGCGTAATGTCGTGGCTGAGCCGCTAAGCTCTATGAATAAATACGTCATGCGATCAAAAATACGTCAGTTAAGCAATAAAATAAGTAATTTTTAGGGTTCCGTACCCAAAGGGTAAAACGGGACCCTATTACTAAGACTTCGCTGTCCGTCCGTCCGTCCGTCCGTCCGTCCGTCTGTCACCAGGCTGTATCTCACGAACCGTGATAGCTAGACAGTTGAAATTTTCACAGATGATGTATTTCTGTTGCCGCTATAACAACAAATACTAAAAACAGAATAAAATAAAGATTTAAATGGGGCTCCCATACAACAAACGTGATTTTTGACCAAAGTTAAGCAACGTCGGGAGTGGTCAGTACTTGGATGGGTGACCGTTTTTTTTTTGCTTTTTTTTTTTTGTTTTTTTTTTATATGGTACGGAACCCTTCGTGCGCGAGTCCGACTCGCACTTGCCCGATTTTTTTTAAACATAAGTGTATTGACACCCAATATAATGCTTTACAAATTACCTACAAAAACTGATCATTTTTAAGAGTTGGTAAAATTCCAATTTGTGAGTGTAGCTGTAGTTTCCTAAAACACACTTAACCTTACTTAAAAGTATGAATTACTCGAAGTAAGTCTTTATAGAGATTAATCGAATTATTTATTTTTGTAATGTTAGACCAAGAAAAGTCTGCAGCGATTTTGATAGCCCACGCAGTGCAAGTGTTATTTATACGTCATAATTCCATAGATGTTTGACGTTTAAAATAACACTTGCACTGCGTGGGCTATCAAAATCGCTGCAGACTTTTCTTGGTCTAACTTTAGAATAAAGCCATTCAGTCACTAGGACAATACATTACGTATTTAACAAAATGCATTTAAGTTAAGCGTAGAATAAATATAAAAGTGGAAAAATTACTGTCTTGGGTTAAAATTAGTATGGGTAGCACATCGTAACTGGTGAATTTCCAATATGACTCCGGTAGCCGTTTAAGAAGTGTAACACTCTTGCGGTAGATGTCGCTAAGGGTCCCCTTGACCTATAATAAGGTGGAAAGATTTGCTGGCTATGGATGAGGTCTTGGTTGCTCAGATGGCATAGCGCTGGAGTATCGATCCAGAGGCCGTGAGTTCAAGTCTCACCCAAGACAGTATTTTTTCCACTTTTTTATTCTAATAGCATCGTTCGCAGACGTTTCTGCTTGTTAAAAATTAAAATTATGCATTTAAGTTATTTATTAGAATGTGTTTTAAGTATACGAACTTTGAAGAAAATAGTTCCCTATCCTCCCTTGGCCCAAGGTCCTATCTATAGTACTTATTCAGTTCACTGAAATTTAAAACATATTCGATTGGAACAGAGTTGCTTTTGCTTTGTTTCGTTCAATTTTTGAACAACGCAATATCAACTCTATTTCCTACGTCGTAGGTTCAAATTTCTGTGGCAAATTATGCATTTTTCTTTTGTATGGAGGCCTTAGGAGGCTATCCCAGTGTTTTACAATTTTTTGACATGCCAAATTATTTGAAACACCTAATACATTTATTTTGATTAATAACGACATTTAATAATCAAATGTAAAAAAAAAAATCCTTAAAAGTGGTTTTGCTCAAAAGTACTTTGTTAAGTTTGTGTTAATAGTTTAATAATCGAATCAAGGAAATGGAATATTATTTTTATTTCAAATAAACTATTTATTTGTATTCTGTTTGAGTTTCTTATTTCTACAGGGTGATTCAGGAGACGTGAGCAGGACTAACACTGCGCATTTAGTAAATTATAAGCAACTGTTTCGTATCAGTATTAGCGAGATTGACGTTAATTTTCTACTCATGTTGAAAAAAAAAAAATATTTACGACATGCATGGTCGCCCTAAAATTAGAATAATAAACTAGGTACCGATATTCTGTGTCAAATTGAATGTCATCAACTCATCACTGTCATCACGGTCTGGTTACTTTTGAAAACTCGTATCTCACTCAAGTTTGACAGTTTATTTTCTTCGTAATCAAAATGCTGTCATTACGGTTAAAGAGTTTTATGTTTATTAATTGGGTCTTGTAGGGTATAACACTTTAAACTCTCGCGTTTTGTACACATATTTAATTACACAAACGGGTCTACCGCGATATAATTTCATTGTTTTTACCTTTAATTCCGACGTTTCAGCTGAGTTGCACCAGCTGTGGTCACGGAAAGACTGACGTCCCAACAAATGTCAACAGTGATATTAAATAAAACACCACTAAACTACCCGAAATTAGTTTATAAAAATGTTCGGGGTAGACAAAGAAATTGCAGCTACCCGTTAAAGTTTAATGTTTATTGTTCACGGCACGACACGCAACACTCACAGTATCCGTACACTGGTCCGAAGATATATCCGCTGGTTTCAACATTTGAATCACTGGTCCCCAAGTAGACAATAATTTGTACCCGTCCTCTCGGTTGAAATTTTAGGGTGTTTTTTAATTTCAATCGCCTCTCTCACGATCCGCGGATAATAGTGTCGCTCGTTGGAGAGGACTTTGGGTTTATGTAGCTCAATCCAGTGATTCGTTCCTGTTGTCAGCAAGTGCTCAGCTATTGCGGATTTGTTTACATGGCGATTTTTAACAGCTGCTATGTGTTCCTTCACCCTCTCTTGAACGCTGCGCTTAGTTTGGCCAATGTACGCACTTCCACAACTGCATTCTATCTTGTAGAGTCCGGGTGACTCTGGTACGGAATGACATCCTTTGGGCTGCGTAAAAGACTTGCTACTTTAGATAACGGGGTGTATACAGTCCTTATGGAGAATTTCTTCAGTACTGATCCAACTTTGTCCGTTATCCCTTTCACATACGGCAAAAAGGCTGGTTGCCTACTAACCTCCGGATGTCTTTCTTTTTTCCTAGTCGTGCGTGGGATTTTCTGCAAGTACCCATTTTTCTTTAGCACTTCCTGAACATGGGCTAACTCATTATCTATGTGTTCCGCGTCACATAAGTCTCGTGCTCTGTTAACCAGAGATGTGACCACCGATTGTAGATGCCTCGGATGATGGTGGGAAGATGCTTGTAGGTACCTGTCAGTATGTGTGGGCTTCCTGTACACGGAGTGTGCCAGGGATCCATCTGGTTTCACTCTTAACTTCACATCCAGAAAGGGTAAGGATCTATCGCACTCCATCTCAAATGTAAACTTTACCTTTTGGGTGGATGGAGTTTAAATGTCCGTCGAAATGCTCCACTGTGTCGGCGTTGCCCTTTAAAATGCAGAACACGTCATCTACATATGTCTTCCACATTGTAATTACAGACGGTCCGGAACGTAATGTCAACTCTTCAAAATGTTCCATCCATATGTTGGCAATTACGGGGGCAACTGGACTGCCCATTGCCACTCCATCCACTTGCAGATAAAACTGCCCTTGGTAGTGGAAATAGTTTCCCTCTAGACAGTGTGTGACAGACTCTTCTGGAAGTTCGTTATCTATAAGCTTCGTTTTGACAATGCCCAGACACTCTTTTAATGGAACATTGGTAAACAACGACTCCACATCGAAGCTTACCATTATCTCATCCGGTTCCAATTTCCTGGCCTTAACAATGTCAACAAAATGACGAGAGTCCTTTACATAGGACGAAGTCTTCCCCACTAGCACTCTTGTAGGGTAACCATGATTGTAGAGAATTAACTTTGCCCTCACCAAAAACTTAAAAAATAGGAAGAAGTGTGGTTGTTTCACCTAAATACGACGGTGATCGATCAATTATCAGTTACTGAGTGTGCAGGATTAGTCCTGCTCACGTCTCATGAATCATCCTGTATAGATATTTACGATCCGTGTTTATCACATCCTCTAGATTTTTACAACGACTAAATGCTTGAGAGGAGGCCTGTGCCCAGCACGACGTATATAGGCTAAATTATTTTTTAGACATATTTTTTAGAAATTATGTATGTATCGTTGCTGCGCTTGTAAAATCCGCTATGTTAAAAAACCCAACTTTACAAGAGACACAAAAAACATGTTTATTTTCAATTTAATTAATTTAATTTAACATTTTAAATCAGGCAATAAGGCACATCTACACATCGGTAACTCATGGCATTTAGGTATCACTTAAAAGATTAGTTTAATTAATTCCTTTTTTTAGTGGTTTCTTTTTCTCGACACGTATAGGAAGAACATTGTCACATCACTAGTCTGTTAGAAACTGTTGAGTTACCGATCTGTGCTCATCACTAATCTTTTAAGTGCTACCTAAATGCCACGAGTTACCGATGTGTTGACATTACAAATGCCTTATAGACTAACATATATTGCTTATGCATTTTTATAAATTTAAAAAACTAAACACTATGTAGTCGACAAAACGGCATGGCTCCGTCGAATCGCCTGGTCTTGTGTCGGATTCGGCAGTTTGCCCCGGAACCTCCGAAACACGACACCCTTCGGCCTTATGCGACCTGCGACCTTAGGCAGGTGCCTGTGGGCCCGATTCGGATATTGAAATAGAAATATATTAGACATCTTTTAGACATCACCAAGATACGATAACGATATGTTTAAGATCTAACCTGTCAAATTTGACATTTGCGCGATTCTGGAGATACTGTTGAACGATTTCCACAGGATATGACTTAGAGTTCCAATTCACATCTAATAGATATCTTACTCTATCTAACGTAAAAGTGACATTGGTTGCCCGAATTGCGCTGCAAAAGAGAACTAGTTGATATCTAAACTATAACGTATCTAGAATGGATCTAGTACGTGTCGTCTCTTGTGAATATCTTGAAGTTCGAATACGGCAGTGTGATAGGTGTGTGATGTGGTGTGGACGGTGTGGTGTGATAGCAGAGGACGCTGGTTCGATTCCAGCCTGGGGCACTGGAGGCCTTGGTCACGTTTTCTTAGTATATGACATTTATTTCAGTTTACTTGAAATAAAAACAAATTAAAATATATCTGAAAATAATTTAATTTGTTCTAATACTTCTAATAGTATTGATTGGCAGTGCCATCTCTCTCGCTAGCTCGGTATCACCTGAGATGATCCAGTTAGAAGGTCGAACCATACTGCTCTACCTTAGGGATGGCCAGGGGGCGCCATAAGCCCTCAGTAAGACATATACTTGTTGTGCATATACTTGGAAAAATTCGACCTATGCCGCTGTGGCCCGGTGGCCGAATGGTACAGGCACCTGCCGCGATAGCAGAGGACACTGGTTCGATTCCAGCCTGGGGCAATGGACGCCTTGGTCACTTTTTCTGAGTATATGACATTTATTTCAGTTTTAAATCAATTTTATCCAACGCTCTGCAAATTGGGGAACATAATATAAACATGAATCCCAACGAATGAATATAAAGAAATATGTATGTCCTTTGAAATAATGAAGTCGGTTGAAATTAAACAAGACACATCATTGGGTTTCGAACTTTATCACTGTTAGACCAAAATGCAAAAATTCAAAAGGCGGTCGGTTTTTAAATTTTGACATGATAAGGTATTACGAGTGTTATAAGGTTTTGTGTGTCTATATTGTGTTTGACACGGCATCGAAAAATGCTAAAAAAAGTGACGAACTATGAAAGTGATGAACTAAAAAAAGGTGACTCCTCAGAAAGTGTCCTCCTTCGGAACTAACGTCCTTAGAACGTGATCTAACTCGAAAGTAACCTAAGAAAGTGACCTACTCCGCCTAAAGGCTCCCTTGTGAAGTCCGCCACTCGATTTGGTACTGTGTAATAATAATATATGAATTAGGTACCTACATTGGTCCATATTTATTAATCACAACCAGAATTGAAGGTCCAGTCATTAAAAGTAAGGAATAGAAAAAACAACATTATTTTTTTATTACTACTACGGTGTCCGTCACTTTCTTTTCCGCGGTGTTAAAAAGTGACAGTTATTTTATCACGCGGATAAAGCCATCCATAATACCCCAGGCGAATTATGGATGACTTTATCCACGTGATAAAATAAATGTCACTTTTTAACACCACGTGACTGAAAGAGACGGACACTTTTATCACGCTGTCACGTAGACATACACGACCATAATATTCGTGCTGTAGGGCTAAGATGGTCGGCTCTATATCATTTGTCACCATGCCTGTCACGTTCTAACAAATGTGTAAGTGTGAAAGTGACGCATGCCATGACAGGTGATAAAAATGCGATCATGATACCGCTTCTGATTGAATCCAAATCTAGACAAAAATCCACAAAAAAATAAAAATCAAGTCAGGGTAATTCGCCAGCAACTGGCCACTTTTAGTAACTGGCCGCCTTAAACTAAAAATGAATTATATTCACCAATAAACAAAATTCATTTTAGCATAAGGTGGCCAGTCATTGAAAGCTGGGCAGTTATTGAAACCTTATACTAAAATCAATTCTGTTTATAGGTGAATAGAAATCATTTTTGGTTTGGGGTGTCCAGTTACTAAAAGCGGCCAGTCACTGGCGAATCCCATTTAGAATCAAACTCGAATATAAATTGACTCTTATCATACTTTATTTACAGTTCGCTTCAATAAATAAATAAGTTAATAAATAATGCCAGGGTCGGTTCAGATCTGTCCGTGGTACGCCAGTTCTTGGGCGTCCTCAATGGAGCGTTGGTAGGGGCCGTGCTCCCACCCGGTGTGATGGTCGACGTGATGTTCCACGTGATGCTGGGGGTAATGGATCACTTCGTAGTTCACGACCTTGGGCTTGGTGAACTTGAAGATGACCATGGCACCTGTGGAAGATTCAAATTGTGGCTGTTGCTTTGAAGGAACCTTTAGGTATTTAAATAAAAGTAAACAAAATCTACGCTCAAATGGCTCCTCAACGGCCCGATCATAACTTTAAGATACGTTAATTAATAGATCTAGAAACGATGTGTATCAGATTCTGTCAGTGTCAAATGTGAAGTTTCTTCAAACAAATACGTCACTTTTGACACTGACACATCTAATCCATATCGTTTCTAAATCTATTAATTGACGTATCTTAAAGTTCGAATCCGGCAGTATGCTAAGTAGTTGAGGGTAGATGAAAACATTACATGATCAAATAATGTAGGCTAAAATCTGGTCGTTCAGTGACTGATCCGGGCGCTTTTGTATTTGGTTGGTTAACCAATAAATGTTATAACTACCCGAAAATTTACAAATTGTTTGTTCACTTTTATTTTAATACCTAAAGATACAAGGGGTCCGCGTTGCAAATTTGCACCATTCAATAACCCGGGGTTACCATGGTTAACAGTACAATTTGACACTGGGTTAACTGTTTAACCCCGGGTTAGTGGGATTGTGCAAGTGGTTCTTAGTGTTTTGTTTTACCTCTATATCTCAAATGATTCTTCAGTGTGATTCTTCTATAAATAACTAGCATAATATTTAATAGGTAGTAGGTAGTAGTTTTGGCCACTTTGTATGTAGGTATACATACAAAGTGGCCAAAAAATACCTTGTAATTTGTTTTCCCCGGCGTATTGTTAAAAAAATTAAGAATTGTATCGTATTGGTAGGTATCAAAGCTAAATAATAATTTAGAAACATTTTAATTTGGTAGGTATAATACTCGTATATAGGATTTTATCACAAAAAATCGTCCAAAAAAAGTAACCTTTTGTAATATATTGCTTACTGTGAAATAGTTGATTATGATTTATGATAATGATAACAGGTCGCTTTTTAGTTGAAAGTAAAATACTTGATTGTCCAAATTATATAAGTTCCATGTACTAAACTTGATGGTTTAAATTAAGTTATACGAAACTTAATTATTTTGCAGCATTGTTAATAGTAGGAGCATCAACAACAATTTACTCTAACGGTTTCGTATTTCATCAAATTGACTTACCAGACAGCACAAGGGAAATGAGACCAAGGGTGAGGGCCTTCCACGTCTTCAGAGCAATGAGGGCCAGGGCCAGGGGCACCAGGACTGAGGCCTTGAACTTCAAGCCGAGGAGGAAAGGCAGCAAAACCTTCTTGATGAGACCGTGCTCTGAAAAAAAAGTTTTTTAAAAGGCATTTGCAATAAAGCTGACGTGGCAGGATTTTTTCCATTAATTATTTTGTTACAAGATAATTAAAATTAATTTTAAATATTTACAAATGTTTTAGTCACTATAACTTTTAAGTAACACTTTAATAAACTAATTTTAAAGTAACACAATCAAAGATAGTGAAATAATTTCTCACTGCTCTTGATCCTCAAAGGCTTGGGCAGCTTGATTTTCTTCTTCCTGCCTTCGAACACCTCGACATCTTCTTCACCGTCCAGAGGCATGTCCAGTTCTGAAGGCAAGCCAGAAAGCAGAGATCGCGGCACATATTCCGATGCTGCGCTCTTTGTGATCTCCTCAGGAACTTTCACTCTCAACGTATGAGTTTGCAAAAATCCATCAATTTTGTCGACAATCGCGTAAGCGTCATCCTTAGCTGCTCTAGACTCCTCATCCAAAATGGCGGTCTTCACGATAGATAAATCTTCAGTGATCTTGATCTCGTCGTCATCAGCTACTCGCGAAATCCATTCTAAAGCTCTCGGTTTCACACATTCCACTGAATACTGGCTCAAACATTCGCTGTAAATGTTTCTAACGAGTTCTGATGCTGGCTGGTGGGCACTGGCGAACGCCGCGATGGAAAGAAACACTATAACTTTCATGGTGCACTGTTTTCAATTGTTTTGTGACGCGACTGATCGCCACGGGTTGGCGATACACAATGTATGCCATGGGTGTCCAGGGCTTGGTTTATATAGTAGCATTAATACGTGATGTGCGTAACGCGGGTGCTGTCTTTTGGTTCGTGGACGAAACACAATTGGCTAACCGTTGATGAACCCTCTAAGCATTGATATAAGGTCGAGTAGTGGTTACTCAATTGTGTTGCATTTCAAATGTGTTTGGTAGGTGACATTGTGTTGGAAAACTATCACTTTGTTGCTTAAGTACTTGAACTCTCTTTAATTAATTAAACGACTAAATTTCTGACACCTACTAAACCGCTGAAGAAGCGCTGGTGGCCTAGCGGTAAGAGCGTGCGACTTGCCCCCCCACTTGCGGTTCAAACCCCGGCTCGTACCAATGAGATATTCGGAACTTATGTACGAAACATCATTTGATATTTACCAGTCGCTTTTCGGTGAAGAAAAACATCGTGAGGAAACCGGACTAATCCCAATAAGGCTTAGTTTCCCCTCTGGGTTGGAAGGTCAGATGGCAGTCGCTTTCGTAAAAACTAGTGCCTACGTTAATTCTTGAGATTAGTCGTCAAGCAGACCCCGGGCTCCCATGAGCCGTGGCAATATGCCGAGATAACGCAAGGAAGAAGAAGAGACCTACTAAATATATAACCCTACCTACCTAAGCTTCCGCTTTGGTATCCGTTTAAAACAATTTCCAGAAATAATAACCAGAGATCGGACAGATTGGCGTCATTGCTCGCGATAATGTTGACATGACTCCAAATTTGATTAAATAATTAATCATTTAATTATTGTAATTATTTTTTTACCTGAGATTTAATTTTGTTCCGTAGTCGATAAATAGCACTTAAATATATTTTTGATATAAATAAATGAGTACCTACAGAAAATTTAGAAAACATACTGATTATTTTCTTTAATAAATTTACATTATAAGAAATCTTTGTGTTATTTATTGATTAGGAATCAAAATTAAACCTCAGGTAAGAAATTAATTAAATGGTTAATTATTTAATCAATTTAGGAGTCATGTGCACCATGGTCTAATAAAACATGGTCTTCCATTCCCAGAGTGACACGCGATTACGTCACAATAACATTGCCACTTTATTTCAACATAACATGTTACATGGGTACATTATACCTATGGTTAATAAGTTAAAATATTTCTTTATAATTTTATAATTTTCATTTATATGTATTTTAGCTTAAATTTTACAATAACACGTCATTTTTAATTACTCGTTAGCAATATCTTCCGATTCACGAAAGAAATTTCAGACTTTCGGGTAATTCTGTTTATACTACTGGAAACACAGGATAGCGCTGTGGACATTTGACAATTCGGATCTAGATAACTTCATGCCCTGACCGTCATCCTTGTCGAACGCGTGTTAATTGTTATTTCCTTCTCGCTCAGTGTCAGCAGTCGCAGAGTTTTCCAAACTTTTCACGTCGTAAGCTTGGTAATTAATGTTTTGTTACGAAAATGGTTGGCTGTTCTATTCGGAACTGTAAGAGTAGGAGTAAAAAGGGCAGTATAATCAGATTTTATACGTTTCCGAATAATGAATCCGTAGCCAATGAATGAAATGAAAAAAATCGTTTGTAATCAACTCCAGAAGAACTTAAAACGAAAATTGCTTAAAGTGTCGAACACCGTTTATTGATTAACTGTGAATTAGTTTTTCAAACGTTTGTCTTGTATAGATAAATAAAGTTTAATTTAATACATTAGATTTGTTTTATTTTACTATGTTTCTACATGAATAACTTAAAATTAATGCCGTTAAAATAATTTTCACCGTTGGTTAAAATTCTCCCACATTTCAAAGTTTGAGAACCTGTAAACAGCATGATGACGTAGGCGCGTGTCAGTTAGGTCATACGCGAATCTCGGAATGGAGTACCAAGCGGAGTATATTATTATACCATGATGTGCACATTATTGCGAGTAATGACGGCCATCTGATTATAAAAAATAATATTCATACCAAGATACGGTTTGACTATTATTGTAACTAGTAGAAGTAGGTACCTAGTTAGTAGAAGAAGTATAATATGAAGTAGACACTTCTGGTGTATTATTAATATTATTTTATTATCACAACATCTTAAAAAGCATACCAAAGATGCTCGACGAACGAACTCCCGAAAACAAAACATCAAAAACATAAATGTGAAATGAGTTCAATATTAAGAATATTCGTCGTTGTTGACTTCGCTGGAATAAGAATTGAGATCTATATGGGTGCCAAGTTCTAGTTTGCTTGGGGTGTAATTAAAGTTCAGGATTTGTCTTGTCTAGTTTTTACGTACACGCTATTATTATTTCTCCTGTTACTTTTATAAAATTTAGTTTTTTTGGTATAACAAGTAGTCAAGACAAATCCTGAACATTAATTACACCCCAAGCAAACTAGAACTTGGCACCCATATAGATCTCAATTCTTATTCCGGCGAAGTCAACAACGACGAATATTCTTAATATTGAACTTGGCTCTCATTTCACATTTACACTTAAACTTGACTATGTCCTATAAGTAAATAGTTTCGAAATATTCTAGATTAATTTGTAAAAGGAACCCAAACCACCATAACTTGTAAAAGGGGCCGTTACCATCAGAAGAAAGTGATCCCACATTGCGTTCGCATTCCTTACGTAATAGAGGGCATTTTTGATTGGGATTCCAATCATGGCCCCAAGAGAAAGATGTCCAGCAAAACGGATGCCTGTGTGCGTGACCAGGGTGCTAAATCTATAGTTACACTCACCATCAGATATATCGGAGCAGCCAAGGTGCTCACAAATATCTGGACACGCCTTTATTATCAACGCGCTATAGCGCGTGTTCAGATATTTTGAGCACCTCGGCCGCTCCGATATATCTGACGGCGACTGTACCATGTTGTCGGGTACTGCTGAGCCGCTAGTTCTTATTCTGAGAGGGGTAAGGGTGGAAATGCGATGGTTGTGATGTTATGTGAAATTGAATACTGTCACCTGGTAGAGTACAAAACGGAGCTATTAATTCTTTGATTGACTGTTGACTGTCAAGTTCAGAGTTAGCACTGACAGATTAGAACAGTCAGTGTCAAATGTGACGTTTCATCAAACTTGACACTAACACAAATCTAATCCATATCGTTTGTAGATCTATTAATTGACGTATCTTAAAGTTTTGGGCCGTAATTGTCTGATTTTTATTTGTGGGACATTTATATGTAAAAGATCTCAGCGTTACTGAATTAAATAATCACATTTACTTACTTAATATTTTTTCATCAGGTGCTTAATATTATCGGCGCTTAATTTAAATATTTTGGCTGGCCTGCTGTTGATATTTGTATGGGAGAGTCATTTTTTATTCGCCTTTTTGATATTGGTTCCCTAGTAAAAGTTGTTCTGTATGATTTATTTATAAAAATTGACATTTCCGTCCCTAACAATTAAAACAATTTACTACTTCTTGTTTCATGTACATACATTGAATATAAGTACATACTTGAAGCACGAGTAGGTATTAGTAAAATTTAATTTGGGATTAAATTTTAAATGAAAATGTAGGATGCCAAATTGTAAATTTAGATTTTACTAACACTAAATAATATAATAGCATAAATAATGTAATAATCTTTATCTATCTATCTAATCCTAATACCTTTAAACGATCAATTCTTGTTTATTTATATACATATTTCGGGGATCTCGGAAACGGCTCTAACGATTTCGATGAAATTTGCTATTTGGTAGCTAGGTCTTATCTCTGGGAAAACGCGCATTTATGAGTTTTTATATGTCTTCCGAGCAAAGCTCGGTCTCCCAGATATTTTTAATTTATAGGTACACAACTACAACTCTTTACCATAATTGCTTTCAGAGGGTACCTAGCCAACCTGCCAATTGTTAACGCACCGTAGCGTAGCGTAGTCATCTAGCTCTCTCTATCACTCTTCCCAGAAGGTCAACTCAAGAGGGACCTAACCACCCTAACATGACCCCAGTAAGAGTTGCACGGTTTTCGAGATATTACCGAAAAAATAAATTGAGAACTTTTCCCTTTGTTTTAACAATTTTATTACCAGCATCGATTAGGAAAGCTCTTAATTTTTTTTGTGTGTGTATCAATCATGAATCATCTGGTTTTTTGGGGTCCCCAAACCTCAACTGGTGTGAAAATTAAAAGGGACCTTTAAGTAACATATATAACAGATTTCAGCATTTCGAGCTTTAGTAAGTATTTCGATTGTCCTATAAGTTGTAGGCAGGGCTAGAGGAAAATCGCCAATGAGATGGACCGACCCAATCAAAGCCAGTGTGTCGGCCACAGTAAGCGAATGCTCACAGAAAGCAGAACCTACCACGAACCACGTTCGACGTGTTGCCTCCCTGCCACACTTACGAACGAATTTACAAGTTCGACAGAGAGGTAACACGTCGAACGTAGTTTGCGAGTAAACGAGTCGCTCAAAAGTGTACATAATGGCCACGAGTACATAATGTAAAGAGTGTAACGAAGAAGATTAGCTGCCGAATCCTACACCAGTCGGCGTATTATGGATAGCTTCATCCATCTTTATCCACGTGATAAAATAACTGTCACTTTTTAACACCATGGGATAGAAAGCGACGGACACCGTTTTATCACGCTGTCACGTAGACAAGAACGACCACCATATCCGTACTGAGCAGGTGACGCCGCAACAGAAAACTGCGTCACGAAAATGATTTTTTAGTATTTAAGATTTTTATTATTGTAAATTATATATGTTAGTTTGTAAGGTATGTATCTATGGGCCTTAATAGTCTAAAAATAAATGCTTTGATTGATTGATTGATTAGTTGTAGGATAAGACATCGGTTACACGCTAATTCTGGAGTCAGTACAGTCCATCATTCTGGTCAGAATGACGAGAGAATTATCGTGTAACAGTCGGACTGATGGACTGATGATCTGGACTGATGAAAATTTAATATTTTATATAATATTCGTTAATCCATTTTGAATGACAGTAAACGGATAGGAGACTGATCGTGTAACCTGTTTGTGTCATTCTCGCGTCAGTCACCATATTAGACAAGACTAAATGACTGTGTTGCGTTCTGTGTCCAAACGGCGACTGTGTCGTAATTTTATCAGTCTTTTATCAGTCTGTTGTCAGTCTGGACTGATCGTGTAACCGTGTCCATTTTCCATCATTCTGGCATCAGTCAAAACTCGAATAAGACTTAGTTATGAACTTATGACCGAACTGACGCCAGAATTAGCGTGTAACCGATGTCTAAGGATAGCATCTAATGATAAAAGAACTGGGAGAGTCCTTTAAAAAGCGTTTCGAAACTGCATTGGAAGTGTGATATCCTACCCATACTGCGCTATTCAGGGCGATTTCGCTCCGGTCGCCCGTAGAATATTAAAACAGACGGACTGATGATCGGAATCAATTTAAATCAATTATCCGTGAATATTAATGGACCGTCAATATAGTGGTTTTTACAATTTTAAAAACTTTTTTACTATTTTACCTAACACATAACACAAATTGCGTCGCGTAACTTGAAACTCGGGTAAATCCATCTGTCAGAATAATTATGCGATTTTGGTATTAAGAAAAGGTAATAGGGTAGATATTTGCTGAGAGGGTCGAATGGATTTACCTGAATATTTGTTCCCGAGTTAAGGATGACTCACGCTAGACGGGCCGGAGCCGGGCCGGAGCTTCCGACGCTTCGTTTTCTATGGAAAGCGCCACGTGATCACCGATCGCCTCGGCCCGGGCACGGCGCGGTCTAGCGTGAGCCATCCTTTATGGATCATTTACTTAAAACTGTTCTATAACGATACGATACTAGCGCCAACCGCTATAAGGTCCCTTTACCAGTAGGACATCACAATTCACAATTGACGACCGGTCTGGTCTAGTGGATAGTGACCCTGTCTGCTAAGCCGATGGTCCTGGGTTCGAATCCCAGTAAGGGCATTTATTTGTGTGATGAACACTAATATTTGTTCCTGAGTCATGGTTGTTTTCTATGTATACCGGGTGTGGCCTGTAACATGAGCAAAAAATTAAACTGTAGGCTGTACCCCTCATACTGACCAACATTTGTTCTTCGACTTTTAAAAATAACTTGTGGTTTGATTTTTAATACACTTTAAAGTTTATTTTAACACGCAATGTATTACGAATTTTGTTATATTTAAGGCGTGACAAGCAACGTCAATCACAATGATATGGCGTGGCGATGGCATCCATTGAAAATAATATTTATTTTGTATGAAAAATAGGGAGTCTAAATAGTCCATAATTTTTAAAAGTTGTTGAACAAAAGTGTCACCGTTTGAGGAGTACAATCTATGTTTTAATTCTTTGCTCGTGTTACAGGCCACACCCTATATAAGTATGTATTTATCTATACAAGTATGTATATCGTCGCCTAGTACCCATAGTACAAGCTTTGCTTAGTTTGGGGCTAGGTTTGATCTGTGTAAGATGTCCCCTAATATTTAAAAAAATAATATTATTATTAATTACCTATTCAACATTTGAAATCCTCCGACAAAATAAAAAAATAGCACTAGGTATCTAGGGGATGGGTAGTAAATGAAGCAAGTTGTTGTATGGAGTGGAGACCCATGCATTAATTTCTCAGTCGATGAAATTTAGCTTGGTTATTGTATAGTATGAGCCGAGACTAACATTATAAATATCCAAAAAAAAACTCCTAAGTTAGGTAAAAACACAAATCTGATTATATATTGAACCGAGTAATTCCTCAGTCCAAAATTATTTTACAAAATAAGTTATTCGTATCAGTATGTGATACTAGAAAAAATCTAAAAGTTTTGTCAAACATGAGAATATTTTTTTATGATACTTACTTCCTTTTTTTGACGCTCATTTTCATGGGAAAATTGCTCTGTCATTTTTTTCTTCTTATATGATCTTAGAATATAATTTGGCGTAGTGGGTAAAAAAATCCAAAAAAAATGCGTATCGAAATGTATGTATGTATAGAACTATTAAAAACTGAGAGTGGAACATTTTTAGATTTTCATTTTATAGGTATAAAACGGCAATAAAATGGCATTCCAGTGAAAAAATTAGACTGAGCAATTTTCCGGTCCAAGACACGCCAAAAAATTTTATTTTATTAATACTGGTATTTCTGCTGGGATATTTTTTTGATATTTCATATATTGTTGCAATAAGTTACATGAATATGTCTGGCGAAGAAAGTTTGAACGGAGCATTTTTCCGTAAAAAGATATTAACGATTTAAGACTTTAGGTATTTACTTTAATTCTATTATTATTATTCTTTGGAAATTTATACAATACTTTTTATTTATTGATACTTTATCATACTGTAAAGTTTTTTCTGGCTGAGGAATTACTGCGGGGTCCACTACCTTTATTTACTACACTAATTGTCACCTTTTGCGTTTAACTGACAGGCCGATATCGTATCCGACGGACTGGTAATCAGGCGGCGTAGCACGGTCGCGTTTTTATCCCTTGTCACCATGTCTGTCACGTTCTAACAAGTATGTAATTGCGAAAGGGACGCGCATAGTGATAGACGATAAAAATGGAACCGTGCTGCGCCCACAGTGGTATTTATAATATTTATATATATAAGATAATTTTTTTATCAGTAGTATGATGGACAAATAATAATAATGCGTTGCTTTATCTGAAACGAAAGTTTTATTTACTATATGTTTTTTATCTTTATTACATTCGTAAGAGAATAACTAAAAGTAAACCTACATACCTGAAACGAAAGAAACGACATTTAATGTCTATTCGTCCATCGTATGTACACTAAATCACTATTTTATAAACTTATCTTAAATAAACGTTTTCTTTAATGCATTTCATATTTTTCAATGACATATGTGACATTATCGACAGCCACGCATCCATAGAGTAGGCGGCGGCCAAATAGGAAGAATAATAAAGTATAAATACTTTTTACATCTCCCCCCTAAGGAAAGAATTTTTTTTAAATAAAATTTTCGCAACCTCACGAACTGTCTTCGGTTTCTTCTCCTTCTTCTACTGTAATGGGGACTGGAATAAGTTTTGTTATATGGAAAAGGTTAGACTCTTATTTTTTTATGACCGACATCTATTCTGTATATAGAGTCTGAGATTTTCTCAGTAATTTTATAGGGCCCAATTTTCAGCTCATCTAATTTCCTTCTATTTAGTTTGTTTCCATTTTCCACGTACACTAAGTCTCCTTCATTAAATTTATGATACTTTCGATTTTTGTCAAAAACTTTTTTATTATAGTTGTGCGATTTTAGAGTGTTTTCATATGCTATCTCTTTATCTCTAATCAAGTCACTTTGCAGTTCTTGCTTAAGTTCGTTTGGCAAAATTCTATCATCTGTACCATTCATAAGGTAAGATGGGGAAAAACCAGTGACTGAATGTTTTGTTTCATTATATGTTTTTAGGCATTCTTGTGCTATTGTGGCCCAAGCTCGTTTTTCTCCTCTTTCATTTATTTTGCATCTTATCTTGTTTACTAATGTTTGATTTAATCTTTCATTTAATCCATTCGAGAAAGCTGTGTTTACTGCTGTAAATACTATGTTTATACCCTTGTTCTGTAAGAACGTCTTAAATTCTTTAGAATTAATTCCAGGGTATTGATCAGTAAGTATCATACCAATGTTGTTTGTTTCTGTTACATTGATGAGTAGTTTAACAAAATCATCTGCGCTTTGGGTTTTGGATGTTAGTATATACGCGTATCTAGTGAAGTGATCTACCAACAAATGCAGATATTTTTTTGTTGATCGCGAACCTCCAAATCCTCCAATTGTGTCTATTGACATTATTTCAAAAGGCTTCGTAGCCGGACCCAAATGAGACATAAGTCCAAATTTGTCTTGACCTCTTGATTTATTTTTAATACAAATTTCACATGTAGCACAAACATTTTTGATATTATTCGTTAAATTTTTCGCCGAATATAACGGACTAATAGTTTTCAGCATTTGTCCCACTCCAATGTGGCACAACTGTTCATGTATGTTTTTAAAAAGTGTTCTGCTAAACCTCTCTGATAGTAGTATTTTCTCTTTTGTCTTAATTTTTTTTAAATAAACGTTATGTTTCTTAATTAAATTATCCTTTTTATTCTGTATATCTTTATTTTGACTCTGATCTTTTAAAATATCTTCAAGTTTTATTAAATTAACAACTTTTAATTGTTCATCTGCATTTTCATCACATTCTAAAACTGGATTCCTGCTTAGGCAGTCTGCTTCCAAGTTCGTCTTTCCTGGCGCATATTTTATTTGAAAATCATATTGAGATAAATAGTATGTTAAATCTCCAAGTTCTTCATCTGTTCTTGATTTAAGATTCATATTTTCTAGGGGTTTGTGATCGGAGAAAACTGTGAATGTTTTTCCTATCAGCCAGTACTGCCAGTATCTTACAGCCTCCTTAATAGCTAGACATTCCAAGTATATAGCTTTTTTTTTCTTTTGAGCCACATTCAGTTTTTTAGAAAAATATGCAACTGGTTTTTCTTTTCCATTAGGCTGTGTCTGTTTTAAAATAGCTCCAATACCTTCCAATGAAGCATCAGTATAAATATTTATTGGTAAATTTTGATCAAATATTTCCAGTACTGGTTGGGAGCATAGCAGGTTTTTTATTGTATCGAATGCTTTTTGACATTCTTCAGACCATACGAATTTTTGATTTTTTCTTAGTAAGTTATGTAACGGGTCTAATATAATTGCACTCCTTGGTATATATTCATGATAAAAGTTTATCTTTCCTAGAAATTGTCTAATATTTTTTTGAGTTTTTGGAACAGGAAAATTCTTTATAGATATTAAGTTATCTTTTATCGGTTGTATTGAGTTATTTTGGATTATGTGACCTAGATATTTGACTGAGTTTGATGCAAAAGTGCACTTCGTAAATTTCAATCTAAATCCTTCAGTCTTTATCGCTTCTAGCAATTGTGTCAGGTGATCAATATGCTCTGCGAATGTTTTAGAAAATATGAGTATATCATCTATATAATTAACAGCAAAAACAGTAAGTTTGTGTTTTCTTAATACATTGCTTAGTATCCTCTGAAAGATTGCAGGCGAGGTCTTTAACCCGAACGGCAAGACTGTCCACTGAAAATGTCCTTCCTGTGTCACAAAACCAGTTTTCTTCCTGTCTTCGATACGTAATGGAATAGACCAAAATGCAGAGTTTATATCTAAAGTAGAAAAGTAACTGCAATTCCTCGTTTTAATCATTAGGTCATCTATTAATGGAAATGGCTGAGCCTGAGGAACTACTATTTTGTTCAGATCCCTGAAGTCTATGCATAGCCTCGATTTTCTATTATCCTCTTTTTTAAATGCTAAAGTAACAGGAGCAGCAAATGGACTGTAAGATTCTTCTATTAGTTTATTGTCTAATAGTTTTGCTATCTGTTGTTCGATCTCTTTTTTATCTTCTTCAGTGCACCTATAGGGCCTCTTACTACAGTATTTGTCAACTAATAAATCTATCCTTGCTTCATATCCATTAACTGTGCCAATATCATACTTATGTTTAGCAAAAACTGACTTGTATTTATTAATTAAATTATTTATTTCATCTTTTTCTTCTCCATTTAAATGATCTATATTCATTTCAAAATCTTCTTCCTTTACATGTTCATTAAAGTTTATTTTGTATTCTGTTTCACTTTGAGTTTTATTATTTATTACTAAATCGGTAAGGATCTCTTCATTCTTAACATTTGTAGGATCTATGTCATTATTGTTTACTTCCTGTTTTTGGGATACATCTAAGTTTTCATCTTGTCTCAGTCTAAATAACTTTATCAGGTCTAATCCAATCACAAAGTCATCTTTGAAATTTTCTTCATCTAAAATATCTATATCTACATTATTTTCTAATTCGAAGATTTTTATTTTTAAGTTTGTCAAACCTTTTGTCTTGTTAACACCACTAATTGTAATTAAGTTTGCTTCGTTCAAACTGTTTCCTTTCCCTTTCAAATGTAAAAGCTTTGCGTTGATAAAAGAAACGTTTGAACCTGAGTCATAAAGTGCCTTCAATTCAAATTTATCATTTACTATAAGTTTGACGTGTATTAATGGTGTTATTACTCGTTTTTTTGATGCGTTTCATTTAATTCAGCTTCAATAACTGAATTGTTGACATGTCTCACAACATTCTTTATATTCTTATCCTCGTCTCTTGTTCTAAACCAGCATAAGTTTTCTGGGTGGTAACGTGGTCCTTTATTTAATTTTTCGAAAATTTTACATGCGTTATGGTCTTCATTTTTATTGTTAGTTTTGTAGCTTCCGACTCTTCTCTTAAACACGTAGCTTTTTCTATTTACCATGTGTTCCAGCTTGCTGACCTCATTAAATAAATCAACAGTATCATTTAATATCTCCCTGTCTATCTTATTTATTATGTATTCTGGCAAACCAGATGCAATTAAATCCACCAAAGTGCCGGCATCAATCGACCTTCTCATATCCAGTAATAATTTCTCTTTTTTAATAGCATAGTCGAGCAATGAACCGTCTTTATATTTAAATAACATTGCATTCGTAACTGGGTTCCATCCTTTATTTGCAAAAGACTCACAGAATTTCTTTTTCCATTCAGACCAATCCGCGTCCATTGTTAATTTTATGATCATGGAACTAAACCAATCTGCGCAACTCTTGTCCATGAATAGCCTCAATATCTCAACCTTCTTCTCGTCTGCAATTTGAAAACGCCCACATTCTCTCTCGAAAATGTCTATCCACTGAACAGCGTTTGAATTCTTAGTTGAAAATTTCTCAATAACAAACTTCTCCGCAATATTTTTCAAACTCTGTTGGCGGTTTTCTTGTGTATTCTCTATTAATTTTTCCAATAATTTTCCTAAGGCATCCGTATCTTTTTGAGGTGCGGTGGTGGGTCGTTCTTGGTTTAATTCTTCTAAGTATCGATCTCCGAAATGTATGTTACCATCCTCGTCTATATAATTCTTCTTAATTTCTTCGGTCATTGTAATCCAGATTCTTCTTATCTGATATCTCTTAGTTAAACTATGTTTTACTTTACTGTAAGCAGCTGTTTTCATTAATTCTGCATGATGACCGACTGATTGTAGCTCTTCCGGAATAGCATAGATTTTGTTATCACTCGTAGTTATAGAGGTAACTGAGTAAATATTTGTTTTCCCATCACTTCCCGGCAATATCGTAAATTCAAAGCGAAGTTTCTCCATTTTCGATCAACTTAATAACAAAAATGTCGTTTTATAAGATAATTTTTTTATCAGTAGTATGATGGACAAATAATAATAATGCGTTGCTTTATCTGAAACGAAAGTTTTATTTACTATATGTTTTTTATCTTTATTACATTCGTAAGAGAATAACTAAAAGTAAACCTACATACCTGAAACGAAAGAAACGACATTTAATGTCTATTCGTCCATCGTATGTACACTAAATCACTATTTTATAAACTTATCTTAAATAAACGTTTTCTTTAATGCATTTCATATTTTTCAATGACATATGTGACATTATCGACAGCCACGCATCCATAGAGTAGGCGGCGGCCAAATAGGAAGAATAATAAAGTATAAATACTTTTTACATATATTTATCTTGTGGTAAACCAACGATGGACCTTAGGTAGGTACGTTCAATCCCCTACATACCCAGTGCTATTTTTTTATTTTGTCGGAGGATTTCAAATGTTGAATAGGTAATTCTGATGTCCTACTGGTAAAGGGACCTTATGGCGGTTGGCGCTAACTTACGCTATTATTAACGTGGCTCCAATACTATTGCGGCGCTCTGCGACGTAAGCGCCAGTCGCCATAAGGTACCTCTTCCGTGGAACGTCACAATTAATTATTTAACTTCTATAGCCAGGACCTCAGCAAGTGAAAGCAGATACGTTATGCAGAACGTAAATTAAAACTAATGGCGGCACGTGACTTAATTGTTTTACGCTAACGGATGTGCATGATTTATGGTCGCCATCTAAGTACCTGTCTGGCCTACATATGAAAAATTATGAACGAGCTACTTATGTACCGTAAATTCGGGTTATCTTGACCCAATGATGGTAACTTTTGCCCAATGGAGGGTAACTTTTGCCCAATGGAGGGTAACTTTGACCCATATGACAACCTCATTTAACCGGTCTAATAAAAAACATTAAAACGTCAAAAGTTAGCTAAAACCAACCTCATGGCATATTTCCATAATTATTAGTGCCATAATATAACCTGGACGGAGTAAATTTGAATGGCCAAAGTTACCCTCCAGGGCTAAAGTAACCCGACTTTACGGTACTTAGATACAGAGTGAAGCCACCATGGTCATCATTACCACCCTCATGTTAAGGGGATCCCATGCCTCAGTGACCTTCGATCTGAATCCCTTAGTTATCTAATGTTTTTAGGGTTCCGTACCCAAAGGGTAAAACGGGACCCTATTACTAAGACTCCGCTGTCCGTCCGTCCGTCCGTCCGTCCGTCTGTCACCAGGCTGTATCTCACGAACCGTGATAGCTAGACAGTTGAAATTTTCACAAATGATGTATTTCTGTTGCCGCTATAATAACAAATACTAAAAAGTACGGAACCCTCGGTGGGCGAGTCCGACTCGCACTTGTCCGGTTTTTTTGTAGCTTATCATATTAAGAACAACGGCTTTAAGCAATATAGTATCCCATATTTACTTTAAAGTTCACTGTCTTCGAGATATTGGTCATCAAAGTTGAACAATTTTAGGCCAAAAAGAACTCCATTACATCGCCAATAAATAAGTACTTATTTTGCGAAGCTATGACAATTGTCACAAGAAACACGACAATTGTCACTACGACGAAATTCCGACACAGAATGACAGAACTCATTTCCTGTCAAAAATTACCGAAAGTTCTTTCAAATCTTGTGACAATTGCCATCATCATCATCATAAACTTCGCAAGAGAAATACCTGTTTTATTGCCGATATAATAAAGTTTTTTTAAATAATACAATGATGGTGGCAAACAGGAATACGTCCTGACCGATAGTAAGCGACCGTAGCCCATGGATGCCTGTGAGGTCAGCAACAGTGACATTCGGATTGTCGCACCTGTCACCGTGGTGAAATAGGGGCCGCTCGCACGCCAGGTGAGGCGCCAGCGCTGGGCTGCAAACTAGAGATGCAACGGATAGTTGTTTGGCCGGATACCGGATACCGGATATTCGGCCTGACCATAGGCCGAATATTCGGTATCCGGCCGCCGAATATACGGCCAGCGGAACTATACCTATTACATTTCGGTTTTTCAGGTGCGCATTGTGCAGGTTTTGACCTGGGCTATAACCGCAAAAATCGAAGTTCGCAAATTGCGGGCATTTTTCTCTGTCACTCTAATTACGCCTTCATTGGAGTAAAAGAGAAAGTTCCCCGCAATTTGCGAATTTCGGTTTTCGCGGTAGCCCCTCTGTTTCGTAGTGAACGTTCGCGCGGACTCATTTCTAGTTCGTGATGAGTGCGCGTGCAAGTGAGCGGAACGTTTAAATTGTTTTAAAATAATAAACGAGTACGATTATGACCGTGACTGTTTCTTATTCCAATTTTGTTTACTCCGAAACCAAGCAATGTTGCTATCGGATATATCGCAGGATACTAGGCCACTATCCGGTTACCGGCCGCATGTTAAAATAATCGCCGGATACGCCGGATACCGGGTAGTAACCGAATATCCGGTGCATCTCTACTGCAAACCCAGTCTGCGAGAACTGTAATGTTGGTCTTTTGAATGTCATGTCCAAGTCATGTCTCTGCTCTGCCGGTTACCTCTAGTTGACCGAGGCGTACCAAATTACTGAAGCCTATTTAATTAGGATTAATTGATACAAAATTCAAAATTCAAGATGTTTATTGCATAAGTATGACATTACATATTATTAGGTATTAAGTTACATGTAACCCAACTAAGTAGTTACTAAACTAAACATGTAACTGCAAGGGCATAGCAATACATATACTTAAAACTAATATACATATACTTAATATACATACTAACTATACTGTAAGTGTGTGTTCATATGATTAATAATAATAATGTTAATTTATATTCATACTAGCTTTTGCCCGCGACTTCGTCTGCGTGGAATCAGTAACAGCAGCTAGTGTATTCAGGCGCTAGACTTCCATTAGCTGCCGTATGAATGTATGAAATGTATGTAGCTAGTATGAATATAAATTAACATTATTATTATTAATCATATGAACACACACTTACAGTATAGTTAGTATGTATATTAAGTATATGTATATCAGTTTTAAGTGTATGTATTGCTATGCCCTTGCAGTTACATGTTTGTAAGTCTCGACCAGGAGATTATTTTTTTTTATAAAATATCGGAGGATTGAACCCAGGGTTCGGCCAGCTTGTAGTCTCGAAGTTGTAAACCCATTCGATTTTGTTTCCTTTTTTTGGCACCGGTGCCATCCATTCCGAGTTCTCAAAACGATCATCCAGCCAGCGATAATCCACTCTGCCCATATATGCGTCATAGAGCCAGGACAAAACGGCGTGGTTTTCCAGTGGAGTGAAGTAGTGGGTCATCTCTTTGGCCCTCAGGTCCATAGAGAAAGCGTTCAAGCCCAGAAGGCCGTCGTAGAGCCAAGATTGCCCTTGCGTTGACCTGTGGAGAGCGGCTCCACTGTCCAGCCCTAACCCTGCCCATCTGCCCCAAACGCAGAAGAACCACCCCCATTCGCTCTGAAAATAATAAATCCACGTAATCAAAAATACTTATAGTCGAGCGTTACGTATAAAATGGATGATTAACGCTAGCACGGTCCGGGTCCGGGTAGGGGCGTCCATAGTCTATTTATATCTTCTTCTTCCTTGGTCCCTCATTGCTGAGGATCGCGACTATGTATGCTCCGTCTCCACAATGTGCGATCATAGGCATCTTCGCGTGTTGCGAATTAATTTATCGAAATGATTAAATCTGCAATTCTCTAGAAAATGCTCATAGTAAAAATACAAAGTAAATGGGTCAAACAGATCTCTGTGCTATGTCTTTCCTGTAGACATACACAAGAGTGACCCTTATCCACGTGAAAAGGTCCTCCTTTTATTTAAAGAACTATGATAAAATCATTGCTTACATGCCCACAAGCTGTTAACTATTGCCCACAGGAGAGAAAAATGTACTGTTCGCGCGAACACACTAGTTTTTTAGGGTTAAATAAGAAAATTAACCTTTATAACCCTTAACTCTTCTGTATGTCTACAGGAAAGACACAACATAGTGATCTGTTTGACCCAAATAACTCTACAAAACCGAAGTTTGACAGCGGTTTAGGGTCGAATCATGCTGTCCCTTTCATTAGAAATGGCACTATCCCTTTTGGCTATTTAGGGTTGTCAAAATTCAAGCTATTATCTTATCTGTGGTCGTGCGCCCAAAGGTACGTCAAGTTGAGTCAACCCTAATAATTGCTCGGAGCAATGCTGAGCCGAGCGGAGCCGAGTTTGGCCGAAGTCAGGAGTTTCGCACCCCTGCTTTAAGATACGTCAAATATTACGCCTAGATACAATTACGATAGATTTTGTTCGAAGAAACGTCACTTTTGACATTGACATATCTAATCCATATCGTATCTAAACGTAATATTTGACGTATCTTAAAACTCGAATCGGGCCAATAATCGAACTAATCTTACCTTTGGACATTTACCAGTGTACTTTTGTGTTTTCACCGCATATTTGTCAAAAGGGGTAGGAAATCTTTTGAACCACTTTATGAATTGGAATCCAACTATGATGGCGATGGGCTGTTTTACGGCTCCAAGCGTCGGAGAGCCGAATTGTAGCCTGCAAATAAGGAATGCAAAAATATTCTAAACATTCAGGTATTCGAATATTCGACTTTTTCTGACGAGATATTCGAATATTTAAAATAAAATAAGAAAAGGATCGAGAAATCGATTTATTATCGTTTTATTCAAAAGCTTTTTTCACATATTGCTAAAACAAATGATATTTTGCAGATGTATTTGTGATGTTTAAGCTATTTTCTTCTTCTTTCCTTGATCTGGTTAAGTGTTTTTAATTTAGTGTTAGTGTTTTGTAGTTGAGTGTTTAGTGTTAGTTGTATATTTCGTAGTTCTATTGTGATTTTGTTGACATGTGTTATTTTGACATTAAAGAAATTGAATTTGAATTTGAATTTGAATTTGAATTTGAATCAACTTAATTGACTAGATTTTATCATCTTACTCTGAGATGCCTATTTATAAAAGCAAGTTAAAGGCAAAAATTAGACGCTTTCAATATTTCTAGATAAAACTTTTATTATAATGCGTCGTTGCGTGAATTAATATTACTTTAACCATCCAAACACATATGTAAGAGAAAATACATTTTAGTAGGTAAACATTTTCTGATTTAAATTAACTTCTAGTCGTTAAGAGGCCTGTAAAATGGCCTTTAATTCCATTGTATTTTAAATCTTTATTGACTTTATTTGTCTTGGCAAGTTTAGTTTTGATTCCTAATGGTCGGCTATTATATAAATCATATAATAGGTATTGAAATATTTTAGGGCAAAGTTGCCCGACTACCGGGTGGATTATTCGTTAGCTAAAGATACATAGTTAGATATAACTTACGTAGGTAATGTTGCTTGTACCTAGAAAAAGCATTAGCTGCACCGTAATACAACATACTTTTTGATTTCGTTTCCTTTGAAATTGAGTTAGGTTTTTTTTTTTATATTGGGGACATTTTACACTGATCAAACTTAGCCCCAAACTAAGCAAAGCTTGTACTATGGGTACTAGGCGACGATATACATACTTGTATAGATAAATACATACTTATATACATAGAAAACACCCATGACTCAGGAACAAATATTAGTGTGTGTAGTAGTTTAACTGTATACACGAAGCCTATCGAGAGGAATACAGTAAAAACATTATTTCCTTCGCATTTGGGTACCTACCGTTCCTCATTCACTGTAAATACCCGGCAAAACACACAGAAACTGTAATTATAGCGGATGAAAATATACATTTTCTAGTAATAAAAAATATTCGAATATTCGAAACCTGAGCGGCCGAATATTCGAATATCAAAACAGGTCGAATATTCGACATATTCGAATAATCGAATTGCAAGCCCTACCTGCAAAAGAATAGTATGAGGTTAAAACTGACCTTGGATAACTTAGAGAGCCATGGAGCGTGCCAATGCTCGGCATCAAGCTTCAAGATCAAGCGAAGATTAACGAGATCTAACGCCACACCAAGGTGCAAGTCGTGGGTAACGTCATCATCATATCATATCATCCAGAGGACGTCCACTGCTGGACATAGGCCTCCCCCAAAGAGTGCCACAATGCCGGTCTTGCGCCACCCGCATCCAGCGGACTCCCGCGACCTTTACCAGGTCATCAGTCCACCTTGTGGGGGGTCTACCCACGCTGCGCCTTCCGGTACGTGGTCGCCTCTCGAGAACCTTTCCGCCCCAATGGCCATCGGTTCTACGTGCAATGTGCCCTACTCACCAAACTGATATGGGACATGTTTCTAGACAGAGTGATGGCAGGTGGACCAAAAGTTGGCCGCTTTCGGATGCCTCACCGACCTCAGAACAGATTCAGCAGCACAGCTGCCATGTATACACCAATTTTAGTGGGAGCTGTCGGTCATGGAAGCGAAATACCTTAAGGGGCCCACTGATTAACAGTCCGCCGGACGGTATCGGCCTGTCAGTTAGAACAAAATTTTGACAGTTCCGAACAACTGTCAGGCCGATACCGTCCGGCGGACTGTTAATCAGTGGGCCCCTAGGCCGGAGTTTCCAGAAGTCCGTCGCACATTATGCTAGCGGCAGCCGTTTGAACCAATTTTAGTCCATAAGATTTAACGTAAAAATTGCATTAAAGAAAATGAAAGAGAAAATGAAAAGTTTTTTTACTTTAAATAAATCAAAATCGTTGCAGACTTTTCTTGGTCCAACGCTACCAACGACCACCACCACAGATCACCCGAGGCAGAGGCAGACCAAAAATGAGATGGCGAAACGACCTGGACTCATTCTGTGGCGACTGGCGGGAGCATGCACAAACAGCTCGATTCGGGAAATGAATTAGAGACTCACTAGATATGAAATAGTAAAGATATGTGACGTTCCACTGTAAAAGGTACCTTATGGCGGCTGGCGACGCGATTCGGGAAATGAATTAGAGATTCACTAGATATGAAATAGTGAAGATATGTGACGTTCCACGGCAAAAGGTACCTTATGGCGGCCGGCGCTTACGTCGCATAGCGCCGCAATAATATTGGAGCGGCGTTAATAATAGCTTAAGCGCCAACCGCCTTAATACGCTACGCGCCGTTTTTGGCCGTATACTCTTACTTTCTAGAGTATATATCTTTTTAACGGTTCAACAAAAAATTATGAAAAAAATATATATGAATCTACGTTTTATGTACAACATTTGTAACGTTTGACTTTTTTCCTGCTACTTATAATTTTTCGAAAAAAGGAACATTACGAGAGACCGTTTTGCGACTAACTTTGCCTATTTCTACTAAACGGTTTATTCGATTAAAGTTTTTTTTAAACTAAAATAAATGTTTTAACCGACACTACAAATGCAACGTAGAATAATGTTAATTAATAATTTTTTATTAAGAAATTGAATATTTTTCAACATTTCGTGCGTATGTAGCTCTAAAAAGGCGTGGCCGGCAGTCGTGTGCTAGCTTTGAAACGAGGAGGCTGTGTCGCTCGTCGCTCCGTGCCTTCCTTGTATTCTGCATGCTTGTGCTGAGCCCAAGTGCAATAAAATTGGAGTTATTGTGGCCAAAGATAAAATAACTGTAGAAAGTTGATTTGGTTGTTACGCGCTTTAGCGCGCGCAACACGGTGTTTCGCAGCCTATTATTACAAACCTAATGACAATATTTCCACTTAAGTTTGAGAAAGCTTCATTTAAAATTTATAAAAAATGTTATCCAACATGCGCCGACATATTGCAATTAAAATTTAACGTTTTTAATAAAGTTCGATTCCTAAAAAATAACATAAATAACATTGGCAACTTATGTTGTAGGTATCATATATATAAAATTGAAAAACCAGAACGGGATAAAAAACGAGGGAAGAAACGAGATGGCGTCTTACAAATTTCTAAAAAAGTTTTTGACACGTTTCTCAAATACGACGCACGTATGATAAGAAAAAACTGTTCTAATCTATTATCTAAGTATGAGAATATAACTAGAGCATAAAAACTATCGCTTTCGATGCGTATTTAATTTACAATAAGCAAAAGAAATTTTCATAACATTCTTCATTTTACGACTATCGGCTATTTTCGGAAACTTTCGGTTGGTTTCGTTTCGGACTTCAAATAACCAAAATTATGTTTGTTATGTTGGTATGCAGTGATTTCGGCCTTTTTTACTCGAAGTTAAATAAAAAGTGCTGTCAACCTCAACCTTTTACCTTAGTTTATGCCCATACGAGTGACATGCCATATAATGACTGATAATGACTTATCAATATCAATAGTAATTTGTATTTTGTTGTTTTAAATTTCTTTTTGAGTTATGTTATTCAGATTTACTTTCACAGCTTCGGCAAACAAATTCGTCCGGGGACCGGGCTGCCGAGATGGGCCAAAAATACAAAGTTGATAGCAAGTTATAATGTAGGTAGATAAAATTTAAGTGCATGTTCAGATATTTTTGAGCGAAACGACCTGTACGTCTACCATCAGTTTTAACATTGACATAACGCTCACGTCTACGTAATTTACTTTCTGTACATCTCGCTTGCACTAATATGCGAGTACGAGCGAGATGCATAGAAAGTAACTTACGCAGACGTGAGCGTATATGTCAATGTCAAAACTGATGGTAGACGTACTGGTGAAAATAAGCAAACGTACAGTCAGCAGTCGGCCAAATATCGTAATATAACTCTGTTGCTATAGAAATAAGGATGTGTTCAGATATACTGGCGGAATACTGAGAGACAAAAGTGTCTAAGCTTACATTGGCTCGGACATTTAGAGAGAATGGGAGAGGATCGTGCCGTGACGAGAGCGTACTTGGGACAACGAAATGGGAGACGCCCAATTGGACGTCATAGGTACCTACCGCTGGAACGACGTAGTTGCTCGAGATCTGCTTATCCTCGGCCATGGGGACTGGCGAGAGCTATCGCAAGACCGAGAAACATGGTGTGTTTTGTTTTGTCTTTTCTCGGAGGCCAGGATTCACATAACCGTAGTAAGTAATGTTAGTATTCAGAAAGGGAAATGGGAGTACGTACGTTTGTACCAAAAGGCGATTTATGAGCGGTGGTCGTCCATATTCGTCTTAAGGCGGAAATTAATCTAATGAACGTTTTTGCAATTAGGCTTATAAAAATAAACAATAATTTTATGTTGAAACGAGTTTTAAATAAATAACTACGTAGATAAAAAAGTATAATTTTGCGTTTTATCAAATCACATAATTTTTTTCAGATATTTTGCGTATTAAGTTATCCAAATAACGGGTACAAATAAGAAATCCCTATCACCGTTATGAACCCTGGCAGGGTTGACACACACTTTATTTCATTTACGCGAGCGGAGCTGCGGGCCCGTCTAGTATAATATATAGTTTGATTCAGAAACCATTACATTTTTAGGATTGTTACCTATTAAAATGATGTTAGTTTATTAATAGGTCAGGAAATGAATGCCCAAAAAAGGTTGTAGAGGGAAATGCTAGGAACACAACTTTTGACTCCGTAACTTTGTTTGGAGTAGTTAGGAGGTGAACATATCAAAAGTCCCCGCCCTTAGCCCTGGTGCTGGGGGTGAGGGAGGGATTTGAAGGTCCCGTTTTTCGGTTTTTTACTTATATCTCGGAAACTATGCGTCCTAGCGACATGATATTTTCTACAAAATTAAAGCTTATTAAATTTGCTATAAGTTTTACTCATCAAGTTTTTCGATATCTTGTATAGTTTTCGAGATATCCGCTCTTGAATGTTTGTAATAGGCCGTGGCAGGAAGAGGGACCATCTTGTGGCTTAATAGCTTTTCAGCCTGATTTTTTTTTGTGATGATGTGCTACATTATTAGTAAGGTCTATACTAAATTTCAGCTTTCAGCTATTCTTAGTTTTGAAGAAAAAAATAAAATAAAATAAAAATTTATTCATGAATATTTTCGTTTCCATGGAACGAATTCTTTCGTGCTTTACACGTATGGTACACTTAATCAAGACCTACAATATGTCATTATAAGCAAGTTAACATTTCATACAAAAAAGAAAAAATACATGTGTCAATAATTTTAAATATTTTTTTTATAACTTATTAAACAGACACACCTCCAATTTTTTTACGAATAATAGCCCTTTTAATGAACTATAACATATATTGCATCTTGAGGTGGTATGGGGCTCCAGCGAAAGAAGTCTCTCTCAATGCCTACAGGTACAAGTCATTCTTCAATCATCATGAAGCCTGATATCTCTTGTCTTCCTCCCACCGAGGGAGCAGTAAAACAGCATTCCCTCCGAACATTCCACCAAGTTCAGCTGTGGTTAGGAAATGACCTGCCTCCTCAGATGTATGGGTGAAAAATTGAGAACAACTGCCTGGTTCCAATGCACAGTGAGTTAGTAGCTGCACTGGAGGACATTCTGAAAATGATTTTCTGCCGATGCAAGAAAGAAAGACTGTGCCATCGCGAAGTGTGGCTGCAAAAAAGCAAACCTTAAATGTTCCCCAGCATGCCAAAATTGCCAGGAAACTACTTGAATTGAAACAGCGAACTACAGGGAACAAGTTGACTACGAACATGAAGAAGTACAGGAGGATCCTCTGACGGTTTCGTTACAGGGGTTCGATGGAGAAGAGATAGAAAACGAGGACAATGATGAAGGTCATTCTCACCCCAAGAGAGCAATAACTTAACTCAATGGTGCATACCATACTTTCGTAATGATTATATTTAAATTATATTGACATAGAAAAATTAAAATTTTCTATGCCAATATACTTTGTTTTCATTTCATGGTTGTGATTTATGAAACTATCCTAAAGCCTGCACGCCTGCCATGCATGTGTCAAAATGTGGCTTTCCATCGAGACGGGTCATTATGTTTCTTGTAGGTACTGGTACAGAAGAAACATTTCCATCAGAGAAGGGTAAATGCATGCTCTATTTGAATAAGGGACGGTTCCATCAGAGTAGGATCCTTATGTACATGGAGCATAAATACCCTTTTCTGATAAAAGCCACAAATTATGATTTCGAGAAACGATATTATGAACCCGTCCATTATTGATACACATATGCAAGAAGGTTAAATATGACGGATTTAATTACATTTTAATTACATCAAGGGGACTCACCAAGTTTTTAAAATATTTTCGTCATGATGCACCATTATTAAAAGCTTGAATTAAATATATGTTATAGTTTATTAAAAGGGCTATTATTCGTAAAAAAAGTTGGAGGTGTGTATGTTTAATAAGTTATAAAAAATATATCTAAAAATATTGACACATGTATTTTTTTCTTTTTTTGTATGAAGTGTTAACTTGTTTATAATTACATATTGTAGGTCTTAATTAAGTGTACCATACGTGTAAAGCACGAAAGAATTCGTTCCATGGAAACGAAAATATTCATGAATATATTTTTATTTTATTTTATTTTTTTCTTCAAAAATAAGAATAGGTGAAAGCTGAAATTTAGTATAGACCTTACTAATGATGTGGCACATCATCACAAAAAAAAATCAGGCCGAAAAGCTATTAAGTCACAAGATGGTCCCTCTTCCTGCCACGGCCTATTACAAACATTCAAGAGCGGATATCTCGAAAACTATACAAGATATCGAAAAACTTGATGAGTAGAACTTATAGCAAATTTAATAAGCTTTAATTTTGTAGAAAACATCATGTCTCTAGGACGCATAGTTTACGAGATATAAGTAAAAAACCGAAAAACGGGACCTTCAAACCCCTCCCTCCCCCCAGCACCAGGGCTAAGGGCGGGGACTTTTGATATGTTCACCTCCTAACTACTCCAAACAAAGTTACGGAGTCAAAAATTGTGTTCCTAGCATTTCCCTCTATAACTTCTTATTGCTTGGCCTATAAGTAAATCATAACCCTCCTTTTGCGTTGCCGTAGTCGGGTAATTAAGTTTTCTCAAACATGCATGGAAAGGAAATATTGTCATTACCTACGTCCCGTCCTTATTTGAACTTTTATAAGTATTTACACGCATTTTTTGAGAAAAGTAAGTATACATACATATTATTTCAATCGCGATAACATTTACCGGCCTTACGTTCATAAAATATAATTTCTTTGCTGTGTGTTTAATATCATACTCGGCAGGCATATAATAGGGATATCCCGGCCATGTGTAAATATTATAAATATTAAATATCTTCTTTCGAGAAATGTTTTTAGGGTTCCGTAGCCAAATGGCAAAAAAACGGAACCCTTATGGATTCGTCATGTCTGTCTCTCTGTCTGTCCGTCCGTATATCATAGCCACTTTTTTCCGAAACTACAAGAACTTATACTGTTGAAACTTGGTAAGTAGGTGTATTCTGTGAACCGCATTAAGATTTTCACACAAAAATAGAAAAAAAAAACAATAAATTTTGTGGGTTCCCCATACCTACTTAGAACTGAAACTCAAAATTTCTTTGAGTCCTTTTCTCATCAAACCCGTACGTGTGGGGTATCTATGGATAGGTCTTCAAAAATGATATTGAGGTTTCTAATATCATTTTTTTCGAAACTGAATAGTTTGCGCGAGAGACACTTCCAAAGTGGTAAAATGTGCCCCCTCCCCCCTGTAACTTCTAAAATAAAAGAATGATAAAACTAAAAAAAATATATGATGTACATTACCATGCAAACTTCCACAGAAAATTGGTTTGAACGAGATCTAGTAAGTAGTTTTTTTTTAATACGTCATAAATCGTAAACCGCAATTTTATTATGTTATTTACTGCTACGGAACCCTTCATGGGCGAGTCCGACTCGCACTTGGCCGCTTTTTTTTATCTGATAGTCAGCAAATGAGCCGCCTGATGGGAAGCGGTCATCTGATACTACTTTAATACTGATAATACTTTAAACACTAAAACGTCCATGCGTTATTGAATTAGTGTAATTACGCCACAACAAATTAGCCTTTTCGCTGCACTTGGGCCGAGCACAAGCGTAAACAGTAGCAGTAGGTACTAGGTACAAAGAAATCACGGAGCGATATAACCTCCTCGTTCAAAGCTACCACGATATGCTCAGCTAGAAACTCGTCGAGTAACTGACTGCAAATAAATATGGGAGCGATAGCTTACACTCCGTGGTCCATAACGGTCAAACAGATGGCGATGGCGTCGCATTCTTACGCCGATAAGGATCCGATAAAAGATAATTTTAGATATTAGACAAAACAAAAAACCTAAGGTAGGTAATAAACACATTAAAAAATGTTGGCTAACGGCGTATTGCATAGAGTACCTATCATTCTATGGAACTTGCTAACTATGTAAACAAAAGTTACTAGTTAACTCATTCATTCATCAAGTTTGATTACCTACATAGTTAGCAAGTTTCATAGAATGACACTCTACCAATACGACGGTTATGTCAATTACACAAACGTGCACGGTGCGTAATGGGATGGGTAAGTAATATATAATAATAATATAATTTTATTTGGCGTATTAACTGTGAAATGTAATTTACGACCTCCACTAATTGAATGATCTACTCATACTCAAACAACAAAATATCTGCAAACAAAAGATATACGAGTATAGCGCCAACTGCGCGCCTCTGGGCTGTATCTTATTCTTTGAACCTCATGGCGGTGCAGCGATACAAAATTCACGTACGATCGCAGTGAGCGGGGTAAGCGGGTGGTGCGGGTACAGAGCGCTTAGCTCCACCCAGACGCTGAAGGGCATTGGGCCTACCTATCGTCATAAGGTACCTTTACCCGTGGGACGTCGCATATCTTTACTATATCGTATCTAGTTAATCTCTAATTCTAATAACAAAATCTCTAATTCATTTCCCGAATCGCGCCGAAAGCCGTGACGAGTGGCGAAAGACAGGAGGCCTTTGCCCAGCAGTGGCACACAATATACCTTGGCTATAAATAATAAATTAACTCTACCAATACGATCCCGCTCTGTTGCATACGTAGGTGTTTATAGTTTCATAGTCATCTCTATGGTAAAAAAATGGATATGTTGCTGCCCATACTGCCAAATCAAAGACTCCCGGGATTGGATGCGAGGCATTTACAGCTTCTGGCATTATATACTGAAACAATATCACAGAATAAGTAATAGTATTATCATACCTGAACGGCCACGTACCGCCCCGCCCCGACTCGCATTACCTCGCCCCGCGACTGGCCGCGATATGAATCTGGCGGACTTCTGGCGTCCTCTCAGTACAGCGACTTACCCACACATACACAATGACGCGTGTACAGACTAGGGAATGCTCCTGGTACTGAGTTTGTATGGCGAGAACCGGGAATTCCCGGTTCCGGTACTGTGTTTGTATAGAAAACCGGTACCGGGAGCACTCCCTAGTACAGACTAGGGAATGCTCCCGGTACTGAGTTTGTATGGCGAGAACCGGGAATTCCCGGTTCCGGTACTGTGTTTGTATAGGGAACCAGTACCGGGAGCACTCCCTAGTACAGACGTGCCGCGCACACATATAAACGCAAATGATTTTTGATGTATGGCGTGTCCGTCCTGTGACAATATGAATTAACGTAAAACTAGTAGCCCTGTGAGCCCGCAAGCGTAGCTTAAAACTGAATAAAAAAACAACGGGTTGCACTCCGGGAGTGCCGGCAGAAGTGAAAACTCAATGGCATTGCACAGCGCCGCTAAAGAAGTTTTCACTATGTATAATTAAGGTTAACGCCATCTAGCGTTATTTCGTCGCATTACTCGAAACCCCTAAGACCATCACTGTTAGTACTTGAGTTATATTATACCAGTTAGAGGGAAACTCACTAGATGGTATTTAAATCAATAAAGAAAAACACAATGACACGTGACGTCACGTCTTACGTCTTACGCTCTCGCGAGTTTAAAATTTTTTCCGCATCACAAAAATTGCACAGCGCCGCTAAAGAAGTTTTCACTTCAATAACTTCGGCCATTTTGAAAAAAAGTACAAAAACTGAATCGCCAAAAGCTATATATAATTTTATAATTTTTGAATACAGGTGCTCACAAAATTTCACGAACATCGGTGGAGCATAGCGAATCTCAAACGGAGACCATCGCTAACGATCGGTCAATAAGTTATTTTATTCATTTGATGCGAGTTTTTATCGCTGACTGTATTTTTTTGAGACTTATCTAATGTTAGGAAGTGATAACATTTAACCTTTATAAACTGAAATTTAGCATTATAAATAATGTAAACAATGTTGACGTGTTTTTTATTCCAAATCACGGCAAATATGTAACAATAATGAATCTAATACGATTTATATTTTTCTGCTTTCATAAGTAATAGTTACTGATTTTGTTACGTGTCGATAAAGTAATTGAAACAAAGGTCACTTACGTTCTAAACAAAATGACTGTTTTATTGACTAAAATTAACTAAACTAAACCTAAATAAAACTAAAGAATATATCTAAATTATAAATAGTGGGCGCCAGGAGAGATTTCGTCTGTTGTTCGACGGGGAATCGTCCAATCCCTGCCAGACTTGCTAGCTCAGTCTATGTTCGATCATAACTTATATAGTAGCCGTACTACAAGGGCGTTTGGGTAGGCTAAAATAAAATAAATAAAATATCATTAAACTTAGCCGCCCATTAATCAGTTTCACAACTCTATGTACTAAGATTCTTAAGGCCCCTGTCCATATTGGGCCAGCGTGGGTCAGTCTGGGGGACGCATTTATGCGTTAGAGGGAGCAAGTGATATTGCTATAAGTGATACGCGTCATACTCGTGTATGGGTGCTGTTTGTGGAGACTGGTCTGTTTAAGCTTACACGAGCTATTTACTTAGTAACTTTATGTTTATTAATTAATTACAGTTTGACGCCTCATTCTGCTGTCGTATGTTTCTTTTCTCTTAATGAATGTGTTAATTATACAGGATATTGACTCTTGGAGACCCTAAGATACATCTCTAAGGATAATTTGATAAACTATATAATGTTATAGTTCTGACACCTAGAGACATTTACACCTCTAAATATTATAGATTTTTTTGTGTTTTGTATCTGTATTTTTTATGTAATTCGACATTAGGAGACCATAATAATATATACATCTCTAAGTAATTGTAATACGTTAGTTTGAATTGTTAGTTGTACTTTATAAAATTGTTGATATATTGTTATTATTTTTGCTTGTATGTAAATTCAATGTTGACGTGTATAAGTGCCCTTGTAGCCTATTTGCTGAATAAATGTTGATGTTTGATGTTTGATATCTCATTCTACCGCATGCTGCGTCCCTTGGACTGGCCTGCGTTGGTCCAATATGTACAGGGGCTTTTATACATAGCACTTACCCCTTTCGGATATATATTGGCACTTTTAATTCGAAATAAACTTCGTGACTACCACTGACGAAAAGTCCAGAATTTAATTACATCGCTCCTTGAGAAACACAGTGTCATTAAGGGAAAAACGTGTTTTTTGGGTAGAGCGGTAAAATTTTCGAAATCTTTAAACGTCTAAAACTGTTCTAGTGATAAAAGTAAGATTTTTTGCTACGTTTTGTTAGATTTTTAACTAAGCTTGTTAGCCATTAGAGGAAACTGTGTTTTTTTTGTTTAATTTCTAAGATAATTCAATTAAAAGAAAATTGTAATGTCACTTTTCCGTTTATTTTTGCTTAATGTCACATGACGTCTTCGTTGTGTTGTTTCATCACAGAGTTCCTATGGCCACCTCCTATCTCCATCATCAGATCAGCTCGATGGTACCGTAATATTGCATTGTCATCCGATTTATACATGCATGCAAAATTTCAGCTCAATTGAAAACCGGGAAGTGTATCAAATTTAACTTGCAAGATTTGATTACAGACAGACAGACAGACAGACAACGGACAGGTGAAGCTAAATAAAAACTTGTAAAATATAGTAAATTAAAAAAAAAACAATACGAAATTTAAGTGTAAAAAAATACAAAAAGTTATTTCCCAGCATACAATTACTGGGGATCGAACCCAGACCCTCTGTGCAAACAAAATAAGTTTTTGGCAAAAATTTCATTTTTGGTACAAGCTTTTATCGCTGACTGTACTTTTCTTACGACAGGCAACTAATACTCATCGAGAAGATTCTAAAAGGCCCTAACACAATTAGGTTGCGTTGTTTCATCACAGAGTTCCTATGGCTACCTCCTGTCTCCATCATCAGATCAACTTGATGGTACCATAATATTGCATTGTCATCCGATTTATACATGCATGTAAAATTTCAGCTCAATTGAAAACCGGGAAGTGTATCAAATTTAACTTGCAAGATTTGATTACAGACCGACAAACAGACAACGGTCAGGTGAAAGTAAATAAAAGCTTGTAAATAAAGATTTTGGCAAAAATTTCATTTTTGGAACAATCTTTTATCGCTGACTGTACTTTTCTTACGACAGACAACTAATACTCATCGAGACAATTCTAAAAACCCCTAACACAATTAGGTTGCGTTGTTTCATCACAGAGTTCCTATGGCCACCTCCTGTCTCCATCATCAGATCAGCTTGATGGTACCATAATATTGCATTGTCATCCGATTTATGCATGCATGCAAAATTTCAGCTCAATCGGAGACCGGAACTTGGATCAAATTTAACTTGCAAGATTTGATTACAGACAGACCCTTGATTGTAGATTTCTAATAGGTTTTTCTGTCATCTAAAGTCTATTTCAATAGAACTTGCTAACTATGTAAACAAACCGCCATATTGAAATTGTCTCTGAATGATGAATTTACTAGTGATGGGCAAGACTCCTACTTACTACTTTACTAATGTCAAACTATATCGAATAATAAAATACCAAAAGTAAAAAACAAGTAGTTACTTATTTTTAATTTGTTTAATCACGATCAGAAGACAAATTAGTACTTAAGAATGATGTATTGATGTATTTTATAAGCGCGGCCGTAGGTACAGAGCGTGAGTTGGGTAGTGTGTAGCGGGTTTATATCACCAACTTTAGTCACAACACTATCCATCATAGACAATTGTAGAATTTAAAAGAAACAAAACCGTCATTCCAACAGGTCCTAATAACCTAACTTATGAACCCATTTAAACTTTTAATTGAATATCCAAGGTACAGTTATATATTTATGTATTTTACGGAACGGACCGTTTCAATAGTGTATATGTGTATGGTTTCAATGGTATTTGATGAGGTGGTGTGAAAAGTCAAAGAGAAACAGTGATAAAACAAAGTTACGTTGTTTGTTTACATAGTTAGCAAGTTCTATTGAAATAGACTTTAGAGGTGAAGAACTATTACTTATGAGTATTTTTTTCAAATTTTTTGACCCAGTGGTATCGGAGTTAAGGGGGGGGGGGGGGGGGGAATGGTAATCTTTTGCCTATATTCTTAAATAACTTCTAAATTATTTATTATAAAATTATAAAAAAATATATTTGAGACCCTTAATATTTTAAGGGTCTCAAATATATATATATACAGGGTTACTTTTTTACCAGTACAATAAATCAACATACGTAATTGTTGCCAATAATAAAAAATACCAGCATTCTTTGTTACTACTATTTGGGAACAAAAAAACAAAAATACCAATGCCCGAACTTATCCGCTAAAGTACTAGAAAATGTGGATGCCTTACGCATCAATTAGCAAACGCACGAACTGGCAACTGTTTGTTTACGTCATCGCGCGCGATTTAGCGAGCGGCGGCGGCGTATTGACATAAAAAAATACTACTTGATCCCAATTCTTCCTTCATACTTGCATGGGCTTAGGACCGTCAAAATGAAGATGTTGCTTTGTGTGAAGTATGACAAAAGGTCTCGAAATCTGATAAAATTACGAAGTAAGTCTGCAACATTTTTCATTGAGGCGTATTTAAAAAATTGGAATACATACAATGATTGAAATCTACTCTACATACCTAATTAATGGAGTCCATTTCTCGTACTAATTCACATACTTAAGTAAATGTTCAAAATGCTGTCCGTGGTTTTGTAAACAAAGCCGTGCCCGTTTTTGTACGTTTGCTTCGATTCTTTCCAAGTAATTTTCACGTTTAATTTCGTCAAACGCACTTATTATTTATTACGGACTAGTCTGTCTTATCGGTCAAAGGGTTGCACTTTGCATTCGCAGTTTCCCGGATGCTTTGTTGTTGATGGTTATTTGTAAGATAAGTGAGAGTTAAATAAAACGGGAACAAATAACACAAACGTATTTTTGAAGGAAATCAAGAAGTGACGTGACAACACATGTCAGTAAGAACAGAAAAATAAAACCTATGTAATGAGGTTGCGTTCTTAGTCTCCAACAGTTGTCAAATCGTGCGCCGCCGGCCGCTCGCCCCGCCCCTCCCCTTTTACCTCATACCGTTGACACCTTGTAATTAGTGCAACCAGAAGTTACTAAATTGGTGAAGGATAAATTAATTGATGCGAAATAAAAAAAAAAAATTTTTTATTTGTGCAATGTAATCTATTATCGATACCAATGATGTGGTAAAATTTATTGTACCGGTAAAAAAGTAACCCTGTATATAGTCATTTCATTTAATATGTAACACGATATGGTTTGCAAAACTTTGTTTTTTAATTTTCTCATTTTGCCCCCAAAAGTGCCCCCTATGTATAAAATTCATTTGTTTTCATTACATGTCCGTTTTTGGGTCACAGACTTGCATATGTGTACCAAATTTCAACTTAATTGGTCCAGTAGTTTTGGAGAAAATAGGCTGTGACAGACGGACAGACAGACGCACGAGGGATCCTATAAGGGTTCCGTTTTTTCCTTTTGAGGTACGGAACCCTAAAAAATACAAATAAGTAATGATGACGTGTTGTATATCAATTGAAAGGGATTTTTAATACATTTCACATACATACATATTGTTAGCTTTTGCGCCCGGCTTTGTTTGCGTGCACCCGATAAAACATAATTTATCGGGTAATTCGAACTACTAATTTACAAGCGCTCTGGATTCTATCCGCGCATTACCATGGTATAATAATATACTCCGCCTGGTACTCCATTCCCGTCTTTTCTAGGTCACCTAACTGACACGCGCCTACGTCATCATGCGACAGCGCTATATGATAATATGCGATAGCGCTATATATAGCGGCCATGTTGTTGTGACGTAGGCCCGTGTCACTCTGGGAATGGAAGACCATGTTTTATTAGACTATGCGCATTACCAGACTACGGCGATACAAGAAGACTTAAGGATGACTCACGCTAGACCGGGCCGTGCCCGGGCCGTGGCGTCCGACACGTCATTTTGGATGATGGCTGATCGGAGATCACGTGGTGCGTATCATAGAAAATGAAGCGCCGGATGTTCCCGCCCGGCCCCGGTCCGGTCTAGCGTGAGGCATCCTTTATGCAAATGAAATTTGTTTGGCCGCTATATAGACTGTATACAGTCTGTTTTGTAGTGACCTGGGGGCCCGTTTCTCAAAATCTTGTAACGTAACTTCTAATACAAGTGGAAGTCCCTTTCTAACTAAAGCTGTCAAAAAGTGACATCTGCTTATATTACGAGTGTAGCCCATCATTTCCAAAAATCTTTTTTTTTTCGAGGCAATTACTCCGTTCCTATTTTGCCTTCGCTTTATTTTATTTTTGGGGACATTTTTTCATAAAATAAATTTTCCCTTTCTCAATTTATTCCCTTTTCTTTTTAATCCCGCATTATCCCGATCCCGATTAGTTGAAATAACCAGTAGGTTCTTTTTCACTAATTAAATATATTCTCTATCTCCATATTTTGTCTTTTTTTTAATGCTAGTGCTAAAAATAACCAGTTTTTTTTCAAATAGGTAGGTTAGGGTTTTTTTTCTAACCTAAAACGAAACTGCTCCCAGAGATAGGTAGGTTAGGGTTATTTATTTTGATGACCCTAAAAACGAATCTGCTCCGAGAGATAGGCAGGTTAGGATTATTTTTTTTGAATGACCCTAAAAACGAATCTGTTCCCAGAGATAGGTAGGTTAGGGTTATTTTTTGGATGACCCTAAAAACGAATCTGCTCCCGGAGATAGGTAAATTAGGGTTATTGGCTGACAGCGTTTGGGCAATTTTTTCACTTGTAGTTTTGTAGATTATGTTTTAATTTTTTCATCACACTCGCTCAGTAAATGTGGAATTGCACGCAGGTTTAGCGGGAGTTATAGAAAAAGCGTTCTCCCTAGGGAGTTATGAAGTTTCTAGTGCCATAATTAACAGTTTTTTGTCTTTATACTTAATTTTTGTATCGCAAGTGGGATGAAAAACATTGTGTGTAACGCGGGGCGTAATAATATTGCAAACTCGAGTCTATAAATCGCTCCGGCAAGCCGTCGCGATTTAACTTACTCTCGTTTGCAATATTCAACTTACGCCCCATGTTGCACAATGTACTATAGTGTTTTTGATATTTGTTGTATGTGAAATACCTACAAGTAATAAATATAATTACTACCATATTAACATACAGTAATAAGAACATAATTATTATCCTAGCCTAGATATTTAAAAGAACGAAAATTATAAGGAAAAGATTAAAATAATTTAAAAATATTAAAAATAGGCGATTGCGGAAAAAAACTATTGGGAAAATATGGGAACTCAGTAATTGCCACCGACAATGAATCATTTCGGGAAATTATGGGCAACGCAAAATACTTAGAGGATATAACCAACAGAGACGCCATGTTTAAAATTTTCGGTACAAAATAGTCTGCCGTTTTTTGCGGGGGAGGGGCACATCAAATGTATAGGTACGTCATGTCAGATAAACGTCAGTTCATACATATAGTTGACATGTGGTTGACTATTGGCCGCCTATTTTCGACAGAGGGGAACGCCTGTTAATGGCGGCTCCATTGTTAATTACTCCGAGGCAAAATATGAGAACGGAGTAATTGCCTCGAAGAAAAAATGATTTTCGGAAATTATGGGCCACACTCAAATGTCAACATTAGACCAGCCAAAATGTATGAAAGTATTTTTTTTATAAGATCGAGTTTGGTCCTATACACGTCCTATAGTAAAAGTTGCTCATATATTCACTTCGTAAAATATTACAGGACAAAAAGGCCTTGGTTGTTGTCAGGCGAAGTATACGGAAATTTACCTACGTAAAGCACTGCACTCAGCTTTTGTCCAAAGCCGGGCGCCGAAGGAGCCCCCACACTACAAGAGTCAGGCGTTGCCCGATGTACGTGGCACGCTGTACGCGTTCCAAATCCGAAGCGCCCTAATACTAAAGGTGTCGGGCGTAACCCGACGTACGTGGCGCGCTGCACTTGGTCCAAAGCCGTACTAAAAGAGTCGGGCGTAGCCCGATGTAGGTACGTGGCGCGCTGTATGCGTTCCAAAGCCGGGCGCCTTCGGCGTCCAAATATTAAAAGAGTCAGGCGTAGCCCGACGTACGCGGCGCGCTGCAGTTGTCCAAAGCCGGGCGCCCTCGGCGCCCCAATACTAACGCACGCACCGTACGCGTTCCAAAGCCGGCCGCCGAAGGCGCCCCGATGCCAAAGGAGTTAGGTGTTACGTGGCGCGCTGTACGAGTTCTTAATCCGAAGCGCACTCATACTAAAATACGTATGTGGCGTGCTGTCTGCGTTTCAAAGCCGGGCGCCTTCGGCGTTCCAATTTCCAATACTAAAAGCGTCGGGCGTAGCCCGACGTACGATGCTCGCTGCACGTGGTCCGTAGCCCGGCGCATTCGGCGCCCTAACACTAAATGGTCGGGCGTAGCCTGACGTACGTGGCGCGTTGTACGCGTTCCAAAGCCGGGCGCCGAAGGACCATGAAAAATTTTGGCACCGTGTGAAGCGCATGGTAGCGCAAGTAAAGGCGCATAAGGTGGTATAAATAGGCACTAACGGGAGTTTTAACATTTCATAAAAGTTATGTGGATCAGCTACACTAAAACACGAATTAAAAATTGCCTACTCCAGAACCCACTGTCGCTGTGGCCGAAATCGTTCAGGAGAGCATCATCATCATCACAAGTTCGGTATATTTAAATTTAAATTGTATGGTGTAAGTGACCATTGTAATCTGCATGAAATGCTTAATAATTATTATAATGTATTATATTTAACTACGTATTTAATTTGATAATTATTAATACTGTTATCCGTGTAAATATTAGCTTTTCAAATACCACATATTATGAAATCTTTTTCTAGAAGATAAGAATGGGTAGGTATTGTAATTTATCTTTAAAAGATAGACATAGTACACCATCCGTTCAGTTTCAATTTCAGTGAAAACTGAAATGATTACGATTTACTCACTTCTCGCTTAATAGTCGTGACAAAATACGGGCCTATAGGTAGTTGCAAGTTGCAACCGCTGTGTGGCGCTGTCGTCGTGCCCAATAAGATATGCTCGCGAGGTCTACAGCTCACAGAGCCACTAGTATAGATAGATAGGAACCAAGCGGTCCTATATGTACGAAATTTCTCGCGGTAAGCGTCCTTAAAAAAATATTATCAAGCAACTAAGGCCCATAGATACATACCTTACAAACTAACATACATGCATCATTGACGTATAATATCTAAGGACGGGCTAATATGGCACTAAAAATGGTACTAGTTCAGCGGTGTTACTCACGAATTCTAGCCAATCATGCAGTCTAATGCAACTAGTTGCGACCAATAGCGCGCGTAATCCAAACTCGTCAACCAACAGCGCGCGTGATGCGAACGCATCAACCAATCGCGTTGTAGCGGTTTCACACCGCTGTACTGGCCCCTGTCAAGCCTCATCATTATTGCCCGTAAAGCCAGTCCCTGGATATTTATGTCAATGACATACATACAATAATAAAAATACAAAAACAAAACACAACAAACACGTAAACTTACTTTAGGATGGTAATGAATTCTTGCAGGGGTCATATAAACGCTGTTGTTCTGTGCGTATTCTGACATATCGTACCAGGCACCCAGAAGATTGTGCAGATGTCTTTTCTGTATAAAATAAAGATATTACAAATTCTGATTAAATAAATAAAAAAACGGCCAAGGGCGAGTCGGACTCGCGCACGAAGGGCTCCGTCCGACAAAAAACGGCAAAAAATCACGTTTCTTGTATGGGAGCCCCTCTTAAATATTTTTTATATTTTGTTGTTGTAGCGGCAATAGAAATAACTACATCATCTGTGAAAATTTCAATTGCCTAGATAGAGCCTGGTGACATACAGACGGACGGACGGACGGACAGCGGAGCCTTAGTAATAGGGTCCCGTTTTTACCCTTTGGGTACGGAGCCCTGAACACGAATCTAAAAATAATACGGTTATTGACTACTGTTACTGACTTATCTGGAATAAACCCGTTTAAAAGCAATTTTACCGTCTCAATTATAAGGTTGAAATTCATGTAACAGCTCATTCTTTTACCTGACAGACCAACAGGTGACTTGTCCTATCGTCCTACATAACCCAAACCACAGAATAAATAATAGTACTACTGTATATAGGTACATAAAGGAAACTTCCTACAAAACCGAAGTTTGAATATATGACACTATCCCTTTCGGCTATATGGTTGTCAAAATTCAAGCCATTTTCTTATCTGTGGTCGTGCACGCAAAGGGACGTCAAGTTGTGTCAACCCTAATAATAGGGTTGTTGACACATGTTGAATTGTATAACTAAATCTATTTATAGACAGAAAATGAGCAATTCTTCTAATAAATTGGAAATTGGATTTTATTATATTATTTAAGTTTACAATTTATTGTGATTGTGATAAATTGCTCATTTTCTGTCTATTTATGGTATGGGAAAAATAAAAAATACAAGACTCTGAAAGTTAAAAAAAAATGGTACTCATCATCATTGGCCTTCGAGTCTATTACAGACTATACAAGCTGTGTCAGGTAGGGAAACAACGTTTTTCGTGGCTGTGTAAGCCAATACGGGAGCGGCAAACACGACCACAGGCCTGGCAGGTGTAATGTGCCCGTGGCGAGCAGGTGTCGGGCTGATGACGCTTGGCTCGCTTACTTGCGAGTGTCTTAAACCAAGCGTCGTCGTGAATTTTACGCCCGTCAAATACCAGTTTGCGCCACTTGACTCTGTCCTCGGCATGTTTCTCCCATTTGTCAACCGGGATGTTGAAGGCGTGCATGTCTCAAAAAAATAATGGTACCATTCGATTCCTTACATTTTATTTAAAATAAGTTTTTGGCAAAAATTTCATTTTTGGTACAAGCTTTTATCGCCGACTGTACTTTTTTGTCCACAGGCAACTAATACTCATCGAGACAATCCTAAAAACCCCAAACACAATTAGGTTTCGTTGTTTTATCAGTTTATCACAGAGTTCCTATGGCCACCTCCGGTCTCCATCATCAGATCAGCTCGATGACACCATAATATTGCATTGTCACCCGACTTACGTATGTATGCAAAATTTCAGCTCAATCGGAAACCGGGAAGTGGATCAAATTTAACTTGCAAGATTTGATTACACACAGACTACGGTCAGGTGAAACTAAATAAAAGCTTGTAAAAATATTTTATACCAACAATGTATAGTAGAAGAGCCGGCCGCATAATTTCTAACCGACATGATACCACGATGAAATGCACAATGGTTTCCCATAAAAGTGATGCTAAGTCCGAATTCGATAGGTAGTCTGCCACGGCGGAACTTGCCGAAAGTACGAAAAAGAAGGCCACTTCCGGTGCAAAAAAAGGGGGCTGATTTAACCCATCTGATACCGAAATAATAGTTATGGCAGCAGTTAGAAATTTATATGTAGACACACAAAAGCGAAGTCTGCCAGTATTTTTTTTGCCGGAAGTGCTTGGCAGACGCTCTCAAAGGTGGCCACCGGGACCCCTAATTTAACCCATCTGATACCACCATGAAACCAATTCCAGTCGGTAGGTATGAACCCTCATGTCAGGAATATATAAGTCTGCCAAGGCTTTTCCTGCCGAAACACCTTGGCAGACGAGATTATGTGAGCAAGGTCACCATCGGTTACCCTACACTAACCCATCTGATACCACCATGAAACCAATTCCAGTCGGTAGGTATGAACCCCCATTTTAGGAATATATAAGTCTGGCAAGGCCTTGACTGCTGCCATAACTATTATTTCGGTATCAGATGGGTTAAATCAGCCCCCTTTTTTCGCACCGGAAGTGGCCTTCTTTTTCGTACTTTCGGCAAGTTCCGCCGTGGCAGACTATCGAATTCGGACTTAGCATCACTTTTATGGGAAACCATTGTGCATTTCATCGTGGTATCAAGTCGGTTTGCGGCCGGCTCTTCTACCAATATTTCACCGACAAAATCACAATTTCCTTGTTTTCCATACCTCGAAACGGCCTCTAAAGTTACATGGTGATGTCACGATGTATTGCCATTTTGTTAGAAGCGTTTCGTTAGTAAAGTGCGGGTGCCAGACTTTGATCATCATTTGTGACTTTTGTATTGCTTTAAGACAATGGGTCCCAGTCCCATACAGACATTTGATCCTCAAAACAAACCTGGTCGATTGATACCATTCAGAAATAATTGGCCAAGCACGAAGTCAAGACTACGGTGTTCAGAGCACCGTACCATGCATACCTAGGCGGTTTAAAGTTTGGATACCAATAAGTACTAATTTATCCCATACATTTTATTCACGAGGAAATAAGTAATGTCTGGGAGCTCTGGGACCTTGGAGTTTGGACTGTTATTAAAGGCCTCTGGGCTAGTATAGGCAGTGTAGAAGTTATAAAGCTTCTATCTTAGATATATTTTTTAGAGATTAGAGATTTTATTTACCACCTTGTCGGGTTGATTGATTGATCTATCTATACATAATAATACATATAATAAAGCTGAAGAGGGTCGAAAGTCTGTACATGGAAGATATTCGAAAAAAAATTGGCTGGGGATACTTAGAATCGATAACAGAACACGTTCCAACAGTTTTTAGAATTTTTGTCTGTTTGTCTGTTTATCGGTTTATCTGTTTGTCTGTTTATTTGAACGCGCATCACGTGAAAACGGCTGAACGGATTTTGATGAAAACTTTACTAATCTCTCGAGAAAATCCCCGGCCAGGTTATAGGCTATAAAAATTCAACCCCTAAAAGGGGGGGTAGCCACAACACTGGATTGACTTAAGTTTGCCCCTGAATCTTATGGCGCTACTTAGGAAAGAGGGGCAAACTTTTCCGCGCCTGGTTGGGACGAAAAGTAAAAATGTACAACTGTCTATCAAATTGCGTTTTTTATATCGAAAAAATTTCGCGCTCGCTTCGCTCGCGTTTTCAATAACTTTCTAAGACACGATAAAGGTGCTATTCGGGTGGCAACTGCAGCAGCATTACTCTGTTGCAACGTTACTGCTGCAGCACTGTAAATTTTCGTGATAACATGACGTGACTGACTTCCATACTAAAAGTAAGAGAGTGAGGATACGTATGAACATCTCCAACGTAGGCATTTGATTTGACCTTACGCGGAGGCCCTTAAAGTCATGGAAAAAATCTTGCTTACGGGCTTGCGGCCAGCCGATTTTATTGACATATGTTACTTACCGATTTTATAGCGAATTTTTCTCTCTTGCACGGCAGATTTGTCGGCCAAGGCGAGTTGCTCCTTAGCCGCGATCCTGAGACCTAACTGTCAAAGTGATAACACTTTGGCAGTTAGGTCTCAGGGGCCCCGTGAAAGCCGAAAACTAAAAGCATCCTATCAAGTAGCGCTTTCGAGTGAAGCCAAAGAGCAAGCAGTAGAAGAGTCGTGATTACATGCATAAATTCAATTTCAAGCCACTCTTTTGCAGTTCCGCGTGAGGTCTTATGCGAGGCCTTCTGCCTTACGGCAAAGTTGATCTTCTGCCTTAATTACACTTGGGCGTAGATCCAAATCCAAGCTTTCCTCTTTCGCAGCTGGGCCTTCTGCCTTGCTCACATTTCGCCAATTCAATTCACTTGGTCAATTCCAAGCTCTGCTTTCTTGCATCTTTTCTGTATGAAAACAACCTCGCTGAGACCCTTAAATATCGAGCCCTATGCGAAGCTAGGCTGATAGAAAACTGTCCCATCCCTTCTCTGTTTGAAATCCTGGATTCGCGCCTGGTTGGGACTAAAAGTAAAAATGTACAACTGTCTATCAAATTGCGTTTTTTATATCGAAAAATTTTTCGCGCTCGCTTCGCTCGCGCTTTCAATTACATTCTATGTTATGATAAAGGTGATATTCGGGTGGCAACTGCAGCAGCATTACGAGTACTCTGTTGAAACGTTACTGCTGCAGCACTGTCAATTTTCGTGATAAAATGATGTGACTGATTTCCATACTAAAAGTAAAAATGTATAACTGTCTATCAAATTGCGTTTTTATATCGAAACATTTTCGCGCTCGCTTCGCTCGCGTTTTCAATAACATTCTAAGTTATGATAAAGGTGATATTCGGGTGGCGACTGCTGCAGCATTACTCTGTTGCAACGTGACAACGTGACTGCTGCAGGACTGTCAATTTTCGTGATAAAATGATGTGACTGATTTCCATACTCAGCTATAATGCGGCAATGAACGTCACTCAATTTACAAAAAAAATTCAATATAATCTTGATAATCCTAGGGAGAGGGGGCACCATGGTCTAGAAATGCTTAGGGCATCAAAATATCTTAATCCGGCACTGGTCGTTTGCGGAGTCAAACGATTTGGGACTCGCATTTTATACGTATTACCATGCCTTCCCGAAAAAAATCGAATGATTCGCGAAATTCTCGCAACGCCAATGCGTGCCCCTTGTAACCACAATTGGTTACAAGGGGCACGTGGTCTTCCTCAGGAGTCTAGGAAGAAGACCACGGTGAGTGGCGCTCTAACCAGACAGGCCGCTTCACTTTCGCTGGCGCGCGTATACCTTACTGTATCGTCCGATATACACCTACTACTCTGTCGTTTAAAGCACGTATAAAATTTGAATAAGGGCGAAAAAAACTATTGATTTTGGAATGTAGTTTTATTTAGTGGTACCTAATTGTAAAATATTTTATCTGGACTACAGTCCTCTAGCATATCCATCTGTCAACTTTACTTCAAGTTCCGCCTCCAGGGGAGAGGGAGAGAAACAGAACAGACCGAATTCCACGCGGGCGGAGCCGCGGGCACAGCTAGTAATAAATATGATTCTTACTGAACATACTGAGATAGTCCATTGGTTGGAAAGCCCGTTCGAAATTTAAACTTATTTGCATTATAATAAGGTTGTATTTTGTAGATATTTTTCTCTCTCATACTTATAGTAGGCTATTCAGACAAAAATGAAATATCCCACAAAAGTAAGTAAGTAGAATTAAAATTTGTATCAAAGACATAAGTCATAAATTTCAATGCCAAAGTTTTAAGTAAGGATCTTTCTCGCTAAAACTACTTCCTAATATGAAAGACCAGTGTAAGCATCAGTTAGCTAGCCCTAAGCAACCAAAGATCAGGCTGCAGTTGAAAAACTAATAAAGATAAAGTTAACCTGATAATTTTCCCGCCGTCTTCATGCTTGTTTTGGTTGGATATTGACTGGTCAGCTGCCTGTTAGCTATAGTTTTCGCGAAAATCGACATGACAGAGGTGAAAATTTTGTATGAAAACTTGCAACTTTAAATGCATTTTTTATCGAAACTACTGCACTCTAAAATGAAGTCAAAATCAGTCCCTCGACTCAATTTTTTGCAAGCTTTCTAATGGTACCTCACACGATTCTTACAATTGAAAATAAAATTCAGCCTACCCCTCTAACCCTCTAAATTTCTCCCTAAAATCAGAAATAAGCAGTTTTGACTCTTTCACAGTGTTAGTGATGGTACTTGCCATAACTATTCCAAATTTTAGGTACCTACATCAAACGGTATTTGAGAAAAACGCATTTAACCGATTTGTAAGACCGAAGTGATCCCATAAGAGCACCGTGAACAAAGTTTTGTACGGTGCTCTAAAATTATCAAATACCCTATTGCTCGGAGCAATGCTGAGCCGAACGGAGCCGAGTTTGCCCGAAGGGAGGAGTTTTGCACCCCTGCCCAAACTCGTTATCCCAGAATGTACAGTCACCTGCAATAATATGTTACTCTTTGAATTCCGCAAAAATATGTGACACGCTCTTATGGGTCTACAAATAAGATCGTGTCCGATATTTTTGCGGTCTTCGTTGTGTAACATATTATTGCAGGTGATTGTACATACATTTGAAACTGCGATTGTTGCTTTATAAACGACACTGTTGCTTTGACACGTGCTGAAGACGGCTGCATAAAAGATTATGGCCCGAGCCGAAATAAAATATAACTTTATTTAACATAAAAGGTAATTTAACAAAGGCACATTACAGTGAACCCCGCACTATACTCTGTATCTTTAGGTATTTAAATAAAAGTAAACAAAATCTACCGTCAAATGGCTCCGTAAGCCAGTTGAGGGGAAATGAAAACATTACATGATCAAATAATGTAGGTTAAAGTCAAGTCGTTCAGTGACAGATCCAGACGGTGTATTGACCAATAAATTGGTTAACCAATAAATGTTATAACTACCCAAAAATGTACAAATAGTTTGTTTACTGTTATTTAAATAACGTAAAGATACAGACTATAGTCACGGCAAAAAAATCATCTCAATAAATTATATTACCTGACCATAGTCCTTAAGCACGAGCTCTGTTGACGTCGCCGTAGTCAGTATGTGCCGAGTCGTAAGGACAGCACAGCCGGCCAGTGGGACCACTTTTTTGTACACAGTACCCTAAAGATACAGACTATAGGCACGGCAAAAAAATCATCTAAATAAATTATATTACCTGACCATAGTCCTTAAGCACGAGCTCTGTTGACGTCGCCGTAGTCAGTATGTGCCGAGTCGTAAGGACAGCACAGCCGGCCAGTGGGACCACTTTTTTGTACACAGTACAGCAGTAACAACCCAGGAGTAGGGGGTGATCCTGTAACATTTCACTTTTTTAGACAATGTGTGAAGCGCCTTATTTACTAGTTTACCCAATTTCCCGGTAGATGTTGTTATTTCTAGAACTAGCGAACGGTTGTCTACCGTAGGATACATAACATTTTTAACTTATTTTCGTATAGAGTATAGTGTGATGATTTGTGTGGAATTAAACATACTACTGTTTATAATTAAACGAGGTGTTTGATTTAAGCTTTCCCTTCGAAACCAGAGTCCAAGATTGTACATGGTCCCTAGAATCCGATAAGCCAGCGGCCATAATTGTTGATCGGCCTTATTAGACTGTACAGCTGTGACTCGAAGCACTACTATTGGGTACCGTGCACGACGGCAGCGCTGCTTAGCGTTCGCAACTTGAGGGCAACGGTCAAATAATGATTGCAACAAAGATTATTCCTTAAAAATATTTACTAAAATGCACTTAATAATATGCGGAATCTTTTCGTTGTTAATGTTAAATACACTTGGTTTTTGCTTTACTGAAAATAGTAAGAATTATCTGTGTATTTTATATCATTCGGTCAATTTTCTTCGTTGTTGGTTCGTTACAAATTCAATGAAAAAATGTTTTATTCGTTATATTTTAATGGCCACTTTGTGATCCTCTTCCTGGGGATACGTATTATGCTTGCGAGTATAAAAAATTTGCCCTTCTTCACAGGTTTTTCCTAACACATTTTTATTTAAAAATTATGTTCTTTCGCTTATAACTATAGTGTAAATAACATTATTTGCGGTATTTGACGTCTGTCACTCACAACAGCAATACTACGTAAAATGTTTTGCACATCGAAATCACAAAGGAAAACAACTGCACTGCGAACGTTTACGTTCTACGTCTTTTTTTTTTTAATTTTAGGGTTGGCCGGACACCACCGTTATGAATCGGTAGTCGTCTAAGTAAATCGATATGAATTTTTCATTTTTCTTTTAATAAAAATAAGGAAAAGGTGGATAATTAAATGTAAATATGGATATATTTATCGTCACTTAACAGACAACAAATTTGACACAGAAATAACATAAATAAACTTTAAAATAGATCCCCAGTTAGTTTCAATTTTGACAATGGGTGCGACCTACTCGGTCGGTGTATTAAATACACCGACCGACCGGTAGCTTGCGGGAAAACCATATAATTCTAGCTTTATTTAAATCTCAAATAAAAATTCATTATACGTCACAATTCGATACCTCAGTCTACGTGCCATCCAATCGTAATCGCTTGCTGTGACAATCGATTTGCGTTAGTTACATCTCTATATGTGACGTCCCACGGTCAAAGGTACCTTATGGCGGGTATGGAGTTATGCATACCCTAGTAATCTACAATAAATAACCTATCGATAACACAAAAGATCAACCTTCTAGGTTGCGTAGTTACAGAGATATGATTTTTTGAAAATAATGTTGTGAAATGAGCAACTTTACGATAGAGAAGTTTTAAGTTTAGCCGCCTAAAAAACTATGTTCCTGAAGTAAGTTACATAGTTGACTACAAATAATAATGCCTTATATATCTGAGATTAAAAAAATATTGCGACTTGTTCTGTAATGCAAATAGAAACTTTTGATATCGACTGATTTATGTGTATACTAACCAATCTCTTGAAAATAAAGTTTTATTTCATTTTCACGATTGATTGCAATGAGCTCTCAAGATTTAAATTTTATCTATTAGAAAACGACACTGACAGACAGTTTAAGCAAAAAACAATACCGATTTAGAGGTGAAAATGTATTTTCTGACTTTTTCATATAAAATCACAAAATTGAATATTTTTACTTTTAATGTGACACACAATCAATTTTTCTGAGCACATATGAAAGAAATTCTGTCATTCAAATGAAATAAATCCTAAAACCCCAACTAAATACTATATTTAACCCCTTATGCCACTTTAAACTTACATAACAATAACAGTATTTGCTCCATACATTTACGAAAAGGTACCTTATGGAAATAAATCTAATAATACATCACTACAAAATATCAATCATATTATAGTTTATCTTTTATGAATAGAAAATATTAATTTACATTAAACTGCCCCCAATTTAATTAGTTCTTCGTCATAATAATCTTAAAAAAGACCAATAATTTGTATGTAATGAAAAGGTACCTTGTGGTCAAGTTACATGATGAGGCATGATGATGATGGAACAGTTAGGATAAACTAATAATATTTTGGGGTTAAGATGGTATAAACCGTCTATTTCTTATCAATAATATATTTCGGTTGCTATTGAAGATAAGCGGCATTGAGGTTCAATGACCTCAGATATTCCATAAGGTAATGCGTCGGGTATTGGCATTTTTCAGCAAACCAATGGCTGATTTACTGCATGCGACCAAACCAAATGAAGATTATTCTAGTTAAGAAAGACTTGACGAGAGTAACTTTGGTATAATAGCAGTCTACTTGGATTTGTGATGTCGGTCTATGTACGGTTATAATATTTGCGAGGCGCCCCAACCAGAACTGAAATTATCAAATTAGTTTTGCAGAATGCTAATACAGTTCTCTACCAAACTTCTTTTCCCGTATTGACTAGTTTTTTTGGGAATTTTCAATCTTTTTTCCATAAGGTACCTTTTCTACTAAACTCTGAGACGACATTACTAGGCTTATAACTAACTTATAACAAAAATAAAAACAGGTAAACAAACGTTACGCATTAAGGTTTCAGATCACACAATAAAAAAAAATTGAGCCTTTTTTCACCTCTTTACAAAACATTTAATATCTCCGAAACTAGAAACCCTCATAAGGTACCTTTTCCCGTGGAACGTCACATATACGTCAGTCATAATGTGTCAAATACCGCAAATAATGTTATTTACACTATATGGAAGGTGGAGTGTTTACTTTAGTGAGAGTTTACTTCTACTCTCCATACTTATAACAATGTCTGTTGTGACAGACGACAGACAACCCTACGTGTCAAAAGTATGCTTTTGACGGGCTTTCAATAACTAATATTACAATCACCTAATGTTGGTAGGTACACTGTAATAGCCATACTATAGCTATCATATATATAAAATTGTAAAACCAGAACCGGATAAAAAACGAGGGAAGAAGCGAGATGACGCCTTACAAATTTCTAAAAAAGTTTTTGACACGTTTCTCAAAATACGACGCACGTATGATAAGAAAAAACTGTTCTAATCTATTATCTAAGTATGAGAATATAACTAGAGCATAAAAACTATCGCTTTCGATGCGTATTTAATTTACAATAAGCAAAAGAAATTTTCATAACATTCTTCATTTTACGACTATCGGCTATTTTCGGAAACTCTCGGTTGGTTTCGTTTCGAACTTCAAATAACCAAAATTATGTTTGTTATGTTGGTATGCAGTGATTTCGGCCTTTTTTTACTCGAAGTAAAATAAAAAGTGCTGTCAACCTCAACCTTTTACCTTAGTTTATGCCCATACGAGTGACATGCCATATAATGACTGATAATAACTTATCAATATCAATAGTAATTTGTATTTTGTTGTTTTAAATTTCTTTTTTAGTTATGTTATTCAGATTTACTTTCACAGCTTCGGCAAACAAATTCGTCCGGGGACCGGGTTGCCGAGATGGGCCAAAAATACAAAGTTGATAGCAAGTTATAATGTAGGTAGATAAAATTTAAGTGCATGTTCAGATATTTTTGAGCGAAACAACCTGGTGAAAATAAGCAAACGTACAGTCAGCAGTCGGCCAAATATCGTAATATAACTCTGTTGCTATATAGAAATAAGGATGTGTTCCGATATACTGGCGGAATACTGAGAGACAAAAGTGGCTAAGCTTACATTGGCTCGGACATTTAGAGAGAATGGGAGAGGATCGTGCCGTGACGAGAGCGTACTTGGGACAACGAAATGGGAGACGCCCAATTGGACGTCATAGGTACCTACCGCTGGAACGACGTAGTTGCTCGAGATCTGCTTATCCTCGGCCATGGGGACTGGTGAGAGCTATCGCAAGACCGAGAAACATGGTGTGTTTTGTTTTGTCTTTTCTCGGAGGCCAGGATTCACATAACCGTAGTAAGTAATGTTAGTATTCAGAAAGGGAAATGGGGAGTACGTACGTTTGTACCAAAAGGCGATTTATGAGTATGAGCGGTGGTCGTCCATATTCGTCTTAAAGCGGAAATTAATCTAATGAACGTTTTTGCAATTAGGCTTATAAAAATAAATAATAATTTTATGTTGAAACGAGTTTTAAATAAATAACTACGTAGATGAAAAAGTATAATTTTGCCTTTTATCAAATCACATAATTTTTTTCAGATATTTTGCGTATTAAGTTATCCAAATAACGGGTACAAATAAGAAATCCCTATCACCGTTATGAACCCTGGCAGGGTTGACACACTCTTTATTTCATTTACGCGAGCGGAGCTGCGGGCCCGTCTAGTATTTTAATAACATCCAAGCAAAACTATGTTGACAAAGACTAGATAAAATGTTTACCCGTTACGTTGTTAAGTCTGGAATAATACTATATGATATAAAAGGTCAAATCAAACTGTGAGATCGCGGGCTTTGAGGGCGCCAAAAATGCTTTTAAAATTGCTTGCCCAGGCAAACAATTTCCAGACAACCCAAATTCGCAAAGGAGTTGGGATAATTTTTACTGTGATTTAACTTACAATACTCTCCTAAACAACTGTACAGGTCCGGACCGCGCGAGGCTTTTGGCGGTCGGAGCCCGGGAAGCCGGCTACTGGCTACATGCCCAATTGCCCATCCTTCGCCCAATACTGGTACTTTCTTGGATCCGGCCTCCCTTAGACTGGCGACTGGTTTGCGACTCGGGGTTTCGGTGTGTACGCCACACATATGCTCTTGTGGCACGGACGTGGACCGACTGGGACACCACGGATTATCTTGTCAAAAAAGTGCAGGCCGTTTTTCGAGACATGCGTCGCTTAATGACATAATCCGTCGGTCTCTTGCCACCATCAATGTGCCTGCTCTTCTTGAGCCGACTGGCATTATCAGAGATGATGGCAAGAGGCCCGATGGGGTGTCCTTAGTTCCTTGGAGCTTGGAACGGATGATGGTGTGGGAAGCTACCTGCGTAGACACACTGGCACCGTCCCACCTCCAACGGACTACTGTAAAAGCGGGCGGAGCGGCGGAAAGCGCCGAAATTCTAAAACGTAACAAATATAAGAGCCTCGGTAGTACCATTTTGTACCATTAGGAGTTGAAACTCTAGGTCCATGGGGTCCCAGCGCGCATAAGTTGTTCACAGAAATCGCGAAGCGTCTGGTTGACGTAACTGGTGACCGAAGAGCTGGCGGCTACCTCGCACAACGTATCAGCATTGCGATACAGCGAGGAAATGCCGCCAGCATCCTTGGTACAATGCCTCAAGGGCCTATTTTAGATTTAAGCTAGTTATTAATTTCGTTTAGTAGTACCACTGTATGTAAATAAATGATTTAATATAAAAGGTTAATATCTTAGTGTTAAAAATATGTAATATTTTATATTACTGTTTCGTCCAGTATTATAGGTATTACAGTTTACCACACAACAGCTATCGTGACCCATTTTTAACCGACTTCAATTTCATAGAAGGAGGAGGTTCTGTATTCGGTTGTGGCTATATTTTTTTCTATGTACGTTCACCGATTACTCCGACATCCGTAGTCCGATTTGAGCAATTCTTTTTTTGTTTGAAAGGAGCTACCTCCGAGTTGGTCCCATTTTAATTTGGTTCTGTTCTGATGATGGGATCAATGAGGAAATGAGGGAACTCCTCAATTTTTAAAGGCACATGCATGGTGTTTTGTGCGTTTTCTTAAGCAACTCGAGCATTTTCTCCCGAAAACTACCAATTTGATGAAGTAGACCTGATGATGATGATTATTTTGATGATAATGATGATGATTTCTTTAAATGTAAGTATGTTCAGCGATTACTCCGGCACCTGTGATCCGATTTGAGTAATTCTTTTTTTGTTTGGAAGAAGTTACCTCTAAGGTGTTTCCGTATTATTTTTGGTTCTGGTCTGATGATGGAATCCATGAGGAATTGAGGGAACTCCTCAATTTTATAAGGCACGTGTTAAGTGATTTCGGGGTTTTCTAAAGTAACTCGAGCATTTGCTTCCGAAAACCACCAATTTGATGTACTGCAACTGTAGCCTTACCACGAGTTTGACATTGACATATTCGCTAACGTCTTTTGCATCTAAATGTAACTTTTTATGCATCTCGCTCACACTAAGGTTAGTACGAGCGAGATGCATAGGAAGTAAGTTACACACATGCTAGCGAATCTATCAATGTCAAACTCGTGGTAAGCTGGTAAAGCTACTGATCGGGGGTTAGGGTTAGGAGTTAAGGGGTCAGGGATTAAGGGGTCGGGGAATGGCGGTTGAAGGGTTGCTGGTTCAGGATGGAGGGGTCAGGGGGGAGGGGGAGGGGGATGGAGGGGGTTCCTGGATCAGGGGTTGATGTGCTGTGAGGTTGAGTGATCGCGGGGCTGAGGGATTGGGTCAGTGGCGGGACGGGCGGATGGATTTAGTTGACAGGAATTATAATTTCCCAGACGGACTCGAAAAAAATCCTGGTTCAGGGTCGAGGGGTTCCTGGATCAGGGGTTGATGCGCTGTGAGGTTGAGTGATCGGGGCATTGAGGGATTGGGTCAGTGGCGGGGCGGAGGATGGATTTAGTGTAGTAGTGACAGGAATTATAATTTCCCAGACGGACTCGAGAAAATTCCTGATTACATATTTACTAAAGTAATAGGTACACGAATTTAGTGTTAAACATGATCTTGTTTTTCATTCATGCGTCGCGCTCTTAACACTGCGTTAAAACTAAAAATGGAAAAATAAAAACTTTTTACAAAAAAAAGCAAACCGACTTCAAAAAGGATGAAATATAATATTATCATTTTTGAAGTCTATGCGTTACCAACTGATATGTTTGAAGTCGGTGCCTAGCCAAGTAGTAAAAATACCAGTCAAAAATAATCAGCTTTATGGCTATAAATCCCATTAGAACTGTACTAATAACTATTACAAATGTGTAAGTAATTCTGTCTGCTTTTTTGTCGCCTTTTCATGGCTAAACAACTCAACCGCTTTAGGTGAAATTTGGCAAGAAGGTAAATTTCTTGAATAGTTTTATATTTTGAAATGTAGTCCTCTGGATAAGGGGACGGGAAATTACTCAGTCCCAATCTCACACTTGCGTGCTATAGACTGTTCGAGCATTAGTAAGAAATGCTCTTTAAAAAATACGACGGAAAAATAATGCATTGGATTTCCACTAATGTGCCGACAAACATGGTACAGACTGCGCCAAGAAGGTTTGATCGTGTGTTCTGAGGTGTGTTCTTAGATACAATCGACGTCAAAGATATGTTTGCACTTTTGCACCTTACTCCTTTGTAATAAGGCGAAAAGTGTAAACATATTTTTAACGTCGACTGTACCTACAGAAAGTAGGTTCATTGTCGTCGTGTAAGGCAATCCAACGTAGGTACATCCTTATCGAATCGCACCAAAATCATGGTATGCTTCAAAATTTGGCTTGGCACCGACTTCAAAGATATCAGTTGGTAACGCATAGACTTCAAAAAGGATAATATTTTATTTCATCCATTTTGAAGTCGGTTTGCTTTTTTTTGTAAAAAGTTTTTATATTACAAACTTTTATTTACTTTCACCTGACCGTTGTCTGTTTGTCGGTCTGTAATCAAATCTTGCAAGTTAAGTTTGACCCACTTCCCGGTTTCCGATTGAGCTGATATTTTGCATGCATGTATAAATCGGATGACAATGCAATATTATGATACCATCAAGCTGATCTGATGGAGACAGGAGGTGGCCATAGGAACTCTGTGATGAAACAAAGAAACCTAATTGTGTTAGGGCTTTTTAGAATCGTCTCGATGAGTATTAGTTGTCTGTCGTAAGAAAAGTACAGTCAGCGATAAAAGCTTGTACCAAAAATGAAATTTTTGCCAAAAACTTATTTATCGTAAGTATGATTTAAAGAATAAAATAACTGAGAGGTATGCTGGGAATTCACAGAAACACTGTTACCATAATTGTCATTTTTGGCCACATCTAGCGCTACAATCGTTTCGGCTTCCCTCACCACCCGCTTTGCACGGAGCCAATAAAGACAGTACACGATAAAATCTAGCCATGCATGACTTGGTACCGAATGCACATTTTCAGAAAGCGGTTCTTTTATTTTTAATAATCTGCAGATATAATTGTTAGTTGTTTATTTTATTATTTAAGTTTACAATAAAACCATTAGCTAAAACCATAGCGGCTCAAATTGGGAGACAGTAATATTTATACATAGGGTCAAAAGTATTAACATAACAACATCAAATATATAATACTACTTCCAGGCATAATACTAAATTACACGCTCTTAGCGACTTAGCGCCACTTGCACCATCCCACTAATCCGGGGTTAAGCGGATAAACCGTTAACCCAGTGTCAAATTGTACTGGTAGCCATGGTAACTCCAGGTTTAATCGGTTAACCCCGGGTTAGTGAATGGTGCAAGAAGCCCTTAAGGGTTAGCACGCTAAAGAACCGGGCCTTTTTTGGTGCAGGCCAATGATATTATAAAATTATAAATAGGTTATACTCATACATTAGGATTACAAAAAATACTTCCATGTTTATTTAATTACCTCTGGATGAATTTGTGTTTGTTGTTTAATTTTCGCATACCATTAATCTTTGTTACACTCGTTGTTGTACGTATGCCTGTCGTTTTCTCTTGTGATGTGCGCGAGCTCCTTAGCACGTGCACATCTCTCGCTTAGGCGCGACTGAAGTACATTCTGTACAATTGTCACAAGTGCTTCAATTTTGGAGCGCGTATAACCTATCTATAGTTATAATATCATTGGTGCAGGCACATTAATCACATTATACATACTTACAAAGTTGTCAGGTATCGAGTCCCAAAGATCAGCGCTTAAAGAAAACGGCCGCAACTTATATGGTCTCTCAAATTCTTTGTAAAAAGTCTGCGAATATGTCTCTGGGGGAATTTCTGCAAGCTTCCAATCCGGCGTCAGGTCTGGCGGCCTTTTCGGTTTCATTCCTGGTGGTCTTATTGTGGTCTGGAAGTTTAAATCAATCACATAAATTTATTTGCAGGCAAATAAATAAATATAAATAAAACCACATTTTTTTTTATTGAATAATAAGTTACAGTAAGTTATTATTATTATTTGTATGTCTCTTACAAATTCTCGGGACCATGGGGTCCCGGATCTATATCTGAATCCCTAAAGTCTTTTCTCCTATCTTTGCATTACCTAATATTGATTGTCATAATGATCAGTTGTCCTAACACTAAAAACCCTAATTGTGTTTTCCCTAATTATTGATTACGTATCCTAATGTTATTAAGCATATTTTCTTTTTTGCGAGGGTCGCAGTTCTAACCCTAACCTAACCCACTTTTATGGCAGCAAGTTCTAAAACCTAACCATTTTTCAGAACCTTACATTATTGAAAATAATCGTTATGACAATTGATCGTTAAGGCATGTGCCCATTAGGACAAACCAGTTAGGGCAAGTGACTTTAGGACAAACGTTGTTAGGGATTCAGAATGACACCCGGGGTCCCGGGCATTTGGAACGCGTGCGTGGGGCCGAAGCCAACACGTAGAGGCCCCTTGTAATGAGACAATTTACTCTAAATGTAATGTGACACCAACCGACGATTATCCCTGTTTGAACTATAGTGCACCCAAGGACAAGCCCCGGTTAGTGTAGGACTGTTGTAAGAAAAAGGTACAAAAAGAAACCGGGCTATTGGGTTGAGTTGCTAGTGGACTAGTAACCGGGACTATGGAGGAGACTATGGCACCTGCCCTGCTTATATGTTAAAAAAAAAACATGTAATAATGGGCCAGGTGGTGACTCACCAACTCACAATATGGGGCCCCGAAAAGGGCCGCTCGCACGGAGCGACAAGGTGACAACATTACGTGAGCGGCTCAGGGCGTGGAGAGGGTGCACACCTCTCCACGCCCTGAGCTTTGCTTTCTATTCAGTGGCTGTAAGCAGCCACTGTGCCAACTCGCGTCTTAGGCATATTTCACTTCCGCCCTGCGAGCATATACGAGGGGTGTTCAAAATATTCTCGGTATGAAAATGAAAACAAACAAGTACGAAAAGTTTGATATTTTTATTTTTCAATATACTCCCTCCCTATGTTCATCCACTTAAAAGATCGATCAATTTTTTTTAAATCCCCGATAAAAAATTTTTTTTGTCTTTGGTGTAAAAATGCTCCTCCACTGCCGCCTTCAATGCTTCATCATCAGAAAAAAAATATTCCATGCAGATCCTTTTTAAGATTGGGGAACAAAAAGAAGACGCTGGGGGCTAAGACCGGACTATACGGTGGGTGAGTAACAGTTTCAAACCCACATTCAACAATAGCTGCCTTGGCAATATGAGCAGTATGGACGGGGGCGTTGTCACGCAGAAGCAGAACACCTTTGGTTATCTTTGCTCGCCTCTTTTCTTTGATAGCATCCTTTAATTGACGTTGAATGTTAGCGTAGTACTGTCCTGTGATATTTACACCTTTTTCTTTATAATCGATTAGTAATATTCCTTCAGAATCCCAAAATATCGTGGCCATGACCTTGCCAGCTGAAGGGACGACCTTGAACATCTTGGGATGAGCTGAACCCTTAATGTGCCACTGCATGGACTCTTGTTTACTCTCTGGGTCATAATGATGAACCCAGGTTTAATCTCCAGTAACTATTCTTTGCAGCACCTCATCAGGATTTTCACCGCACAGGTCAATAACATCGGAACTACACGCTACACGCATGTCTTTTTGAAGCCGATTCAGCATTCGCGGAACCCATCTTGCACTTACTTTTGACATATTAAGATGGTCATGGATAATATCATGTACGATACCAATAGAAAGATTGGTTACTTGAGCTATAGATTTTACCTTCACTCGACCATCTTCCAATATAAGTTTTTCCACTTTATCAATATTTTCTTGTGAAGTAGCTACTACAGGCCGACCAGGTCTAGGGTCATCTTCAATACTAGCCCTTCCACCCTTAAATTCGCTTGACCACTTTTAAATGGTAGATAAAGAAGGAGCAGACTCACGGTAAACACAATCCATTTCCTCTTTTATGGTTTTTTTATTTTTACCCTGTTTTGTCGAGAATCTTATGACGCATTGATGTTCTGATTTAGTTAACATTGTCAATTCGCACATGATGTTCATGTTTGTTCAGCAATTGCAGAAAAACAAAAGAACATCTCGGTTCGAATTATACTTTTTTTTAATGTCAATGAATAAACCTTAGCGGCCAGTAACAAAAGAAATTTTAGAAGAGGTTGTAAGATATCAATACCGAGAATATTTTGAACGCCCCTCGTAGCTCTGACACCCCACTCTGGACGGCCGGTTAAGGCAAGCCAGAGGTGAGAGTCCTGCGGCCCCTGCTCAGTGTTCACTCCAGCCGGTCAATATCAGCATTCAGCTCGCCACAAGCTGCCCTAAGTCATTATTATTACAAGACCCATCGTGGGCAAAGACCACTTCAGGTCGGTCGGCCGTGTAAACCGTTTGAGGATTTACGGGATCATTTGGAACCTACTTATTATTATCTAAGTTTGACACTTGACGATAAAATACTTCTTTAAGAAAGGATGTGTCAATTCGTAGGTGCTACAGTATTTTTTTAAAAGTTAAACGGTTAAAATGTTGATGCTTAGTTAGACCATTGAAATAACAACTGCTTAGCAACTGGTGGCACCCTGGCTGCTGACGTACGTGATTGGCAGTGCGTGTAGGTATTAATGACAGCAGCTTGAATTTGAGTGCTTAGTTACCACTGACTTTCTAACCGTTATTGTCATTGTGATTAAATAAGGTGTATGTGTTAAAGAAAAACTCAGAAGTTAAGATATATGTGACGAACTGAAAGCCTACGTGAAAATGACAACTTAGATGTCCTTATTTTTGTAACGATTGAAGTGTATATGTTTTCTTGGACACCTTGCCCGCTCAGGTATATCTGCTGCTGACTGTAGATCTATTTGTATATTTTCAATTGGAATAGTTAAGTCCTTTGATAAATGGCCGGATTTTATGCTTAACTCTTTCCTTAGCTGAATTTTTACCTGATTATGATACGCGATTATCGCATCATGTGTAGTATCATTTAATTTTACGTCCAATTAATGACGAACGTGCTTGGGTTGGGGCATCTATAAGAAGAACATAATATTACAATGATAAGCAATGAGGGAACAAAACAGAAATAAAAAAAATGTTTGAAGAGGTCAGCAATGAGTCTTTAGAGCAAAAATCTCGCCTCTAGGAAGTCAGAAGTCTCAGCCATTAAGTTCATCGAGTACTATGAATGAATGCTATAACATGCGATGTCATATAAGATCACATCTTGACTACGTCATGTGACAGAGATGCTTATGCATCCGAATTGTAGAGCATTTTTTGTCACATAGCGTATAAAAAATATACTTCATATTGACGAGGATTGCATAGCATCCGCCTTGCATAGCATTACGCGTCATATACAAACCTAAAAGATATATTTGTAGCGACAGACATGCTCTAATAGCCCCAAAATTTCCATACAAAATTTAGGTGTCGAAATGGTGTGACTGAGCGTCCGCGAACGTGATAATAATATATGTTGGCGCCTCGTAGGTTTTTTGAAGTGAAAACTTTTTTAGCGGCGCTGAGCACTTTTTGCGGTGGGGAAAAAATTATAAACTCGAGACAGCGTAACGCGTAACGCGCTGACGCTCATGTGTGACGGACAATGTTATTCACCAAAGAACTTTAGTCATAACGTATCATAATCAGGTCAATTATTTAAAACTGGACTTTTATATTCGGCAATAAAGCTCAATGTTCTAATCTTGTACGGGCTGAAATACGAGGATCTCACAGTTACAAAACTTTATATCATTCCAATAAAATTCAATAAAGCTACATCTTGATGAAATCGCTAATAAAAGTGAACTCGAGTACTGGTGAATAAAACTCAAAATATCATGACCAAATATATTTAGATGCGAGGTCTGCAAGGTAGCTTTACAATTTCTATTCGAATTTTAAACAATTAACGCTAGAAATTTAAGCTCACTGGCCAGCAATTTCGGAACTAAAGTTTTTCAATAGAAAGGAGGATGGGTCAATTATACATAGTGCTGCAGACATTTTGGACTAGTCATTGAGTTTTCACTTCTGTCGGCACTCCCGGAGTGCAACCCGTTGTTTTTTTATACTATGTGATTATTTCTCTGTAATTGAGAAACTATGTCACTGTTCTAATTGGGTGACTCTGGACTATTCATTGTGAAATGGGATTTTACAGAATCTCTTCCAAACTCGCACTTGGCAATTTCTTTTTTACTTAAATTATTTATGGAGAGTTCATGGAATCTAAAATGAAAGCGATGGAGTAAATTGTGAGCTATGGAATATTAAACATATTAATTAAGTACTATTGGTTTTTTAAATACTTAATTATATTTTACAATTTTGATTGAATTTTGGGGTGAAACCCACAATTTCCGCCCCGGGTGCCACCCATGCTAGCTACGCCACTGTTCAGATGCTACAGCTATTGCCTACTTTCCAGCTTGGTTTTAGACCATCTATTGCCACATTTCCGAACAGTGGCGTGAAAAGAGTATTGTATTGTACTCGTATTGTAAGTACATTGCAAATAAAATAAAAGCTTCTAAAAATTAACTGTCATAGGGACTATTATTCGACGCGAGAGGTTATATAAAGTTTTTATACTCGTCGATTGTAATTCTTGAATTAAGATTTCTTATACCAACTGCAATTGGGCATTTTTAATGTATGGGCTCCCAACTCAATTATAATATTCATTTCGATACAGTTTAGTCAACTATAATGAAATTGACCAATCACAACTCGCCGCGATCAAGAGGACGAAACAAAACCATAGCACAAATTAATTATTTATTTCAGGTTATACAGTAGAAACAATGGATTCATAAGTCAGGAAAGCGCATGTGACACCCTTAATATAGCAACATCCATAGACTACGAAAACCACTTAGCGTTGCTTGTTAGTCTCCATAGGCTACGGTGGCCAAAATCGAGAAAACAACTGTCTAAAAATTGAATTTAGCGCGGAGCAAGTACCAGGGCCTCATGAGTTACGAGAAGGTGTCGTTGACGAGCCCGCCGGGCCGCGGCGGCCGGGGCGCGTACCAGTATGAAGGTATCGCGGCTGCTCGCGTATCTTAGCTGTATACTTTTGGTTTGGTTTGTTTGTATGATTCTACTAGTTTAAAGTATTATTTTTTTTGACTCGTAGAAAAAGTATTGTATCAAGCTTTTCGATCTTAGCAAGCTTCGTTGCCTAAGTAAACACGGTACTCGACTGAAAAGCTCTCTATTATATCACGATTCTATAAAATACTATTCTGGTAATCAGAAGGTTAGACAAAATTTCGATAGAATGAAAGCCTAAAGTTCTTACTTTCTCATAATAAGTTGCAACAGGTAGGATCCGATCGTAGTGGTGGGGCGCGTGCAAATGTTCATGTATCGTCCAATTAAAAATGTCGCGGGCTTCTGCTGACAGCGTGAGTGAGAACCTAAACACATATAACATATAACTATTAAATAAAAATAAAAATCCACGCAAGTTACAGTCGCAATTCCACCATTTATGTATACAGGGTGTCCCTAGCCATTGGACAAAGCCGAAATGTACATATTGTCGCGGAGATAATAGATTTAATATCAAATGTAATATTCATATACATATTTATAGCGACATAAGAACACACAATAATTATAGTATGAAAGTAACCCGAGAAAGCAAGCTTGCCAATTACTTATTGTCTTACTAAAGTCTCTACTACAACAATTGCATCATTTCTCTCTCTCTTACTGATAACCAGATACACACTCTGGTGACGGAGGACATATACTCTCTCAGTCCTCCTCGGGTAACCTCTCTTGGTCATGCCTGACACTCTGCCTTGGCCTGGCATGACCCATACTATGAGCATGGTGGCGGGAACCTCTTGTTCCCTGACGGGCCTCCAACCATCCCCAAATAGCTCGCCTCTTCCTCCATAGACACACCATGCTCCTCTATAGGTTACCCTCTCATTACTCTCATAACTCAGTCCTGGCTTCGGGCCTTACGCTAAGCTTGACGCCAGCTGCCTGACAGCCCTATACATGATGCCTCTGACCGGATACCTTAGGCCAGGAACTAAACTGTACATAAGTCTTATGAAAGCTCGCTATCCCAACATTACCGTCACACCATCGATAATTATTATTAAAGGGGGAACTCACCAAGAGTACCTCTGTACACTGCTCATACCATAAGCAGTCTGCACCTGATCCCATCAGGTCTCCTTGCCTCTCCTATAAGTATTACCTTTTCTTTACGTCACTTATTCTTCTCGCGCCGCCGTTACGACTCGATATTCAACCATTTCTTTTTCAGCTCAGTGTTACCAGGATGTAAAAAGCGAATGACAGTTACCTGTATTATTGGTCCGTATCGCGCATCATCGCGACACATGCATTAAGGTATTTAGAACCAGTATACAAAGTATCATAACAATCGGTGTAGCGGTTACGAAGAAATTAACAAATAAATTTAGATTTTCTTACTTTGGATGTGTTAGTAGCTCCTGAGAGTCCTGAGGTAATAAATAGTATGAAACCTTCTTCGACCGTTTTGATTATCTTTTTATTTATGTTATGACATTAATAAGATTCTGACTTTTGACAAATGTCATCATTGCCGCACATTTTCAAACAAATTATCAAAAGCACTGCCAATGATTAATACAGTATGTTTATTTTTGTTGTCGATTATTGGAAATAACTTTTGTTTGATAATTTATTTTTTTATCTTTTGTGCTAATTAAAAAAAATATTACCGTTAGAGCATTTCTGAAAAGTAACCCTATGTGGGATTTCAGGGTTTGTCCAATGGCTAAGGTCAACCTGTATATATATATATACTTACAGGTTGATTCAGGAGACGTGAGCAAGACTAACACTGCGCATTTCCTAAATTATAAGAAACTGTTTCGTATCAGTATTAGTGAGGTCAACCATAATTTTCTAGTAGTGTTTAAAAAAAAAAGTTATTAATTTATTTACGACATGCATGGTCACCCTAAAATTAGAATACTAAACTATATCGGTATATTCTGTGTCAAATGGAATGTCATCCCTGTCATCACGGTCTGGTTACTTTTGAAAACTCGTATCTCACTCAAGTTTGACAGTTTATTTTCTTCGTAATCAAAATGCTGTCATTACGGTTAAAGAGGTTTTATGTTTATTAATTAGGTCTTGTAGGGTGGCCATGATTCTAGAGAATTAAATTTGCCCTCACCAAAAAGTAAAAAAATAGGAAAAAGTGTGGTTGTTTCACTTAAATACGACGGTGATCGATCAATTATCAGTAACTAAGTGTGCAGGATTAGTCCTGCTCACGTCTCATGAATCTCCCTGAGTTGCAACTCAGCTGAAACGTCGGTTTAAAGGTAAAAACAATGAAATTATATCGCGGTAGACCCGTTTGTGTAATTAAATACGTATACCTATAAGTCCATTTTCTGGACCAGCTTAAGGTGCTGTCGGTTTTCAGAAGGTTATCCATTAATTAGGTACCGGATACCCTGTATAATTTTTTTATCGATTCAGTTATTGGATATTTTTCAAAATGACTGAGCCATGGGGGTTCGTGAAGTCTACAAATCACAGAGTTAAGTGTGAAATAAATGATAATATCTACTCACCATAATAATAAATGCCACATGATTGAGATTGAAGTTTGTATCTGACACTGATCTTCATTCTACTGTTTCTCTGTTGTCGTTCCTCGTATTTATAGGGCTCACTTCAGTGTTGCCATTGTTTTTTTTGTTGATTCTGGTTATTTTCTTGTTCTTCACGATACTTTGAAAAATATTTTTCTTATTTACTCGTAATACATGATAAAGATAAAAGATAAAAAATAGTTTATTCAAGTAGGCGTATTACAATGCGCTTATGAACGTCAAATAAAGCTATACCGGGTCCAACCCTACACCTCTGCCTCGTGGAGATTTAAATCCCCCCTCAATTGGAAGAGGGTATCCCAATATGGGACCGGCAACAAACTCGGCGGGACACATCTTTTCGAAACATTATTACTTAGATCTTATAATTAACATGCATTACGAGTAAATAAGGAAAATACATGTTAATTATAAGATGTAATAATGTCTTGAAAAGATGTGTCCCGCCGAGTTTGTTGCCGGTCCCATATTGGGATAGCCTCCTCCAATAGGGGATATTATTCTGCCGCCAGAGTGCAGCACTAGACTCTAGTAAGTTCATAGACTAACTTATACATACTGTGGCTTAAACTGTTTTGACAAGTTTTCACAGACAATAAAATATGACATTGATGCATCAAGGCGGTTTGTTAACAAGGGCCTACCGGTAAACGCGAAAATCGAAATTTAGTCATCTGCCTCTTTATCGCTCGAATATGCAAGAGTGATAGAGAGGCAGAAACCGAACTTTCGATTGTCGTGTTTCACGGTAGGCCATGTGATTGACGTAGTGACGCATGATGTGTCATTGATGTTTGTTTACTGTATATGCTAGTTGTGCCACCTACGCAGAGCTTTGCGTAATATTCCCTATTGAGGGGGGATTTAAAAATCTTCTCGAGGCAGAGGTGTAGGGTTGGAGCCGGTGTAGCTTTATTTGACGTTCATAAGCGCATTTTAATATGCCTACTTGAATAAACTATTTTTTCTCTTTTATCTTTATCTTTTTTTAAATTAGCGGCTCTGTGAGCTGTAGACCTTGCGATTAGGTTAAAATTAAAAATGTAAAAATGCTCTTCACGTAGAGGTGTCATAATGACAGTTGTCGTAAGTCCCATACTTAGTCTTTACTGGCCCCTATTTCACCACGGTGACAGATGCGACAATTGTCGACATCACTGTTACTGACTTCACAGGCCTCCATAGGCTACGGTAACCGATTACCATCGGACTGGCGGTGTGCTTATTTGCCACCAACATTTTAATTTAGGTAAACTCCATTACATCGCCAATAAATACGTACTTATTTTACGAAGCTAATGACAATTGTCACAAGAAATACGACAATTGTCACGAAATACCGACAGAGAACTCATTTCCTGGCAAGAATTACCGAAAATTCTGTTTAATCTAGTGACAACTGGCATCATCATCATCATAAAATTCGCAAGAGAAATACCTATTTTTTGCCGATATAATAAAGTTTTTTTAAAGTAATACAATGATGGTGACAAACAGGTATACGGCCCGCCCGATGGAATGCCGTAGCCATGGATGCCTGTGACGTCAGCTACAGTGACATTTGTCGAATTGTCGCACCTGTCACCGTGGTAAAATAGGGGCCTGGTACTCAGTGGCGGATTTGTAGTCTTGGCCGCCCTTGGCCCACGGCCCTGTAGTAGCTACTAGCCGCCCTTTTCTCAGCACCCATCAAATAGACTGCCGCCTTGCTGCCGCTCCTAACATCTTGCCGCTCTAGGCCCGGGCCTACTGGGCCTTAAGGCAAATCTGCCACTGCTGCTTGAGTCTTATATGGCGATTTCCGCCATTATCAATTTTTTTACAAAAAACGAAAAGAAATAGGAAAAAAATTGTCTAACGGCTCGGCCAAGACTGGCGACGGCGGCAGCGACCACCATAGATGGGAACGAAAGGTCCGATCACTTTGTCTCGCTCCAACCTATGGTTATCGCTGCCGCCGTCGCAAGTCGAGCCGTATTAACTACCTCACCAAATTTTATAAGAATCGGTTAACCCGCCACTTAACCGCCTTAACTGCGTTAAAGTGACCCGTAGAGGAGAACTTATGGACATGAGAAAGCATTTTTGCCCAAGCTAAAACGAAGACCTTCGCTTACCCTCGGTCGAAAAACATACAGGTGATCTGATGATTCAGTAAGAATGTTTTCAAAATTATTTATTCTTGATTAAAACCGTATCCGCGCCATGTTTTGGCATACCTATTAAGATAAGGCCCACTTGCACCATTCCACTAACCCGGGTAAACCGGTTAAACCAAGAGTTACCATGGTTACCAGTACAATTCTGTAGACCTAGTGAAAAAGGGTACAAGTCTCGCGCAGCTTAGGTGTAAAAGGGCATAAGTGTTACGTGGAACTTACACCCTTTTACATCTACTTACGCTGCCTGAGACTTGTACCCTTATTCATTAGGGACACAGAATTTGACACTGGGTTAACGGTTTAACCCGTAGAGGATATAACCGATATAACCAAACGGAGACGTCTTGTCTATAATTCGGTACAAAACAGTGCCGATTTTTTCAGGGGAGGGGCACGTCAAATGTATACGTAACGTAAAAATAGCCATGTCAGATAAACGTCAGTCCATACAATGTGTATGACCATTGGCCGCCTATTTTCGACAGAGGGGAACGCCTGTTAATGGCTACTCCGTTTGGTTATATCCTCTAAGTTTTAACCGGTAAACCCCGGGTTAGTGGGACGGTGCAAGTGGGCCTAAGAGGATTCTACACACCTTTAAAGGACAGGGGCTATGATCAGCCATAAAAGCGTGTATAGAAATAAATAATTGTATAAAATAAAAAAACGCAAACGCAAGCGGTGGTGGCCGAGTGGATATGACGCCCGACTTTCAATCCGGAGGTCGCGGGTTCAAATCCTGGCTCGTACCAATGAGTTTTTCGGAACTTATGTACGAAATATCATTTGATATTTACCACTAGCTTTTCGGTGAAGGAAAACACCGTGAGGAAACCTGCATACATCTGCGAAGAAAATAATTGTATAAAGGAATAAATAATTATTATAGACATTTTTTACACAAATTGACTAAGCCCCACAGTCAAGCTCAAGAAGGCGTTTTCTGACTGATTTTTTTTTCAACCAGAACTGTCACTTTTGACACTTGTTATACTCTGTATCTTTAGGTATTTAAATAAAAGTAAACAAACAATTTGTACATTTTCGGTTAGTTATAACATTTATTGGTATTGGCAAAGAGAATAGACAGTATAGAGGGGTCCTATCATAGTAAATTATGTAGTCACAGTAAATTTACTGCCATCTATCGACACATGACTAAAACTCAAAATGAAAACGTATAAAATTATCAAAAAAAAGTGTATATATGGATGAATGATTTTATTATTTTTATATCATTTTGACCCATGTTCATTCATTGATATCTATGTGTTAAAATTGTTAAATATGAAACGGTGTCGTCACGCCATCTAGCCGAGCATAGGCCAAAGGTGTGTGCGCCATCTATCCGAGAATGACTTTTTCTTGATTTCCGAGGCACGTTTTTTCTTTAGACTTTATTCATCTTATACGAAGTTACATATGTCTTTGGTATTGGTTAACCAACCAAATACAAAACCGCCTGGATCAGTCACTGAACGACCTGACTTTAACCTACATTATTTGATCGTGCACTGTTTTCATCTACCCACAACTGGCTTAAGGAGCTATTTGAGGGTAGATTTTGTTTACTTTTATTTAAATGCCTAAAGATACGGAGTAGTGAAGTGAAGAGAGTGATTTTGTTTAATAATACATATCCGTAACAAATATACATCAAATTCATATCCTGTTATTACAATCAGAATAAGAATCAGTATCTACTAGGCCCCCTTATTCATAAACATTTACTAAAGTTGACAAGCCGATAATAATCGTTTGTCCCTTTCCGACGTATTGGTATGATGGAAAGGGACAAACGATTATTATCGGCTTGTCAACTTTAGTAAAGGTTTATGAATAAGGGGGTAACTATATATTATGTGGATAACCTATAACACGACCGTGTTATATTAGTTACGGTTTTAAATACGGGATTATTTTAACTGCAGGTGGCAACACTTATTTTCCAGATAAAATCCAAGATTTGTCGGTATGTCTGAATCGATGTTGAAGTTTACAAAGCAGAGCTGTTGTTTGTGTTTTCGAGATTAAAGATTGTTCCAAGTTCCAAGTAAGATGTGACGTGTTCCTCTTTGTATGTAACTTAGGGGTCGTCCAGATCGTCGTCCAGTCGTCCATCATGTGATCGGTTAGAGGGGTGGCGGGGGTAATGGTGGCTTTCCACGCTTGCCAAGCCTCGACAAGCGTCAGGGACGCAGTTATACGTTAGAGGGAGCAAGTCATGTTGCTATAAGAATATCACGAATGATCATGATGGAGGAGGGGGCGTCAGAGCAGATATCACGTGTATTTTTTATTCAAAGCGGGGAAGCCAAAAACAACAATAATACTCAAAAATTTAATCAAGTCAAATAATCCGCTCTATTTTATACTCGTATTTACATTTACCCAATAAAAAATATTTATCGCAAGCGCATCATAATTATCACGTGATCTTGTGGCAGGGGGGGGGGGTTTATAAAATCACCAAATATCACCTAGGGGTAGGGGGAGGGGATGATCACATGATTTCTGGACGACCCCTTACGATGGTATTTAATAAATTGTTGAAGTACCTGCCGTAAAACCTTACATGCCTATATTTTTCAATATCGCTGCCTATTTAGCTTCACTGTGTATATTTATTACCGTAAAACGGGGTGACTAGGTTTCGCGGGGAGAGGTGGGTTATGAATGGGGAGAGAAGGTTTGAGAGGGGGGTGAGAAGGGATTTTAAGGCTACTGCTACAAAAATAATGTATTCCAATTTAAAATGGAGCTATAGTAATACGCATGATAAAAAAAAAACCGATCCAACAATCTTCCCAAATCACCTTTGTATGAAAACCCCTCTCACCCCAAATACGAGGCACTACGGGGTGAGGTGGGTTTTCCTCTTTATCGTCAAAGTTATGAAATGGAACTACCCAAAATAAAATAAAAACTAAAATACAAACGTCCGGAACACTTATTATATACACTATTCAGTTTACATATGTAAAAATAAAATGTTATCGAGGTTTGAATTTCAGTTTTGACCCTACTCACCCCATTTTACGGTATCTTTAGTTTATGTTGTAGTTAGTTGTAGCTTTATGCAGTTTTTAATTTTAGTTTATATTTTTTTGTTTATTATAATACATGTACTATACCTACCTGTGATTCCTTTATTGTTTATTTTAATAAATATGTATATTTATTTGTATGTTTGCTTCAAACTTTGTTACTCTTTGAAATACTTCCTGATAATCTGATTCAGTTGGGAGAAAGTACCTAAATACTTTCGTAATTCAAATGACAATACAATAGAGACCGCGCGCGTTGGAGGATCTGCCATCTTGTGGCCTGAATCGGAAACATATGTGCACATGTACATTGCCAAAGAAAATTACACTTATTCAGAACATCCCTTGTGTTTAAAGTTGTAGGCAAGTAAATAAGGTCTCGAAAAGTTTACGACAAGAAACAGTGCCAATATTAGAGGGCGCTACTTGGCTGGTTTACGTGGAGCCGGTTCAAATCTGCACTTCAAAACATTTTTTTATTAGCACTCCAATCACTGCTACCCCACAAAATTTCACGATTCTAGGACTTCAGGATCCAATGCCGTCAGGTTTATAGGTATTTTTAGGTACCCCTAGTTTAAGGGGTTGCAGGGCGAAAGTTACAGATTTCTGGTCCCCAGATGTATTTGCATACAGACAGATCCATCTCTACATGCCAAATTTCAGCATGTATCTAGTAGTCTGTATTTTCTATGACACGAATTTCATATAGTACGGACAGTGGAAATTAAGGTACTTATCTATAAAATTTCAAGTATAATAGGTAGCCTAATAAAACTTGGTGTTTTTGATAAATTTACAAACTACATGGCATACCAAAAATTTCAGCTCTTTAACATTATCCAAGCCGAAACTATGAGGGTTCGAAAATACAACGAAACGTGCCGAAAAAAGATAAGGCTTATTATTAACCGGGCAACTAAAATATTAAACAGAAACTTTCACTGGGCATATAATAATATAATTAGACTGTGCATTAATATTTTAGCGCCAATAAATTTATATTAGCCTCAAATTTAAGCATCATATTATTAAACAACTGGCAGCAAAATCAAGCCATCCAAAAAAATTATAGGGAACTTGAATTGATAGGTTGGCGTCTAAAATAATAAGTTGGCAACTAATATTGTAAAGAGATCATGAAATTTGGTTGGTTATATTATCTAGGCTCGTATTTAACCGGTCAACTAATAAATCAAATTTTGGTAGTTTAAAATAATAGAAATGGGTACTAAAATTAATAGTTTGGTAACTAAAATGGAACCTTAAAATATATCAATATGAGTTGTTTTTTAATGCCGTTACAGCTTTTGTTTATTTTTAGGCAGGTACCAAATATTTATTTGGCAACTGAATTATTATATTGGAGAGTATTTATGAAGCACATTTTAAAAAGAAAACGGCTATCTATTAATTTAAAAATGAAGTTCTTTTAAAATATTTTGTTTTGTCATTACACGGTCAACCTAACACGCTCCTCCTCGCTTCGCTCGTCGTCGCACCTATCTTTTGACTCTGGCAGAACGTGGTAACTATTGAAATTAGTAATTCAAAATTTAAAGACCTAATGGTATAATGGTCATTAGGTGTTTCATGAGTAGGAATTTCAACTATAATTATAGTAGGGTATTATACGTAAATAAATTTGTGGTGTTTTGTGGATTAGGAAATTTGTCAATTTAAATTACTAGGTATGCGTTTAAATTTAAATTATTTAAAAATGGAGTATTTAAAGCTTATGTTTATAGGTATCTTAGGTATTCTGTTTATGCACAAAATATATAAACAACCAAATTTTATGATCGCTTTACAATATTAGTTGCCAACTTATTATTTTAGACGCCAACCTATCAATTCAAGTTCCCTATAATTTTTTTGGGTGGCTTGATTTTGCTGCCAGTTTTTTAATAATATGATGCTTAAATTTGAGGCTAATATAAATTTACTGGTGCTAAAATATTAATGTACAGCAAAATTATATTATTATATGCCCAGTGAATGTTCCTGTTTAATATTTTAGTTGCCCGGTTATTATAAGCCTATTATATATGTACATATACAGAATACCTAAGATACCTTTATACATAAGCTTTAAATACTCCGTTTTTAAATAATTTAAACATATGCATACCTAGTAAGTACTTTAAATTGACAAATTTCCTAATCCACAAAACACCACAAATTTATTTACCAATGGTCAGTAAGTCGAAATTCCTAATCATGCAACACCTAATGGCCATTAAACCATTAGGACTTTAAATTTTTAATTACTAAGTTCAATAGTTATCACGGTGATCTGCAAGAGTCAAAAGATAGGTGCGACGACGAGCGAAGCGAGGGGAGCGTGTTAGGTTGACCGTGTAGTGACCAAATAAAATATTGTACAAAATAACTTAATTTTCTTAATTAATAGATAGCCATTTTCTTTTAAACTGTGCTTCATAAACTGTCTCCAATATAATAAATTCAGTTGCCAAATAAATACTTGGTACCTGCCTCAAAATAAACAAGCTGTACAGCATTAAAATGTTGTCTCATATTGATATATTTTAAGGCTCTGTTTTAGTTGCCAATCTATTAATTTTAGTACCCATTTCTATTTTTTTTTATTGCTCAAATTCGATTAATTAGTTGGCTGGTTAAATACGTGCCAAAAGATAATATATGCACTGCCTTTCGCCCTTTGTCTCATCTTGGCGGGGGCACGGCTGTGCCCCCAGATCTACCACCCTACCGACAATTAAGCCGTGACGTCACAAACGGACGAGAGGCGTTTTCGTGCGAGGTTTAAATTAGCTATAATAAAATGCAATTATTTACAATATTTAACATATTGTAAATAATTGCTATAGTACTAATGAGTATAGCTGAAATATTGTGTTTTTCGAAACCAATACAAGTGTATCGACATATTAAAAGGGATTTAAAAATTTGTCATCAGGCCAATTGAAACAAATATTGAGGCTTACCAATTTAATTGACTCTTATTATACTAATAAATTAAATAATAGATACAAATCAACATTTTAATAACTATGTATCTACGTTGTACAGAAGCATACAATAGTATCTACGCGCTCTTGTGTTGTTCACAAGTAGGTATCTATCTCAAAATATATTTGTTTACAAAAATATAAACGCTCTGAAATCCGGTTCAACGATGTTTTCCAATACATAAAACTTCATCAAATAATATAGTCATTCCCACGGATTATCATCTACCGTTTCACTTACATTGTCTTTCATTTTTGTAAGCTTCTTCTTATGCATTCTACTTTCTACTGGCCCTTCTACTATTTCCCCTTTATTGAAATCCTCAGCCGTTATTATTGTTTTAACTTCTTCTGGCTTACCATCGGTTAGAACTTTAGGCTTCTTTGCTTTCTGAATATACCTTAAAGGATAGTAAACATACTTCACTCCATTTACAATTTTGTATTTTGGATAGTTGAGTTTGTTTTTATATCGTCCAAGAACTTGATTAATCCAGTACTGGTAAGTATTTTGTAAGATATCTATTATTCCTCTCTTCTTCCTTGATTTGACATTTCTTTTGATAACTTCGTTGTTTAGGTTCTTTATTATTGAATACGGTTTTCCATTAGAGTTATATCTTATTAATGGTGTAATGTATGATATGATTGGATCGTAAGTTTCTTTTTCTACGTTTTTCGTAGTATACTGACTTTGCAAGTTATCCCGGGTTCTTCTTTTCCTTGGTGCACTATTCACGTTTAAAATTTCATCGTTTATATTGTGTAGTGTTGAATATTTCTTTTCCTCTGCTTTATTGTTATTATTCTCTAAAAGAGGTTCGTTGGGTTCAAGTTCTGCATTTTCTATAATATCTTGGCTTTGCAACACGTCGTTAGGCGATATTGTTTTGATTGATTTCACTTTTGAATTTTGTATAAACTGGTCGTTTTGATGATTTTCAGTCGAAACGTATGATATTATTGATTCTTTATTCTTTTGTTGTTGGCTTTCTAAGCCATTGACAATGTCTCTCCTTTCTCTTGATTGAACATTTGCTTTAATAACCTCGTCGTTTAGATTTTTAATCGTAAAATACGGTTTCTTTCCATTTGCATTGTTATTATATCTGACTAAAGGCGTGACGTAAGATATTATAGGTTCGTTTTTTTCATTTTCGATGATGGATCTGCTTTGCCATTGTCCGTTTGCGTCGTAACCGCCGCCGCCACCGCCGCCGTAGTCTTGTCCACCTGGTCAAATTTGAACTTTTATTCTATAGCTATTAGAGACTTGTGTGTATTGTGTTAGACTGGTATAATACCTGCTGGCATCCAAGCTCCGCCGCCGCCTCCTCCTGCTGCCCAACCCTGGGAAAAGTTGGGACATTTGATATATATTTTAGCACATGTATCTATATACCCCATCATGTATTTATATTCCCTAGCAAAGATATTTAGTTGTTTCTTAATAAACCCATAAAATATCATAAAAATATAACCTAGGAAATGTATGAAAAATTAAGTGAATTGGGTTCTTTAGTCATTGCTGAAATTTTTTTGCAGAATGTCATTTTACAACAAATTTTTCACTTAATTTCATTTTGCCGCACGATCAAGTGGCAACACTGGCAACTCAACAAATAATTCGTATGATTTCCAAACCTAAAAGTTAGCAACTGTGTGTTTTAGGTAACAAAATTATTTCGTAATTCTAATACAAAACACAAAATATACTTTATTTTTATAAGCTAACACGGTGCGATGAAAATAAAGTCGGTTCTATTTGGTCGCAGTTAACCTAACCTTGTCCTAACGTATAATATTGACTCTGTCAAATGAATAGACGTTATTATTTATCTAATCTATCTTATTAATACTATATTTCGAGGATCTCGGAAACTACTCTCGACTTCGATGAAATTTGTTATATGGGGGTTTTTGGGGGCGATAAATCGATCTAGCTATGTCTTATCTCTGGGAAAACGCGCATTTTGAGTTTTTATATGTTTCTCCCAAATATTATTAATAAATATGTAGGTACTCAAGTGAATGATTTGGCGAATGTAATATATTCCAAATGTTGTGTATCATAACAACTATAATCTACTTAACAATAATTCTACCAAATTAAACGTTATGATAATGGAAATTTGCCGAATTTTGGTTGCTTTTGCGAAAAGATGGCTGCCAAGTGAAATTCGGACAATAAAACTTCGGCGTAGAGGCAGAACAGAAAATTAATTTCGTTATCCCTTCGAAGGTACCTTGGCACAGTAAGAATTATGGTGAAATACAATATATCTCACATTATTATCACTGTGACAAGGTACGAAGTGGGAAAGGAATCAAATTCCATGGCCTTATCTAATCTATAAGCGCCTCCTGCAAAGGTAACCTACCGGAAAATTCAATTTTTGGAGTCACATTATTTATCAATGAATTACAAAATTACTACAGGAACAGTCAGCAGTAGAAGTTGCTAAGCGTGCGAGGTGTTCAAAATTACCTTGACACGCTCTTATTCTCTTAACAATAAAGTCACGTCAAGATCATTTTGAACACCTCGCCCGCTTAGCAACTTCTGCTGCTGACTGAACAAGCGCTCAGCTTTCGAACTAACTCCTTCTTAAATAATAATAATAAAGTCTTGACTTCATTTCTGTTTAGGAACATTGCTCATGAATATTTGCAGGCGTTACAAGTAACCCACATTAATCGAGCGTTTCTTTTATTTTCGCCTGTTCTATATACTCGTATAGTGACCTTTTTTGCCACTTTTGTGTTATTTCTACTCAGAATCACGAGCTCTTTCAATCCTAATGGGATAAAAAATGTCCCAGAGTTTTTTTCCTATTGTGTTACCATTTCCCCATATACTTATATTCATACGAGTATTATAAAACCCTAACCTAAGTCCTAAGATGTGGAATACCCATCCATGAAGATTAGATTTCTCTTCTTTCTACCGTACAACTGTTTTTAAATAAGTTTAAAATTATATTATTTAATGTAATAAATGTCTTATCTAAATCCTAAGATAAATAAAAAGATTTTTTTTTTTAACAATAAAAAGATTAGATTAGACACAGATTGTCGTGCTATATTTATATTAGCTTTGTATTGACTAAGTATCTATAAACCGACTATAGATATAGTGCATAATTATTTTCCTTCGTATTTTCATAGAAACGTACGAACGTGTCTTAATTGCTCCGAGAAAATACGAAGGAAAACAATTAAGCCCTACATCTATAAGTGCCTTTATTGGCATAATATAAGTCACTATCTAAGAGCTTAGAGAACCTACGAGTTACCATAGTCTAATAAAACATGGTCTTCCATTCCCAGAGTGACACGGGCCTACGTCACAACAACATGGCCGCTATATATAGCGCTATCGCATATTATCATATAGCGCTGTCGCATGATGACGTAGGCCCGTGTCAGTTAGGTGACCTAGAAAAGACGGGAATGGAGTACCAGGCGGAGTATATTATTATACCATGCGAGTTACCTGCGAGTACTGGCCCCAATTTCACCACGGTGACAGGTGCGACAATTGTAAAATCACTGTTGCTGACGTCACAGGCATCCATGGGCTACGGTTACCACTTACCATCGGGCGGGCCGTATTCCTGTTTGCCACCATCATTGTATTATTTAAAAAAACTTTATTATATCGGAAAAAAACAGATATTTCTTTTGCGAAGTTTCTGACAATTGTCAAGATTTAGAAGAATTGTAGGTAATTCTTGACAGGTAATGAGGTATAATTGTAGTGTTTCTTGTGACAATTGTCATAAACTTAGCAAGAGAAATATCTGTTTATTTCCGATATAATAAAGTTTTTTTTAATAAAACAATGATGGTGGCAAACAGGAATACGGCCCGCCCGATGCTAAGCGGTAACCGTAGCCCATGGATGCCTGTGACGTCAGCAACAGTGATGTTTTACAATTGTCGCACCTGTCACCGTGGTGAAATTGGAGCCTGGTCAGTAGGTAATTTAAGTAAGCTGTTTGTATTGTGGACATTTGTACAGTCACCCGCAATAATAATGTTACTCTTCGATGGCTGCAAAAATATGTGACATGCTCTAATGGCTTTACAAATAAGATCGTGTCAGATATTTATGCGGCTATCGTTGTGTAACTGTACAAGTACTTAAAATTATTAATTAATGTTATAAAAATAGTATAATTTATGGCTTCTTACGTCACCACCGCCGCCGCCTCCGCCCCCACCACCGCCACCCCCTTTCTTTTCTAGAATTTTCATTAGTAACATCATCTGGAAAAAAAAACATTAATTTCATCGTTATCATTATTTTAATAATTTATTATTATTCCTACTGTTACAAATAACAATAATAAACACGGATGCGCCAGTTCTCGAAAATGGTCGTGCCACGCTCTATTAGGATCGATTTATCATCACTGACAGGACTATTGAAGCCAATAAGCCTGACATCGTGCTGATAGATCGATCGCAGCGCCGGGCCGTGCTCGTCGACGTCACCATCCCCCATGATGAGAATCTCGTGAAGGCCGAGAAGGAGAAGACCAGCAAGTACATCAGACTTAGCTCACGGGATAACCGCTATGTGGGATGTTGACTCGACGATCATTGTTCCTATAGTCGTGTCAGCGAACGGTCTCATAGCGAAGAGTCTCGACCTACACCTAGAGAGACTCTCGCTGGGTGGTTGAATCAAGGGTCAGATGCAGAAGGCGGTAATTTAGGACACGGCGCGTATAGTCGTCGGCTCCTCACTCTGCGGCCCTGACCACCGGCAGCTTGGGCTCTGCCCCGCTGCCGGCGGCACCCTAGGTTAGGTTTTTCATAATGTTTTTATATATTTTTTTGTAATGTTTTGTAAGTGTTTTTATATTGTACTTTTATAAGTTAAATAAAGGAAATAAACACTGATATACCTATCTACCGATAATAGTGTTATGGACATGTTTCTGACATACAGTTTATTAATTCAATTCAATTATATTCGCTAACAAAGCCGCGCATCCACATTTTACACAAGTCAACTATGTAAGGCCTTATTTTTTAGCGTTAACTACCCAAAGGGTAAAAACGGGACTCTATTACTAAGACTCCACTGTCAGTCTGTCTGTCCGTCTGTCTGTCACCAGGCTGTACCATGAGGTTTAACAACAAACACAAAAAAAAATTAAGTGGGGCTCCCATACAACAAACGTGATTTTTTTGCCGTTTTTTGCGTAATGGTACGGAAACCTTCGTGCTTGAGTCCGATTTGCACTTGTTTACATAATTTTATAATTGTCACTTACAACAAATGGGGTTCAAGCAGATATTTACCTACTTAGATGACTATAATTGGTCAAACCAATTTGTCAGTAAGAACCAGGAAAACTTTACTGATCCTTTTCTTTTGGGTGCTAGAGTACTAGTGTAAGACAAAGATAGTATCATTCTCTATGTCTAAGATTGAAATGAAACAGTCCTTTGACAAACTATAAAATCAAAGCCGAGAACAAACGTTCGAAACTTTTTGACAATAACTTATAATTAAAACAATACTCGCCTTTGACATCATAAAGGTCATCATGCTGAACATCATGCCCTTGAATGACATCATTCCCATCATACCCATCATTGCCGGGATCATCTGGAAGAAAACATCATCAAAAACAATGGTGTTTCAACTATACGGCGTTATTTAGCGTTTTGACGTATTACGACTATTCCTCTGAAAATAATTGTGTTTAAAGTCAAGGTATAAGAGTTTTACTTTTAAAATACCGACGTTTATTATTTAATATTTTTGTTTATGCTTAAACATATTTAATTTGATTAATTTAATAGGCGTTTAAAATATTTTTACACAATTTTCAATCGTGGCTGAATGTCGATGGGTCTGTGCTTTCGATGCCTACATGTTGCCAAAAAATTCAATATGGCGGACGGTGAATGTTTTAAATTTAAGGTCAACGTATTAAATAATGATTTTTTTTAAATTTTGAATTGGGTTCTATCTTACCATCATCATTTTCATCTTCATACACATCATCGCCATCATCATCATTTTCTTCTTGCCGTCGTCGTGACCTCCACCACCTCCACCCCCACCCCCCCCCTTTACGTTTCTTTCTACCCACGAATTCATCAGCTGAAACATAAGAATAATAACCTAAAGTGTCATCCTATAGAACTTGCTAACTATTAAACAAAAGTCACTAGTAAATTCATCATTTTTGGCAGTTTCAATATGGCGGTTTGTTTACATAGTTAGCAAATTCCATAGAATGACACTTTATATCTACGTTGCCTAGTCTTTACGTTAGTGGAGGAGTTAGATTTAACTACCTATAACTGAAAATGAATTAAAATTATACTTCGTTTTTTTTAGCATTAGAAATAAGGTAAACAATCATGATGTGTCTTTAAATTGAAAAACACGTTTTAAAAATAAGTCACGGCAAATATGTAACAAAATTTATGAATCTAATACGATCTTTATATTATTCTGCTTTCATATCATAAGTAATAGTTACTGATTTTTAAAAAGCGTTTTTCAATTAAAAGACATGTCAAGATCGCTTACCTTCTTTCTAATGCTTAAAAAACCAACTATAGACATGTTTTAGTGATTTTTAGAGTTCCGTGCGTGGTACGTGCATGTGATGCGGAGGGATGAAAGTCATGTGGCGAGAAAGGTATTACGAAAGAATGTGGAGGGAGGTACGAGGAAAGGAAAACCGAAGAAATGGTGGATGGACTGTGTGAGAGATGATATGAAACGAACACAAGTGAATGATGAGATGACGGGTGACAGAGAAGTATGGAAGAAAAAGACAGCCTGCCCCGACCCCAAGTGAATGAGACAAGGGCAAGCGAATGATGAATAGAATTAGATTTAGAAATATTTAATTTACTTAGCACAAAAAATAACATAAAACTTAAATTCATGTAGACTAACAGAACATAAATATTTGTGGTGAAAGATCCCCACTCAGCTTCTTGTTGATTTTCAGTGAGGCCTGGTAAAAAACCAAAGCTAGAACTAAAACTTTTCATTTTTTCATTTTTTCAAAACTAACTAGGTGGCACAAAAGATACCTATGGGTCAAGGGCCTCCGAAAACGATAAGATAGGAAAAGATACCTAACTAATAACACATAGGTATATCCAAACAACAAAATAAGCGGTCACAGCATTAAGTAGTCCAAAATTAAGAACAAAAACATAAGGAGTCATAAATGAAAAAAAGGGTTAAAAATATATCTTAAAAAAAAACAGTATAAATTATAAGGCTATTCATTTTATATAATATATCGGTATAAGTTATATTGACGACAAATGCATTAATGAAAACATAAATGTCAAACCATGGTTTGAAATCTCCATATCAATATGATACCAAGATATCTTTCCATACAGTAGGTTCTAGATATAGTATTCTTATGTGACTATGGGCCCAATTCGGATTTTGAAATAGACATCTATTAGACATCTTTTAGACATCGCCAAGATACGATAACGATATGTTTAAGATCTAACCTGTCAATTTTGACATTTGCGCGATTCTGGAGATACTGTTGAACGATTTCCACAGGATATGACTTAGAGATCCAATTCACATCTAATAGATATTTTACTCTATCTAACGTAAAAGCTGCGCTGCAAAAGAGAACTAGTTGATATCTAAACTATAACGTATCTAGAATGGATCTAGTACGTGTCGTCTCTTGTGAATATCTTGAAATTCGAATACGGCAGTATTACACTGTATACGACTACGTATTGTAAGGGTAGGTGCAGATGTAGTGCATAATTATTTTCCATCGTATTTTCACGGTAACATACGAACGTGTCATGCTATTTCAGTCAGTCTCGGTACAAAAACTGAGGTTGACTGAAGTAGCTTGACAAAGACAAATACGAACGTTTCCGAGAAAATACTAAAGAAAACAATTGCACTACTTCTGTAAATAGCTTACCTGTGTGTGACATAGCTATGTCTTTTCCCAACGCTTTGAATCGCAGTATGTGGTTGTCGAAAAAGCTGTTGACAGCATTATCAATATCTAATGATAATCCTTCCGAGTTACTTCGTATGTCCGGATCCTCAATGGTGTTTTGGTCGATTTCGGTTGTGTTGTTTATTTTAACTGCAAGTAATTGTGTAGTATCCAAATTAATAAGTATATCCAAAAAATTAACAGTTTTAAAAATTAAAACCAAAGTACCTATAGCTGTAAATAATGTAGGTAGCTGATTTCAAACAAAATGATTGTTTTCAGTGATTTCAATTTTAGGAATCTTAAGAAAGCACAAACAACTTTTCACCTGTTCACGAAAATTTAAATCTTCTGTTTTTTTTTTGTCTAATGATTGACATAACATCAAATCAACTTCAGATATAGTTTCTGTATTAGGCATGATTTAGTCATTAATTAATATTAAGTGCTACTAAATGCAAGTACCTAGCTAATGTAATGAACTCTCATTGATTTAGCAGTAATTATGTGTCAATCGGACCTTATTTATTAAAATGATAGAAATACTGTAATGTCTTATAATGTGCACTTACCAAATTTAACATAATCTCCTATCACCGAAACTTCTGTCAAATTGTTCAACACTTTCAAATATAATAGCGTTTTCTTCTGTAAGCAAGAATACGACAAATACAGAAAACATTCCGTATATACACCTTCGAAAGCATCAGCCGAATTATCAACTTCAACACTAATAATATCACTATTATTTACTACTTCATTTATTATATTTGCATTAACTATAGCGATAGTCGCAGTTAAAATCACTATGCTATCGAAAGCCATACCGTAAGGCCATAAGAAAACAAATGAAAAACCAAACAGTGGGTTAGCGTTATTTATTTACATTCCTTTAATGGGATTTCAGGTCAAATGTCAAGGTATGTGGGTGAAAACATGTCATTTAGTCTTCAAATAATACGTCATTTTGCGGTCGCCTAAGGGTAGGAGTTAGCGCCAACCACGAAGTTTAGTGCGATATTGGATTTTGTGATATAAGCATTGTTATGAAGGTAATAGGGTCTTGGTTGTTTCTTTATTGTGTTAACTATGTGTCAATTGAATGTTAGATGGATGAGGTTATAGAGCTATGATTCTAAGAAGTACTCATACCGTAAAATCAGGTAACTATAGTCCTTAAATATAACTATGGTCCAATTTCTAATGCTGATTCTTAACGAGCCTTTATGATTTGTACTCGTTACATTTATTTTGGAGCTTAGATACACTATAATGATCATCATCATCTCAGCCATAAGACGTCCACTGCTGAACATAGGACTTACACATATTTTACTGGAACTTGAATTTGGACCATAGTTGCCATAGTTGTAAGTTGTGGACTAAAATTACCTGATTTTACAAGTACGCTACTATGTTTACCCTAATTTATTGTTTTTTGGGTTCTAACTTCCTAGTATTTTTTTTGGAATTGGGTGGCATTTTAAATGTAACGTATGAATTGTCATCAATAGGCTTTACAGTCACGCGTTTTCACACTGTCCGATCCGATGTCGGATGTAGTATCCTACATCCGCGTAGTAACATCGCAGGGCGCCGTCTGTAACGGTCACGCTACAACAAAAATTATGCCCACACAAACTTCAAACTTCAACATTTATTCAGCAAATAGGCCACAAGGGCACTTTTACACGTCAACATTGAATTTACATACAAGCAAAAATAATAATAATACATCAACAATTTACAACTGCAACTACCGAACAAAAATGTTATCAGTCCGATGGCTGGGGGGAGGCTCCGACATGGCTGAAATTATCGGAAGCGCCTTTTCAATATCGGATGTCGGTAGGCACCTATGAGAAAAACAACTGCAGGGGACTGCCATACGCCTTTTTATTTAACTTGCAATGTAAGTACCTATGTACCGTAACATCGGGGTACTTTAGCCCTAGGGGGTAACTTTGTCCCAAAACGAAAAAAAGGTTGAACTTCCCGTCACGCCGTACGTCAGGACCTATCGATGTATTTCGCACTATTCATCGATAGATGACCGTATGGAGCGGTGGATAAAAACAGTTTCACGTTAACAACGCTGATTGGTCAGTCCATAATTTCGGTGACAAGTTGTTACCTATAAACTACGCGATTTTATAATGTGCAAACTTTTTCTCGAAACAAAGAAAGCAAATAAGTTTAAGTGTTTGATTGTTATCAATCGTAACAGATATGTATCTAGGATCCTAATGTGATATGAATCATAAAATTTAAGACATTATTGTGAGAAGTATATGTTATTTAAAATCAAAGTATTCTTTGGCTATCGTTTTCGGGTTTCTTTGACCCATGGGTAAACAGTTCCTTCACAGAGAGCAGCGACGCAGATATAGTCTCGCTTCATCTACTGAAGCTCTCATAACGGCACGAGATCAATCTGATAACTAAGAAGACAATTTACTGTTGACGCAGGTTATAAATCGCGATCCAAGGAACAGCAGCCAGTGGTTCATCCTGTGCTGGCGCACAGGATGAAACACAGGCTCAGGTTTCAAAGACAGATTCTCTGGATTGTAATGGAATTAATGAAAACAAAGATAAAGAACATCTGCCACATAAGTCTGATATCTTATAATATAAGATATATCTTATTATATTATAATTATTACCAATTTTTAAGACTGATTAATTACAGTCGACTGATAACTAGGTGCCTACCTAGTAAAATAATTATATAGGAAAACAATTTTTTCATATGATAATTATAGTTACACATGTTAACTATTTCTAATGATTATAATGGATAAGTTTAGAAGGTTTTTCTGATTGTTGTGGCAAAGTTTTTATTAAAAAAGCCATGTTTAATAGATTTATTACTTTGTGTTGATTAGTTCGAACTTTTTTAGTGTAATAAAAACAAATGAATCTTACTACTATGTCCTTGTTTGATGTACATGTGTATTGTGTAATAAGTCTAAACAGCTTTCTTTGCGCTTTCATTGCAAACCGTTACGTAGTACTCAAAGAAAAATCGAGGGCCAAAGAAACCCGCTTCAAAGTGTAACTTTGCCCAAACATTACGAAAAATTTTAAAATATTTGGAGGTTGATTTATTACGTTTTACGTATGTGCATGAGTTGATTATATCCACAATTAAATACCTATAGATGCCTATAAAAGAGTCATAATGCGATTAAAATTGAAGTGTTCAAACGAAAAGTAAAAAGTATCATGATTTTGGGACAAAGTACCCCGATGTTACGGTATCTAACTATGTTTGTACAGATCCATTAATATCTTATTATGTGCCTACTTATATTGTTAAAGCAGAGTCTAACTTCTAAAAATATGCTTAGTAGATGTCCCATTATGGAAAGGCCTTATAACTACCATAAAAATGCAAGTTTGGTTCATTTAAATACGAAAAAACTAGTATTTTAAGAGTGACCCAGGAGACCGTAACCATGGAAACCAGTGACAAGAAAAAGTTGATTAACCCAATTAGACCCTAATACTCATAGTGTTGTGTTCCTGCCGGTGAGTAAGGTTGCCAGAGCTCAACGACGGTGCGGTATTTTGGGGTCGGCAAAACGCATGTAACACCTCTGGAGCTACAGGCGTCCATAGGCTACAGTGACTGCTTACTATCAGGCGGCTCGTATGCCACAGACGCTGTACAAAAAAAATCCTATTACCAACAAAGTAGCTTTGACTCTGGCAAAGGTTCTAAAAGCCTTTAGTACATCTAAAATTGCCTTGTAGAAAATTCTGGACGTTTATAACTCCTTCTGTGAACCGCAACTCGTGAATGAAATCTGCAACTATCGTAGGCAAATGTTAAGAAAACTAACTGATTGCACGCTTTAACCTTGTGGTTAAAGCGTAGGTACAGTTGACGTCAATTCATAAACGCGCTACAAACCCCGATTTAACTAAATCAGGCCCGTAAAGTTTTATGAATAAGGGGGTTAGTCTTTGTCTGTTCACCAAAAAAATACTACTCATTAAAACAATTCTAAGGAGCCTAAACTAGTTGATTGTGATGTATTTATTACAATCATGCAGCTACTACCATCAACTTGATGGTAACATTATAATAATTATTAAGATTAATTAATTCATGTCCTATGACGGCTATGACTGCGTAAGTAGTAAGTAAAAAATATAGGTTTATATTTATTTAACGAAATAAAACAACAATACTTCAAAACAAATCATTTATTAATAAGAAAATAAAATAACGAAAATAAATATTTATATTATAACAGTAATGACGAAAATTATTTTTGGTACGGGAAGAAATGCATAATTATCTTGGTTACAATAAATATTCTAAGAATAATATCACAGTTATATATACCGCTTATAATAAGTATGAAATCAATAATATAATACACATTATACATAGAATACTGTATATACCTATATAAATAGAAGAGTATAAAATAATTTAGATAAAGGTATTTACATCTATAATCAATATAAGTAATGCATAAACATACATAAATGGCAGAAAAGACTTTTGAAGAAAATACATAATACCTACTAAAAATGTAAAAATATATAAGTAATATATAGCATTAACTAATAACGTTAAACTACGAGTAAAACGTAGTGTATCTCTACGGTGGGAAAAAGAAGAGAAAATGTATGAAAACCAAAATAAATAAAACTTTAACACACCCAACCATAACTGCAATAAATAAACAATTCACAACAAACAAAATAAATACTTAACTAATCAATAAATTATTAAAAACTAAGACATATTTGGCGTGCATTAAAATCAAACACGGTCAAGTGTCAATTTCCAATACGCCTCGACGTAACCGTTTTTCGAAATCGATATAAATATTGTTATTTTCAACATACTCGTATAATTGTGTCGAAACAACCTAAAGCCTAGATCTGTATTTGACTTTAACCAATTAGAAATGTTACGAGTGTGACACTCTTAGAGGATATAACCAAACGGAGTAGCCATTAACAGGCGTCCCTCTGTCGAAACTCTTATGACCAATAGTCATACACATTGTATGGACTGGCGTTTATCTGACATGGCTATTTTTACGTTACGTATACATTTGACGTGCCCCTCCCTCGCAAAAATCGACAGTTTTGTACAGATTACAGACAAGGCGTCTCCATTTAGTTATATATATATGACACTAGATTTGTGTCATATATTTATGAGCTAGTACTCGAAGTCCCATACGGCATGTAGCTGCTATAGGCATCAGGTTCATATGCCCTCCTGTACCCGCCGTGGTGTCCATGTTCATGCTCGTGATGTTCCTCGTGACTGTGCGAGTGATGATGAGAGACCTCTGGTTTCGCGTGGATCTCGTAGGTGGTCTTGCCTCCTCCGCCGTGTCCCTTAAGGCCTACTAGGGCGGAGAGGAGGAGGGACATTAGGGCAGCCATGAGAGCTTTGCCTGCTAGTAGGGCTAGGGCACCAAGGGCTGCTGCTGCTAAAGCTCCTGTAGAAAAGAAGAAAATAATGATAGGAGGAATGTTTGTGCCATTCCTTATGTAGCTTATAATATATAAGGTCGTATAAATTACACCTATTTTGCCTTCTCCGTAGATACGCATGTATGTCTGTAGGTGTAATGAGTAATACAAGAATATAAAAGCAAATAAATGTAAAATTATCACACAGGAATCTTATTATGGACACATTATTGTATATTTTTCTTGTATACAATATAATGTAAATCAAAATATGCTCAAGGATTTACGTGACAATTATTCATATTGTAAAAATATTGAATTTAATTTTATTTAAAATACAGTGCTTTCTTGTTGCATAATATTTTACAAATTACGGTTGACTTTATAATGTTAGCAGATTTACATTTCTGACATTGATTAATATATTATTCATATAAAATGATCATGTTATTAATGAAAACAGTAAAGAAATTGATAATAACCAAATATTATGGGTCAAACTTACATAGTTTGACGGATATTTTGGGATTGGAATGACGCAAAGTGAAGTGATCAATTACATAAGTATTTTGAGGAGAGCAATAACCAATTACATAAGTATTTTGATTATATCCATACCTTTCATCATCATAGCGGCCGCCAGCAAGCCACCGCCGCCTTTGCCGCCGCCGCCGAGACCGCCACCGCCCCCACTTTTCCTCCCAACTGAAGCCGGATCCCCTTTAGACATACTCATGGCTTCTTCAGAAGTCTTTGGATCCAACAGCCTGTACTTCAATGAATGCCCATCCAAATAGTCTTGGAGACGATGCAGCAAGAACCTATTCAGTTTCTCTTCTGGCTTTCCAGGAAACTGCCTGGATAGTTCCGCAGCCAATTCCTCAGGGGTTGATGAGTTTATAGTCCTATTCTCCTTCACAATGCTTAACCCTGGTAGAAGAGGAAGCTCATCGCGAGAGCTAAGGTCCTCTATAAAGGATAGCACATGAATTTTCAAACATTTAGCACTTAGACTGCTGTTACAGTCTTTATGCAAAAATCTTCCCGCTCTTTCCGAGATATTCTTCGGCGGTTCGGATATCGTATTAGATTCGGATCCATCTATAACAGCTTTTGATAGATGCACGCACACAATAACAGTCACAAGTACACTTTTCACGAACATTTTGTCACTGACACACTGTTCTATGCTCTACAGGTTCGTAGTCATATCGTTGAATGGCGCCATTCAACTGATGCTTGAACTGCACCGTCCAATTTATTTTATACTGACTGTCGGGTACAAAAAGTAAGAAAAACCATCAGAAAACGTAAAAGAGCAAAATTGATCGAATCATTGTTCGGCCGCGCGAGTACTTTCGACCGACTTGTAAATAAATAGTAAAAGGTATCGACATTGGAAATGGTAAAGAGTTTAGATTGCTCAATAATTTAATACTTTCTTAATCAAATTAAGAGGAAAGGGGATGGCCCGATGGCCGCTTCTCCATACAAACATAGTCTCAATTTCCTCTCTAGATATTGATATTATGAAGAATGTTTTTACATAAATTGATGTATATTAACCATAGCTATACCCCTACGTTTGACTTTTTTTCGATTTTTAGATTATTGGAAAAATTAGGATTGAAAAAGAGATTTCATACAAATTTTTAAATGCTCCTAACTTTTATAATAATAATTAAAAATTCGAAAAAAAATCAAACGTCCCCTATGTGCTGCGTTACCGTACAAAATATAACTTTTATCTAATCAAGTTGTTAATTTTAATGTGTTAATTAAATACTTATGGATCTAAGAATGCCTGTGTAAATAAAAAAATAAAAAAATCTACGTGGTTTTTATTTCATCAATTTTTCTTTGCTAAGTCTAGGGACACGAAATCTAGTGTTCTAAAAGTTAATTCACCCAGGAATATAGCTGTGATTAATATACAACAAATTGTGTCAAAATATTTTCAATAATGCTAATAGGTATCCAGAAAGGAAAATAAATTCTCTTACTTAATAACAACTCAAAAGGCTAACCTATTGTAAAAACCTGTATCCATACATTTTTAGTGTAATTGTACCTGCCTACCTGTAATCTGATTTTTGATACATAAAGAATGAGATGACATATCGATACGTCGATTCGATACATTTCACATCGGTGACAACATGGCTGTATTTTCATCGCCTGTTATGCCTGTCACTTTCGCACTTACATATATGCTAGAAAGTGACAGGTATGGTGACAGGCGATAAAAATGCGACCGGTCTCAGCCCGCGGTGCTATTTGATCTTGATATAAAAAAAACAGTTAACTACGTTACTTTCATCGTCACTAGTGCATGTATGTTTTGTCTTTTTATTTTATTCGTGCAATCACATCCGTTAGTAGTAATTCTTAACAGGTTCACATAAGAACGAGATTATAAACCCCACCACTTAGGGCCACTTGCACCACCAGGGTTTAACCGGTTAAACCTGGAGTTACCATGGTTACCAGTACAATTTGACAATGAGTTAACGTTACGGTTTAACGTAAAGGTTAGTGGGATGGTGCAAGTGGCGCTTAGATGGTAGGAAATCCTTAGAAATAACTGTGCGTTTCTCCAGAAACTTCCTGCTTCGCACAGTTACGGCCTGTGTACACCGGCTTGCGTGTGCGTGCGTTGGAGCCGCACACGCACACATCACGCAAGCGGTGTGCCGTCTCTCATAAGGATCTGTATACTACGCAAAGGGCACACGCAGCCGGTATGCACATGCCCTTTAAGCTGTGGAACGGACTGTCGCTGACGATGTTTCCGGACCGATACGAACTTCAAAGTTCAAACTTTCAAGAAGCGTACCGTAAAATGGGGTGAGTAGGGTCAACACTGAAATTCAAACCTCGATAACATTTTATTTTTACATATGAAAACTGAATAGTGTATAATTAAGTGTTCCGGACGTTTGTATTTTAGTTTTTATTTTATTTTGGGTAGTTCCATTTCATAACTTTGACGATAAAAAGGAAAACCCACCTCACCCCGTAGTGCCTCGTATTTGGGGTGAGAGGGGTTTTCATACAAAGGTGATTTTGGAAGATTGTTGGATCGATTTTTTTTGTTATGCGTATTACTATAGCTATATTTTAAATTGGAATACATTATTTTTGTAGCAGTAGCCTTAAAATCCCTTCTCACCCCCCTCTCAAACCTTCTCTCCCCATTCATAACCCACCTCTCTCCGCGAAACCTACTCACCCCGTTTTACGGTACTCCCATCTTAAGCGTATCGTACTTGTAGCCTCTCTGGTGTCGCTGGTGTCCATAAACGACGGTATAGTTTGTAGTGTGGTTTTACTTAACAATAGACAAAAGATTTTTGTGGGGTCGAAAAGTGGTCGAGTGGAGACCACGGACTAGCAAGCGCAGCGTAGGACGTCCACCCACAAGATGGACAGACGATCTTGTTAAGGTCGCCGGAAGACGCTGGATGCGGGTCGCTTCCAACCGGCACGTATGGAGGTCCAAGGGGGAGGCCTATGTTCAGCAGTGGACGTCTTATGGCTGAGATGATGATGATGAGACAAAAGATTAGCCGTCGGGGCCTGTTAGAAATCTACAAACTATAACCGCGTATCATCAGGCGATCCGAATATTAATATTAAAAAGTTAACACATATCAGTTAGAGAATAAGGATCAAAGTCAAATGGCGTTCAAACAGTGTTAATCTTCTGTCGAAAGATGGCAGTAAATTAACTGTAGCTACATAATTTACCATGACAGTAACTCTCTACTTCAAATCCTCTTTGCCTATACTTAACGAAGATAATATTTTTACATTTTAGTTATTTGCTCATGAAAACTGCTACCCAACGTCTTTTTATAATTTGAAGACGTAAATTTGAACTTAACTAACCGTAGTTACAGTCACAAAAGAATATTTAAAGCATTTTGGGCCCAAGAAAAGGTTTATAATCTTAAAGCTAGATGGCATCATTAAATAAGGATATGCCTAAAATGATTTTGCTATTTTGGTATCCCCCCACCCCTTGCAACCTGCATAGAAGTTTGTATAAAAAGGTGTATGACATCGGTCAAGAAAGTCTTAAAAACAGTAGGTTACAGATTTTACGAGTATAATTATGTACAATAAATGAAAAATAGTAAAAAAGCTTGCGAGGAACGCGATGACGTACCTTACCTACATATGGTTGGTTGGTTGTTGGTTCGTATGGTTGGTGAGATTGTTTGTCTTGAATATTTACTAGTCTCTGATAAGTATAATATAACATCTACAAATGACATGAGAATCATAGTACATTTGTAATTTAGAAATGTCAGAAACTGATCTCGAAAGTGTTTTAAAAGAGAATAAAAAGATAACCACAACTCTCTCTTCCAGTCGGCATCAGATATCTGAGCGGCATAGACACTCACAAATATCTGAACAAGCCTCTATTGTCAAGGCGTTAGAGTGCGTGTTCAGATATTGTGAACACCTTGGCCGCCCCGATATATCTGATGGCGACTGTACAGAAAGCAGATCTGTTTTAAAATAGCTTCGTAGAAAATACTATTGGTTAATAGTTACGTCGGTGTGAAGTAATCGAAGATACATTAGTATTTAAACCGGTCTGGCCTAGTGGGAAGTGACCCTGCCTGTGAAGCCGATGGTCCTGCGTTCGAATCCCGGTAAGGGCATTTATTTGTGCGATGAGCACAGATATTCGTTCCTGAGTCACGGATGTTTTCTATGTATTTAAGTATTTGTATATTATATATATCGTTGTCTGAGCTTACCGTGGGATTTTAGTCAATTTGTGTAAAAATGTCTCCACAGGGTCTCCCTAGCCATTGGACAAAGCCGAAATGTACATACCATGCATTAGGGTATTTAGAACCAGTAGGTATGCAAAGTATACATATCATAACAATCGGTGATAGCGGTTACGAAGAAATTAACAAAATTATGTTTTTTTTTACTTTGGAGCAATCTGTATATGTTAGTAGAGTCAGACCAAGAATAGTCTGCATCGGATTTGATAGCCCACGCAGTGAAAGTGTTATTTTAAACGTCAAACTTCTATGTAAATATGACGTATAAATGACACTTGCACTGCGTGGGCTATCAAATCCGCTGCAGACTTTTTTTGGTCCGACTCTAGCTCCTGAAGTAATAAATAGTATGAAACCTACTTCGACCGTTATGTTTATATATTTTATTTATGACATTAATAAGATCTGACTTTTGACAAATGTCATAATTGGCGCACATTTTCAAAGAAATTGTCAAAAGCACTGCCAATGATTGGTACAGTATGTTTCTTTTTGTTGTCCATTATTGGAAATAACTTTTGTTTGATAATTTATTTTTTTATCTTTTGTTCTAATTAAAACAATATTACCGTTAGAGCATTTCTGAGAAGTAACCCCACGTGGGATTTCAGGGTTTGTCCAATGGCTAAGGTTACCCTGTATAATATATATTTTTCACTTCTCATGCTCAAAAAGTGCACCTTTATGTCGTGCGTAGACGACATAAAATCGCATTTTATGCTCTAGAGCATAAAGTAAAATTATCTATTACGACCCTTATTGACCTAGCAATAAAGTCCAAATTCTGCCATACAAACTGCCAGCCCTGCCGGCGCGCCCCCGACCGGCGCTCTCCCGATCGGCGTGCCCCGCGCCTCCGACCGGCCCAAGTACAATTTTCTTTAGTCTTGAATAAATACGTTAAAATAACCTAAAATATTTGATTTTTTGTATATTTTCCTCGCAATCGAAGTGAAAAGCAGAGTGTACAACAAGGGCATAAATGTCCATTTTTACCCTCGTCTACTATTTTACAAAAAATTGCCTCGGGTAAAAATGGGTCACTTTATGCCCTTGTTGCCCTACTATTTTAAACCAATGCAGAGCTAGGTTACAAAGAGATGTGTATTTTCTAGAGATGCAACGGATAGTTGTTTGGCCGGATACCGGATGTTCGGCCTGATCATCGGCCGAATAGCTATTTTTTAATATTGAGTAAATTATCGTACTTATACGTTGATAATAAACATTCGAGGTCGGTGGGGGGTGTGGTTGGGGGAGGGGGGTAAAAGGTAACTATTTCATATTTCTAGGAATCTGTCAGTAATATCGAAAAGTATTGTATGTAAAGACTAAAGTAGACAAAATTTCCTACAAAAAAGGTTATACCTACTTATACATTTTTCTTATAAAACCTTTTGACTTATTATGAGCTTCCCAAGTTGTGATACTAACGATACCTACTTATTTTGTTTCGATTTTGAAATTATAATACTTACCTAAGTTTTGTTTTAGTTCAACTATTGAAGGTTTAATTTTTTTAAGTTTTTAATATAGTTTGTAAAAGGACTGTCTCATTTCAATCATAGACAGAGAGAATCGTACTAGGTATCTTTGTTTTACAATAGTACTAGCACCCAAAAGAAAAGGATGAGTATAATTTTCCTGGTTCTTACTGACTGACAAATTGGTTTGACCAACTATTACGTGTTGTTAAAAAAAATATGCCTAAAAATATTTCATTTATCGTTTATTCGGGCCATCCTGTACAAATAAAGAAAAACAACAATGGTTGCTAAATTTATTTATTTAATAAATTAACACACACACACCATCAACTTGTTCCAAGTGGTTCACAGCAGTTATTTTTCAGTTTAATACAGCAAATAATAAAATCAATACTTAACACAGATACATACTTATGCGATGATATATGTATTAACATAAATACAAAACTTATAATTATAATACATAATTATATTAGCAGGTACGAGTAACCCTTAACAATTATTGCAACATTTATATTATAAGATATAATATATAGCAGTCTTTTAAAATATAATATAATGACTTGTGACAAATAATATAATGTAAGTAAAAAACAATTTGTAAATATACAATATACATAATATAAAATACTATGTAAATAACTATATTACATTCAATTTAGATGTGTAAAATACTATATTATATATTAACTACAAAAAAGTTATCACAAATAATAATAATAGAAACAGAAATATTTACATAAAATAATGCATCACCAAATAATACAAATATAAATAATGAAATATTAAAAAAAATCAACAATACGTATATAAATAAATTGTAAATATGTATAATATTACATATGCGTTTAAATGAATAAGTATTACCTATGTAACACCTGTGTACTTACCATGGATGCAATAAATATATGAATATACTTGAAAACGATTTGGTCAACAATTATTCTAACGAATAAGCCGCATATGACTATCTAAATCACGGGACACCAAATTCAAATCATCTCATTTGTTCGGGCGCCAATTTGCAGCAAATTACATTTAGGATTTAGGATTTAGACTTCGACTTTTATTTTCTTTCTATGTCAAATGTTGTCTTGGAAGCACACGCAAGGGTGCCGGCAGCATTTGACATAGAAAGAAAATAAAAGTCGAAGTCTAATTCCTAAAGCGGTGGGGCAACCTGAATCAGGGGCCTGGTTGCAGGCACTGCCTTCGCCACATTTGGGGACCCTACTCGACAACGACACCCTGAGAGTAGGAGTCGCCTTACGGCTGGGTTCCAAGGTGTGCGAGCCCCATCGCTGTATATGTGGAATGGCGGTGGAAGCGAATGGGCACCACGGCTTGAGCTGCTCCCGGGCTGCAGGGCGGTTCCCGAGACACCATGCGATCAATGATTTGATACGTCGCACCATGGTCTCGGCGAACGTGCCTTGCATTCTGGAGCCTCAAGGCTTAAGCCGTACAGACGGGAAGCGCCCGGACGGCTTAACGCTGGTTCCGTGGGCCAAAGGCCGCTGCTTGCTCTGGGATGCAACCTGCGTGAGTACTTTTGCGCCTACTCATGTTGCTCCCGGTAGCCGGCTGGCAGGCGCAGCCGCGGCAAATGCCGCGAGGCTCAAGCGATTAAAATACGCCAACCTGGAACCAGCGTACGATTTTGTTCCGGTCGCGGTGGAAACTGCGGGGCCGTGGTGTTCGGAGGCCAAGAGGTTGATTAGAGACTTGGGGCGGCGTCTACGTGACAGAGGAGGCGATCCCCGTTCAGGCTCCTATCTAGTCCAACAGATATCGCTTGCCATCCAGCGCGGTAATGCCGCTAGCATCTTTGGCACTTTTGGGCTGGGTGGGGGTCGGAATGGGGCTGATAGTGTAAGTAGGATAGTATATTAGTAATATGTTTAGATTTTAAGTTAGGAAATTGCATGTAAATTATTTAAGTAGATTTTAAGATTGACTTTGTGTTTGTATTTGATGAATAAATGTTAGTGCATTAGTAAAAAATTTATAATTTAAAATTATTGAATGTATTATTTATTAAGTTCATGTTGATTTTATACAATTCCTAAATTCTAATTCAGATTCGAGAAAGAAAAGATTGAATTTGTTTTTAGGCAGATGGTTTGTGAATTTTGAAGGGAAAAGTCCTTTGAGTGCCCGGGTTATTATTTTTTCCCCCAAAAGACTAACCAAAAAATTTGCAGTAAAACAATGTAATTTGCTGCAAATTGGCGCCCGAACAAATGAGATGATTTGATTTTGGTGTCCCGTGATTTTGATAGTCATATGCGGCTTATTCGTTAGAAATTATTACAAAAAAATAGTAATAAATAAATACATACGTTGGTTGTTATACGATACGAGTATATGAATAATATTATTTCCTGTATATTATTTAATACAAATAGGTATATAATTATATTTATGCAAAATAAATATATTCGAAAAATAATATACTTACTCATGTTATCAAACTATATAAATAGTAATAGTGGAATATATAAAAAAATATATGAAATAAATAAAAATATTTAAAATGTTAAAATGCTCTATACCATTAATAAAAAAAAAAACATAAGAAATATAATATGAAGATATACTAATAAAAATATGAATATAGCCAAATAAAAACAATAAAATATGAATATGTATAAACAGAATAAACAGTGCTCTATGACCACATACACAAAAAGATCTGATTTTTCTTTAAAAAAACTATTTTCCAAGGTCCTTAAGCTCATTTGTACTTTCCACATCAATCATTTTAAATAAGCAAAAATTAACCACGTCTTACCCTAATCAATAAATAGTCAATAAATTATTCGTTCATACTCGTATTAACCTAACGTTTCCCCTCACTGTCCAAGGTCCTGGATCACGCGGCCGCGGTAGACCTCGCTGGCTGGACGTCGTGAAAGCGGACATGGAAGAGAACAATCTCACACCTGAGGATGCCGAAGACCGGGCAAACTGGAGAAGATTGAGCAGGAAAGCGGACCCTGGCGCTATGCCGGGGAAACGCTAGGTTGAAGAAGATGAAGAAGATTAACTCAACGTCTCCTAACATTTAAATTCCTTCCGTAACCCGAATGTCCATATCCGCCGCCGACATCCTCATGCGCTGTGGAGTGACTATGAGAGTGACTATAGACCGGCTTGGAGACGATCTCGTAGGTGGTGGATTTTCCTCCTGAGGAGAGGGACTTGATGCCGATGATGGCGGAGAGGAGAAGAGACATCATGGCCGTCATGAGAGCTTTGCCGGCGAGCATAGCGAGGCCGCCGAGTCCGATGCTCATGAGGGTTCCTGGAACAATTGATTCATATTGAATACATACATACATACATCACTGGCTCAGTGACCCAAAGAGGATCTTGGCCTCTGACACAAGAGAGCGCCACTCTGCCCTATTCTGCGCCACTTCGCGCCAGTTGGGAATTCCGAGGGCGGACATATCTTTTTGGGTTTCGTCACTCCAGCGGTATCCGAGACGCCCAGACGGACGTATTTCGCCGCGCGCGCGTGTTTTCGGGGAGCTAGAGGAGCTGGTTGCGATTCATATTGAATACCAACGGAAAATCTAAAGTCTCAGGGCCACTTGCATCATCCCACTAACCCGAGGTTAAGCGGTTAAACCGTTAACTTAGTGTCAAATTGTACTGGTAACCTTGATAACTCCAGATTTAACCAGTTAACCCGGGTTAGTGGAATGGTGCAAGTGGCGCTAAGACTATCAAAAACTTGCATGCAATTTACGTTTCATTGCCGACTAACTAAAGCAAACTGCATTTAAAAGTTTGATCAGATAGGTGATAGGAGCTCTAGGCTAGTCAAATTAGATTTTTTCTTGGAATAAATTCCCAGCAAGCTGAAAATCATCTAAATACCTTCATCTGGTTCTAAATTAGTGTAATCCGATTTTGCTCCATTCCAGGAGTTGTGGAAAAATTTTTGGTCTTTTTCAGATTTTTGCTTGTAGTTCAAAAACGGTACGTCCGAGGGAAAATTTGTCCTAATCTTGATAAAAATTGTCATGTGAGAATCCGAAGGCGACCCGCACCCAGGCCGGCGGTGCGGTTGACCAGGCCCAGGTTCTCAAGCGCCGCAAATACTGGTCCATACTTTATACGTAAGGACTACGAGTTTGCGGCGCTCGCAGTAGAAACACTGGGCCCTTGGTCAGCCGACATGCAGGCCTTTGTGAGGGTTCTGTCGGCTCGGCTGATTGACGCCACACTAGACCCCCCTAGGGCTGGCGCGTATTTCTCGCAACGAATCGCCCTGGCTGGCGGTTCTGCGAGGAAACACCGCTAGCGTAATGGACACCATGCCACAGGCGGACCTGCTGGATGGGGTATTCTTTTTATGATTAGGTTTTATTTTATTTTATAGGTAAGTTTCTTTTATTTTGGTATTAATTTTAATTTGCTCGTAGTTTTAGTTTATTTTAATAAGTCACTTTATATTTAATATGTTATTTAAACCCCTTTGTTGTTTGAATACATTTTCCTTTCACAGTAAAAAAAAGATACCTAATATTAATTCGTAGTCAAAGTTTGTAAGAAATGACCGCCACTTTGAATTTCTTTTTTTTTGGTATAATCGTGTTAAAATCTGATTTTTTTTTTCACTAGTGTCTGATCCACAACAACCTTGCTGGTAGTGACATTGTAATTGATGATGGGTCTCGAGTGGTTTTGTCAATCCAAGGTAAAATGTATCTCTCAAGGCTCCCAAAATTTATCCACACCTCCTGGGATGGAGCAAACTCTGCTTATACGGAATTAGGACCAAATGAATGTATTTACATGAATCCAGCTTGCTGGGAATTAATTCTTGAGTATGTTTTTTTTATCTAATTTGACGGGTCTACTCGTTTATCGTTACGCCTACTTTAAGTCGGTATTTTATAACAATATGTGTCACCTTGTCACTGTCATTGTCAATCTAAGCCATCAATTTGTGGCACGGACGTCAAATTACACTATAAATGTAACGTATAATAGTAATAAGTGAGTGACATTTTTATTTGCTTCTTTTTCAATGCTCTACTTGTGCCGCTTGTTAGGTTTTAGAAATGGTGAAAGTATGTAGACTGAATTTTGTAACTGGTTATGATAGGTGTATTTTTGAATAAGTGAAACATATTATATTACATTCACATCAGTTAGCAGGTAAAAGTACAAGTGTTAATTCATAAAATCGTGGTGATTTTGGTGTGATTATGAATGCAAAAAAAAAAGTTTTATGCTGGTCATAATTAATAAATATCCCCATGGGACTTACCACAATATTTCGAAAAAATGGTCACCTTGATGAAGGCCCCACAGTAGACGAAACGTATACCCGTGGGCCCGAGTAATTTTTTTCACGATTTTAATATCGGTCCCATTGGTCCCCTACATTTTTGACATTCAGGATCATGGCCCCAAAATCACCCAGTGTAGTTCAAATTTCAATGGAGTAAAAGTTATTCAGGGTTATTACGACACGAACCTGGCCTGAGCGCGTAGCCAACGTGCCAATTTAACGCTCCGTAGCGTATAGTAGTCATCTCTCTCTATCACTTTTCCACACTAGTGTCACAGTGACAGTAGCGTTTCGTTCGCTACGGAGCGTTAATAACAATTGCACGTTGGCTACGCACCCTGATGGGTTTTTTCTAATTTAATACGACAGTCAACCATACTATAACCATGATCATGATCTCTAATAGATAAATTGAGTGGACCAGTAAATCAAACCCTCGGCTAGTCTTTTTTAACCTTTTTACTCCTTTTTGTTATAAATAAGAAAAAAAAAATAGGGGTTCAGAATGAGAAATCTAGACGACTAAGCGCCACTTGCACCATCCCACTAACCTAGTTAAACCTAGAGTTACCATGATTACCAGTACAATTGGACACTGGGTAAACGGTTTAACCGCTTAACCCTGGGTAAATGGGATGGTGTTAGTGGCCCTAAGGGCCATTTCCCGGGGTTAACCCGTTTAACCATTAACCCAGTGTCAAATTGTATTGGGCACCATAGTAACTCCAGGTTTAACCGAATAACCCCGGGTTAGTAGGATGGTGCAAGTGGCGCTAAGAGTTGAAAAAACACCTTGTATCGTATCGTATCTATCTTACAGACAATATAATTACTACGTGTAATAAAACATGCAAGGAACTGTAAAAGGAAAGAAGGTAATTGCCGAGTTAGAGGACCAGCCAGCGAAAGAAAAGTTTTTATACTCCATCTTTAGGTATTTAAATAAAAGTAAACATAATCTAAAACCCTAAAAGCTCGCACAAGGGCGAGAATAGACTCGTTCGAAATGTGGTGCTGGCGCAAAATGTTGGGCATCTCATGGACAGCGCATCGCACCAACGTGTCTATTGTGAACGAGCTCAACATAAAAACTCGACTCTACTATCTGTCTCAGAAGAATCCTCGGCTTCTTTGGGCACTTGGCCCGGCGGGAACCCGACAGTCTAGAGAAGTTGATTATCGGTGGTCAGGTTGAGGGCAGAAGAGGCAGAGGCAGAATACCCACACGCTGGTTTGATGCTATTGAGGAAGTCACACGACCAAGTTCCAGGGCTCTATGCGGAAGGCAGGAGATCGGCCAGGTTGGAGAGCAATCCAGTCCGACTTTCAATCCGCGACCTCCGGATTGAAAGTCGGACGTAATGTCCACTCGGCCACCACCGCATACTATATTAATCAATTCTAAAATAATACCTAAATGTTGCTTTCATATCTAACTATTCAGCAAATGTAGTATCAATTAGTGCCAACCCGTTATACTTGCATATTAATCTTCTTTTTTAGAGTTCCGTACTCAAAGAGTAAAAACGGGACCCTATTACTAAGACTCCGCTGTCCGTCTGTCCGTCTGTCTGTCACCAGGCTGTATCTCATGGACCGTGCTAGCTAGACAGTTGAAATTTTCACAGATGACGTATTTCTGTTGCCGATATAACAACAAATACCTACTAAAAACAGAATAAAATAAATATTTAATTGGGTCTCCCATACAACGTGATATTTTTGGCCGTTTTTGCGTAATGGTACGGAACCCTTCGTGCGCAAGTCCGACTCGCACTTGGCCGGTTTCTTTGCTGTAGGAGGGTGCAAAAAATAAGCTCGTAAGTATAACGGGCTCTTACTAATTGAGTAGAACATTATATTTGGCGGAATAGCAAAGCAAAATTATTATAGAAGGTATTTAACTATGAATTAAGTAAGTATTAGCTAAGTTACGTCTGATTAAATAAATAACTTAAATATTACATTGACCTCTTGAGGTTCATGATTCTAATACTAGTACTAATTACTAACAATTAAATTCAGTAATTATAAAATGGAACAGAGTTGGTTTTGTTTTATTTCGGTCGATTATAAAACAAAAAGAGAAGCGCTGGTGGCCTAGCGGTAAGAGCATGCGACTTTCAATTCGGAGGTCGCGGGTTCAAATCCCGGCTCGGACCAATGAGTTTTTCGGAACTTAGGTATGTACGAAATATCATTTGATATTTACCAGTTGCAGAAACTGGACTGTTCCAATAAGTTTCCCCTCTGAGTTGGAAGATCAGATGGTAGGCGCTTTGGTAAAAACTAGTACCTACGTCAATTCTTGGGATTAGGTTGTCAAGCGGACCCCAGACTCCCATGAGCCGTGGCAAAATGGCGGATAACGCGAGGAAGAAGATTATAAAACAAACCATTATTCTATTCTTATTTTCTATTGATCCAAATTCGTCTGCCAATTTTTCTTGTATGGTGGGCCGCTAGAGTTATGTCTAGAATTCTAGATCCAGATCTAGGTGTATAACAAAGTATTTTCAAGATAAACATCTGAGACAAGTAAACCTGTCTGTTGGTTCGCTTAACCGGCCGTCGGTGAACCTTAATGTCTTCTAAATAAGGTTGATAATGGTACACTTAACAGTATACACATGCATAACTATAAACACACTAACTAAATGGCGCGTAAGCTATTAAGATTTATAATGCACTTGTAAAGATGCTTACATAGCGTCAACATTGTATGTACGAGTAATATGAAAAGAGCATTTAGTAACTGGAGACGCCTTGGCTGTCATTTTCTGTACAAAACAGTCTGCCGATTTTAGCGGGGGAGGGGACGTCAAATGTATTGCTATTTCTACATGATTTGTACGTAACGTACAAATAGCCATGTCAGTCCATACAAAAGTTTGCACAGTGTGCAAGGTTTTCGGCAGAGGGGTAAGCTCTTAAAGGCAACTCCGGTTATTAAAAAAAGATTATCAACAGAGTACGTTCTTCAGATCCAACCTTATAAAACAAATACCCCCTTTGCGTCTGTCTGTTTGTGTGTTTGTATGTTTGTTCGCGATAAACTCAAAAACTACTGAACTGTTTTTCATGCGGTTTTCACCTATCGATAGATTGATTTTTGGGGAAGGTTTGTGTATAATTTGTTAATCCGTGCAAAGCCGGGGCGGGTCGCTAGTAGGTACGTACTTATAATTAACTAATTATGGGGGTGTAAAGATTGTCTAATTAGTTTTCAAAGTTCTTAATATTAAGTAGTTTTTACCTTTATTTCTATTTATTAGGAATTTTAAAGTAATAGTATGTTTATTATATGTATGTATGTTATAAGGGACAAAAGAATTTAAAAATTACTTAAAATTGTGAGTTTTTTATCAACAATAAACTATACTCAGCGATGAAACTGCGTATGTCAAACTGAAAACCTGTGTAAAAAACCCTGGAATGCAAAAAAATATTACGGTTTCATACATTTCGGCAGGTCAAGAAGTAGATGCAAGATTATTGTGACAAAACATTGTTTTTCGACGAAATTGTATCTGCAAAAGTGTGGCGCTCACAAATAACCCTTTACATATGTTGAACGACCTCCTAGCCTAGTCGGTAGTGACCCTGCCTACGAAGCAGGTCCCGGGTTCGAATCCTGGTAAGCGCATTTATTTGTGCGTTTTTTCACAAATATTTGTTCCGGAGTTATGTATGTATTCTATGTATATAAGTATTTATATATATGTTTGTATATTATATATATCGTCGTCTAGTACCCACAAGTCTTATTGAGCTTAATGTGGGACTAGGTCGATCTGTGTAAAATTGTCCTATAATATTAATTTATATTATTTACTAATTTATTTAGGTATATGTCGATGTTTTATTTCTAAATCACCAACAACGTGTAAATTCGCTTTGATTCCCACAATCAGTTTTAATGTATTTTCTTTCTTTTCTTTCTTTCTTTCTTTCTTTCTTTCTTTCTTAAATTAGTTCATTTGACCTACCTTTCATTAACATCGCCATAGCCATCAGTCCGCCCATTCCTCCTTTTTTCCCCCCTCCGAGCCCCCCTTTCCTCCTCGCCTCCCCAATCATAGCCCTCGCTTCCTCACTGGCACTGTCATCTAGCAACCTGAGCTTCACAGAATGTGTATCTAAGTAATTCCCTAATGTGTAAAGAAGGTATTTGTCTAAACGCTCATCAGGTTTAGTTGGCATAGCTCTCGCTAATTCAGCAGCGAACTCTTTAGCATTGCTTCCATTTTCGTTCTTCTCCTTAACGACAGTTATTCCTGGTAGTAATTGTAATTCTTCTTTGGAACTCAGCTTCTCAAGCGCTGATATAGCTTCTATTTTCAAGCAAGTGACGCTGAAGATCCCACTGGAGCAATTCTTTCCCATCGCCCGAGCTGCTGTTTCCATTGTAGGCTCCACACTATTATCCACAGTAGGGAGCGCTACTGCTGTACACACAAGAACTAAACACACAAGCCGATACATGATGCGTCCGTATTCAAACGACTGCTGTTACTGTTTGATAAGACAATTGTTTCGCGCAGCTTTTATATGGCTCACATAGTTAGATGATTATATTTTTATAGAAGACTGGTTGCAAAAAGACAGTTTTGCGCCATTCAAATGTGGACCCTTATGCGAATGTGTTGCGTCTACTTTCGCTGTATGCGTGGAGCGGTGTGAGGTTTTGATTCATTATCGTACGCAGTGAGCGAAAAAGCAGCAACTGATTGATATCTTCGCGTATTTTTTATATAAGTACGTAAATGCAGCTTTTGCTATTTTTAAGCATTATTATGACCGATCTAATCCTTTGGTTCTTTGTATTCCAATATTAACGTTTTCTTGACTTACCCTTTGTTTAAAATGTATAGGTATTTAGGTATGGGTAATTATTACCATTAGTAGAGTCACAATGCTAGTAACATAATAGTTTAAAACTTCGCCCAACGCATTATTGCATAAAACACGTTTATGGCATTGAACGAATTCCGGCACAAAAATAAACATTTTTTTGTTCTTTTTTGTCTTTTTTAAGAGAAGTATAAAGATCAAGTACTAAAAATTCTTAAAATATACACATATACCATCAATATCTGATCTGATCTGACAAAAGTTACAAAACGTATGATACAGCAAATTTTATTTCGCGATTACGGAGCTAGTCCCATAGTAAAGATAAACATCGGTATTTATTGGTATAGACATTGGACGGACTATTTAGTTACGTGGTTTTTTGAATTTAACTACAATACTTATGTATACTGAAAAAGATGTCATTGGGGCATTATCTATGAAAACCTAATTGTCGATGGCGCTTACGCCACACAGCGTCGCTCGGTTGTATGTTGTACTAGCTTTTGCCCGCGGCTTCGCACGCGCAGGAGAGTTTTTTTAATTTTGTTTTTTTTTTTACGGACTGAACAGTGACTGACCTTAGTCTCACCTGCTGGAAAGTGATGACAAGGCCGAAGGTGTAGCTCACTATTTCAGTAAAAGCTTATTCACAGTATTCACTCTTGACTTGAAGACACCAGTACGGTTACCATCAGTTTGTCACTGACATAAACGCCGTCGAGAACGTAATTTACTTTCTATACATCTCGCTCGCACTCGCATATTAGTGAATTGTAATTATATCGATTAATCGAGCTCGACTTATTTAATATAATCTAATGTACGTTTTGTACCTAACACCTTTTAATTTATATTTTTTATTTATGTAGTTGTAGCCTTTTGTACCTATAGCACCTCCTTATACACTACATTAGTGGTTCTCCCTTGGATTGCTAGAGGACGATAAACATTGGGACTCAACTTTAGAGGAAGCTGCGTTGTGCGATTCTCCCTTCAAGCTGCGTGAATTTTTCATAATAATGTAAATTTTTTGTCAACTTACTGACCCGTTAAGTCTCTGGGAAAAATATAAGGACAGTTTTTCGGACGACATTAAACGGCAACTTGAGAGAGAATTGCAAAATGGTGCGGAGTTTTACATGGATGAAGTGTATCAGTGTGTGTGATTTGCTGATACCTAGCCCGTGTCACGGTTTACCTCGGGGTGGGTTTGCTGATACCTAGCGGAGGTGTCACGGTTTACCTCGGGGTGGGCTTGCTGATACCTAGCTACTGCTTCTCTGTGTACATCAGGGTTCATTTTTTGGTAATTGCTTACGGCAGCTTGGTGATCTGATGATTTGTTTTGCATATATTTATTTGCGGCAGCTTTTAGTTGTTTGTTCCGTGTAGTATTCGTGAACCTGGCACGGCGTTTTTTAGTAACTGTTTTGGTAGCGGTAAGAGATAATGATGAGTCTGATTCTAAATGGGGTGGTGGGGTGGTAATCTCTTCATTCCTTCTCGTGGTAATCTTCTTGGCAACCACAGAGAGGAGTGAAGAAGGGGGCTCTGATATTGTGGGTCTTACGAGTATTATGTCTCTCTATCACTCTTCCATATTAGCGCGATAGTGACAGTTGCGTTTCGGTCGCTACGGAGAGTAAGCGATTGGCATCTTGGCTACGCGGCCTGACAGGCTCCATCTCCAATTAAAGGTACTACGGTGTGAGCCAACATGGTCCCATCAATATCCAACGATTCAACAGCCATTGTAGGTATTAGTGAAATTTTCCCTGAGCTAATAGCTAAAGAAATTTACTTTAAGGCATTGCATTCTCAAAAGTCTGGATCACGTGTGGCTGTAAATCAGCGTGTATGTTACAACCGTCTATGCTATCTTCGTAATTAGCATTCCCCACCAGGGGCCATAGTTCACGTCGGCTACGTTATATTTTAATTTTGATCCCATTTTTGTAATTAGCGTCCCACAAAACCATGGAAATGATACCCATATTGATATTTTGAAATTTCAACCCCATTGCACCCCCACCACGGGGATGATTGTTCACTTCGGCTACGTTAATTTTAATTTTGATGCCATTTTTGTTATTAGCGTCTCAAAATACTATGAAAACGATACCCATATTGATATTTTGAGATATCAACCCTATTGGGGACTTTTCCCCCTCTTAGGGGTTCAATTTTCAAAAAACCTGAAACACGTGTTTACTCATTTATCTTTAGGAATACTCCTGTGAAATTTGGAATAAAATAGTCTAACTAATCTTGTTTCCCCATACAAACTTTGGACCCCCATTTCACTCCTTTAGGGGATGAATTTTGAAAAATCCTTTCTTAGTGGACCCCTAGACCTTATAAGGAATCTAGTTGCCAAATTTGGACTTTCTAGTCCCAGCGGTTTGGGCTGTGCGTTGATTTAAGTCAGTCAGTCAGTCAGGTCTTTCACGTTTATATATTTAGATTAGATAACTGGTACTACACTGTGACTACTTAAAAAACACAAATCAACTTAATTGTTCCAAAACTGAATTGTGTACATTAGGTACTTAAAGAAAGTGAATGCATCTTAAGTGTAAGTATTTTAAGTGAAAATTTTATTAAGGTTAGGTACATGACATACTTACATGTCACATTAACTTTAAATATCTGGGACCCCGAGCTTTGCTCGGAAAACACAAAAACTCAAAAATGCGAGTTTTCCTAGAGAAAAGACCTAGCTAGATCGATTGATCGCTCCCGATGGAGGTTCCCATACCTATGACAAATTTCATCGAAATCATTAGAGCCGTTTCCGAGATCCCCTAAATATATAAGTATATAAATACATATATATATCAATAAATATACAAGAATTGCTTGTTTAAAGGTATTAGGTTAGATAGATAATCTAATCCAATATGCCACAAATATTTGTCAGACCTGATGGCTACCGGTTATATCCTTGCACTAATCTTCGGTATTTTCGAGACCCGTTCGGCCCGATTCGAACTTTAAGATACGTCAAATATTACGTCTATATACGATATCGATTAGACATGTCAGTGTCAAATGTGACGTTTCTTCAAACAAAAACATCACTTTTGACACTGACATATCGTTTCTAATTCTATTAATTGACGTATCTTAAAGTTCGAATCGGGCAGCCATGGATTGCATTGATTATTGACCTTGCTTGACCCCTGCGATACAGGCCATGCCTAGTACGGGGTTCACTGCAATGTGTCTTTGTTAAATTACCTTTTATGTTAAAGTTATTTTTTTTATTATCTTTAAATTTTAAAAACATTTAGCATACTTTCATTACCACATCCCTAAAAAAGCTCTGGTGGCCAGCGGTAAGAGCGTGCGACTTACAATCCGGAGGTCGTACTCGTACTAATGAGTTTTTCGGAACTTATGTACGAAATATCATTTGATATTTACCAGTCGCTTTTCGGTGAAGGAAAACATCGTGAGGAAACCGGACTAATCCCAATAAGACCTAGTTTCCCCTCTGGGTTGGAAGGTCAGATGGCAGTCGCTTTCGTAAAAACTAGTGCCTACGTCAAATCATGGGATTAGTTGTCAAGCGGACCTTAGGCTCCCATGAGCCTCGGCAAAATGCCGGGATAACGCGAGGAAGAATACTTTCATTACCTACCTCAAACTTTGCTCTTGGCTCTACTTTACATCTAGATCCGTCACGCTCGTGTGCTTATGTAACCGTAACGCCTAAAGCAATCTAAAAGACGTACAAAGCCAGCAACACTTCTAATTGTACAACGGTGGACCTTATTACAATAAGCATAAGGTCCACCGATGTATAGTTAACAATGTGGCCTATGGTACATAAGCGCATCTAGTTTAGAGTTGTTTTATTAGTTTTATTACTAAAACGTGCTAGCGCAGTTTATTCGTGTTATGTTAAATTAGTACAAAACAAACGAAATATGAAATTAAAGTAAGTACACACTCGTAATTTGGTGCTTTCTTCATATTATTAGAAGTAACGAAGCGTAACGGGTCACATACTTCAATTGTTTCTTTTAAGCAGTTTTGAAGTAAAGAGTTACACAACTTTTAGAGTTAACTACAGTTTGTATACTTCATGTAAGTGTGTACGTGTGTTTGTATACTTTTTGTTTGTTTTTTATTTTTTTTAATGTAGTCAATAACTATTATAACTAGGTATTTTAGAGTTGGACCAAATTAACTCTGCAGATATTTGCAATGGCAAAATGTGGAAATGTCATAGTTAATGTCAAATTTCTATGGAAATATGATATTTATAATGGCACTCCCTCACTGCAAATGCCGAAGCTTGATCCTGCAATTATTATAGCGGCAAGAATACAATTGCCTGTCTGTTACGATTCACAAGGTTTAGACGCTAGACGCTAATTAGACGGGTACGGTATAGTACTCGTAGTAAGTAATACTTAGCATCGTTGACGTTGTAGTAAAAATACGCCCTTACCTTTCATCATCATAGCCATAGCCATCAGTCCTCCCATGCCTCCTTTCTTCCCCATCCCGAACGGTTTTCTTCCTCTTGCTTCTCCAAGCATCGATTTCGCTTCCTCTGCAGTATCCTCGTCAAGTAACCTCAGCTTCACCGAATGAGTGTCCAGAAATGTCCCTAAGCGATACAGAAGGAACTTATCCAACCTCTCATCAGGGTTTGATGGTAAAGACTTCGCCAGTTCCTTGGCAACCGCTTCAGCCTTCCCATTTTCAATAGCATCCTTAACTAAAGTTACTCCTGGCAGCAATGCAACTTCATCTTTATTATTCATTTTTTCTAAAAGCGAAATCACTCCAATTTTTAAACAAGTCGGACTTAATATTCCTTTAGCACAATCTTTGCCTATTATACGCGCTGCGGTCTCAAGCGTCGTTTTAACATCTTTATCTTCTGGATTTGGAGCTGCATTCACAAAAACTAAGGACACTGATAGGATGATTAGAAACATTTTCCAAATTAACACGTCCGGTCCTGTGTTGAGTGTTTCACACTGTGGTCATATTTTGTTATTGTTAGGGTTTTTATATTTCGAGTTCTGTGGTCAAATGATTGCTCCCTTGCTGCCGAGTTTTGCTCTCGGAATGGAAGAAACTGTAAATGCATTTTGCGGTTGGGTAAATTCACAAGGGCTCTTATTATGATGAGGATAGAATCTTATTTCTAATGGAATTGAGAATGAACATATCAAATATGACTTTGTCAAATCTAGCTCATTTTCCTTGTATCATTAGGTAAAATGAGTTCGGTTTCTGCATATCTTGTTAGACAAATTACCTCTTTATCGTAGGTGAATGTCGCTCAAATTTGTACGTTGTGGCATGTTCATTGTAAAATTTTGCACGGTTCCAAAAATTGTCAAAAGTGTGTTTTGCTTTTCTAGAGAGAAACATTAAGATTATGGTCGCAGAAACATGCCTCCTCTAGGTTTATTATTTTGTACTTGGACCATTAACATCAAACAGTTGGCATTTTTTTTGGCAATTTAGTTAAAATAAAAAAATGAGCGTATTTTGTGATGTGCTGATGTGTCGTCGAATAGAACTTCATGAATTAATTGTGATGGTTTCCAAATCGAATTGTTAATTTTGTAACCATGCATAGGATTTGTTTATAATACCTAATACCTATGTATGTTCTTGTTCAGTTGGCTTTTTTAAGTTCTTTTATAGAGACAGCATGATGTATTGTGCTTTATGAAGTAGACTCGCAATACAAATTTGAATAAACATGATATTTAAAACCACAAAGGCTTTAAGTAACTTAAAGAGCATGCAATGCATGAGTGTAACCACATGCGTTTATGAAGGGCACTCATGTATAATCGTAGTTACGAGTGAATATTAGATATAATTAGAAAACATTTAATTAATAAAGCTTTATTATTAAATTTTCCAACATTTCTTAAGTTTTTTTCTTTACACTTGACTTGCTATAAATAGATCTTCGACGTCTGTGCTATTCCCCCATAAGACTACCCCATACCGCAACCATGCATAGGCATATGCGTAATATGCCGAAAGTGCACATTCTACGTTTGTGTTCCTTTTTAATACACTTAACGCAAACAAAAACGTGATAATTTGTTCCTGACCTCTTCAATATGCGTTTTCCAATTTAAACTCGTGTCAATGTTTAATCCTAATAGTTTGAATGAGCTAACCTCTTCAATACCAAGTTCTTTTGACGTTGCCGATAAATCTAAATCGTCTTTTTGGTACGGGTGAAATTGAATTAATTTGGTTTTGCTCATATTAAGTTCCAAACTGTGTTCATTTAACCAATTCGTAATTTCTGTTAAGGTATCGTTGATATCGCTCTGAAAGTTATGGTTATTAGGACTTCTAAACAAGAGGGACACATCATCTGCGAACATGATGCAAGTATGTTTTGTAATTTTGGGCAAATCATTAATATAAACTAAAAATAGGATACATCCCAAAACTGACCCCTGAGGTATTGAACAATTGGTTATTAGGGTGTCTGATTGTATGTTTGAGACTTCACCTGTTTTTTTGTCGTGATGTTGGATTTGTACGCATTGCGCCCTGTCTTTTAAGTAGGATTGTAACCATTTGTGTGCACCGCCTCGAATACCTATTCCATAAAGTTTATTTAATAGGATAGAATGTGAAATTTTGTCGTATGCTTTCGTCATATCTAACATCAAAGGATACCGCGGCGGTAGGCGCCGCCATGCCGCGGCATCCCGCGGTATGCGCCGAGGCCTCCCGAGTGCGCCGGGGTAGCGCCGGGACGACGGGAGAGAACTCATACATACTAGTCAGTAGTCCCATTTGATAGAGTACACGCGGCAGCATGTCGCGGCATTCCCCGGCCTGCGCCGAAGTGCTCCCTGGGACGCTCGCAGTATCGCGGGAATGTTACCTCGCCCGTGTGCGCTGCGCGGCGTGATTCCTCGTCGGTGATCTGCGCTGCGCTCCACCGGTTAGCGCAGGCCTTTAGTACCTACTCAGTTTTTTAGGCTTTTTACCCTTTGGATACGGAATTCTAAAAAAGGAAATAAAACGCCGGCAGTCGGGCCGTATGCTTGTTTGCCACTGACGTGGTACAGAAATACTTGATGGTAGTTTATTATACCTATAGTAAGTAGGTCTACCTTCTTAACGGTACCTAACGGTACCTATTTGAATCTACGTATGTGCAAAGAGAAGGACTTAGGGCCACAGTTTTCTAAGAATAACTAATAATTTAAGTACCTACTTAAGTACTCGAATGTGAAAATACCTAATTATACGCCTTGTGTATTACCTAATAAGGTCACTGTGGGCAAGTCCGTCTATAAGGCAAGTCCGTCAACACGTTATAACTTTTGAATTTGAAGGCGTATGCGACTTTGGAGTCCAGTCGATTAACCAGTTTTTCCAGTAGTTCCGTCACTGTAAAACAGATGGCGCTGTGACAACCAACTTCAGAGCAATCCGCCTCAACAAGTCATTTCGTGTTTTGAACTCGAAGTCATAGTGAACAGCCGTTCGAAAAAAAATTGTTAAAAATAGTTTTTGAAAAGATTGTGCATCAGAAAGTAACTACGTAGGTAGCATAAGAACCAGTTGTCTTTATTGTATTTTTAAACTATCAGAAATTAGCTTAGTTTTGTAATTATACGTTCCACAATTTATCATATTAAAATTTGACTAAGTTGGAAAGTCCGTCTATTATGTTCAAGGCAAGTCCGTCATATGCCGGACTTTCGTTAAATCAGAGATTACCAACTGTTTTTGCGACTTTAATATTATAACGATTTGATAAGGTATCAAAAAATCCTCCTGACTTTGCGCATGATGTTACTTTATTAAATTTTGATCTCAGTAAATTAAAAGAAACGATTAAAATTCATTTTAAAATTACTATTTATCTTTTATTTCGGAAATCAAAAAAATAATTATGTTTAATTATTTGCCAAAAAAGGTTTACCACCCCATTTTGGTAGTATATGCCGGACTTGCCTTTGTTTTAGAAAAATGGTGTTTATTTCGAATCTGAACCGTATATTAACAAGTTTAAAATACACTTTTCATTGTCTTGATCCGTTCTTTTTAGGAATTTGACTACGAACACATACGCACCCATAGATTGGCTGATATCATAACTAGACGGACTTCCCTTAAACTGCACGGGAAGTCCGTCTACTCGCCGAATTTTAAAAAATGCCATTGGTTTTGCTTAATTTGTGCTTGAAATGATCTGTCACTAAGGCTAAACTATTAATTATTAAATTCTTCATCGTATGCGATTACAAGCAGTAACATAGGTGAATAATTAACGGAACTAGATCAATCCAAAGTCAAAAAAAAATAAAGTATGCCGGACTTCGCCACAGTGAACTTACCTGATTTTAGGTAAATTGCTCTATTGTCGTTTTGTATGCACAGTAAAGAGAAATATGTAGTATATTACATACCTCTAGGACATTATACATACTATATTGTGCAACGAGGGGGGTGAGCCAGATTTTGTAGACGAGGTCTATAATTCCCGCAGGCTGGAGGGAATTAAAGACTCGAGTTTACAATATGCTTACCCCCGGAGTTACACACAACGTTTTTCTTCACACTTGCAAAGAAAAAAGTAAGTTTTAGCGAAATAATTATTAAATACGGTGAGATTTCAAATATTCGTCCGCCATATTGTCATTTCTTGACAGGTCCTAACCCCCATAGTCGAATAAAACATGGTCTTTTCTTCCCAGCGTGACACAAGCCTACGTCACAATAACATTGCCACTTTATATAGCGCTATCGCATATTATCATATAGCGCTGTCGCATGATGACGTAGGCGACGTCAGTCACGTGACCACGAAAAGACGGGAAGAGAGTACCAGGCGGAGTAGGTATATTATTATACCATGCTAACCCCTATATCCCAGGCACAAACTTTCGGCATTCAGCCGCAATTAATAATTGTATAGAAATTATATTAACGGCTATTAAATTAATCTAATTAAGAGAAGACCATTAATTAAAAAAAAATAATAATAATCGGGCCGTGCTCGTTGACATCACCATCCCCCATGATGAGAATCTCGTGAAGGCCGAGAAGGACAAGTCCAGTAAGTACCTAGACTTGGCTCACGAGATAACCGCCATGTGGGATGTTGATTCGACGATCATTGCCCCGATAGTCGTTTCAGTAAACGGTCTAATAGCGAAGAGTCTCGACCAACACCTTGAGAGACTCTCGCTAGGTGGTTGGATCAAGGGTCAGATGCAGAAGGCGGTGATCTTGGACACGGCGCGGATAGTCCGCCGGTTCCTCTCTCTGCGGCCCTGACCACCGGTAGCTTGGGCCTTGCCCCGCTGCTGGCGGCACCCTAGGTTAGGCTTTTTATAATGTGTTTATATTAATTTTTATTGTTTTGTAAGTGTTTTTATATTTTACTTTTATATTCATATTATAAAATAACGTAACTTAAGATGAGAAATAAATAAAGAGAATAATAATAATAGGTAAATATTTTTAACATAAACAAAAATATTAAATTATAAAAGTCAGTAAGTATTTTAAAAGTAAAACTCCTTTGTACCTTGACTTTAAACGAAGTATTTTACTTACAACCTACTTGGTTCGTATGAATGAGTGACATAGTTAATTAAAAAATAAAGCTATAACTCCCCAGGGAGTTATGCTTTTTTTTCACAATCCATAACTCCTTTGTCCTTCAGTACACCTGCATGAAATAAGATCTTTTTCGAGTAAGTGTGATGAAAAAGTAAGAAACGTCGCCTCGGCTGACAATAACATAGATACTATGTAGTCTTAGAGCCCGATTCGGATTTTGAAATCTATTAGATATCTTTTAGACATCACCAAGATACGATAACGATATGTTTAAGATCTAACCTGTCAAATTTGACATTTGCGCGATTCTGGAGATAATCTTGAACGATTTCCACAGGATATGACTTAGAGATCCAATTCACATCTAATAGATATCTTACTATATCTAAAGGTGGCCACTGACGAGCCTCCCAACAGTCCAAATAGCGTGGCTGCAATCCAAAATCGGTCCGTGAATGTCAAAAACGTACAATGTTTAATATTAGGATGCCGTCCATTTGGATGAATCCGTTGTAACGGCATTTATTTGGCAGGCTCGTCAGTGGCCTGTACGGGTATCATGGCCGTTCTTATCTACGTGACAGCGTGATAAAACGGTGTCCGTCACTTTCTATCCCACGGTGTTAAAAAGTGACAGTTATTTTATCACGTGGATAAAGATGGATAAAACCATCCATAATACGCCGGCTGCTTAACGTAAAAGTGACATTGGTTGCCCGAATTGCGCTGCAAAAGAGAACTAGTTGATATGTAAATAGTTTGTAAATAATGTATAGTATAATATAGGTTAAAACAAAACATAATTTGCATGCCTAGATTATTGGCGAAATGTGCTGAACTCGCAAAATTGCATGTTAACACCAAACTTCTGTACCTACCACATTTCTAGCAAATAAATTTCTATTTCTATTTCTAAACTATAACGTATCTAGAATGGATCTAGTACGTGTCGTCTCTTGTGAATATCTTGAAGTTCGAATACGGCAGTTAGGCTTTCTTATTTACTGGCCGTGTGTATATTAGAACCTACATTATGATACAAGTGCGAAAAGTAGGAGATTCGCAACGAGTGGCGATAAATTGAAACACGACCGAAGGGATCCCCAACAAACAATTAGGCGACACTTAGCACTTATTTTATCACCTAAAGAGATAGAACGGCTGTAGAATAGCTACATATTCTAAACTTACAGGCTCTGGTGATATCAAGGTCTTTAAGAGGTCCATGTATAGCTTTAAGATCCACAGTAGCCGTTTTGGCCGCTATAATGCATCTTAAGCAGCTAGTATTATAGCTCAAAGTGAATTCTACCACCTTAACATCTATATGAGTAATAAGCAGCTGCAATTTTCACTTAAGATTCTAAACAGGCGATAAAAAGTATTTTATAGCTCCATGTATCGCAATCGCTACTTAACTCTCTTGTATCACTTACAGTCGAAAAGAGAAGTTACGAGTCACTATTATAGATCATTTAGTCGCAGACGAGCGTTATTCAATACCTTAGTACATCTTATACTGTTAATAGAGTCTTACTTGCAACCTAAGCCTATAGCGCCATGTTGAGATGACCGATGAATCAATAAGCAAAACAAAAACTATTAATTAGAACGTAAATACTTAATAAAAATCGATACTTTTACTCAATATTGGCTTAATGTTAGTATTGTTATATTTAAAACCGGATTTCACGTATATTGTGCAATATTTCGAAAATAAAATACGGTGGACCACAAGTAATAAAATATTATATTCAGATAAATATGCAAAGGATCAGAGGCCCTTTAAAATTTTGTTAGTAATACATATAGTTATTGACAGTGTAATTAATTTCGCCATCATAAATCCGCAGATAACGCCGGCATCAGTGAACTAAAATAATTATTTGCTTTTATTTATCCGCCATTACATTTCACTTCAAGCTGTCACAGTGCAAGTTTGCGAATAATAATACAAAATGGAAACATTGCAACCAAAACAGATAGGGCTAAGGAAAAAATGCGCAATTACCTTCTTCAGTGTTACAAATATTGACTTTGAATGCTTATATACCATCTAAAGCTCAAAGTATCATCTATATGGCCCTACACTACTACTCAAATAGTTAGTAGTCGCTTATTTGGCACCCTTTTAAATCCTAAGTACTTAATCAACGCTATTACAGCACTAATTTAGCGCTCTTATACCTCTTATTTCTCTATTGTAGCGCCGTTTTACAATCCAAGGTGATAAAAATTGTGCCCAATCCGGGGGTATTAGGGAGTTATAGACGGCTATAACTCCTATTTTTAGAACATCAATTGAACCTCTGGAGTAAACAAACGCTTATGTAGAACTCTTTTAACCCTTATATTTAGCGCCTAATGTTAGTTGGGGAGTGTTTTAAATCGACACGAGTCGCGAAATACAGTACATATGGCCCTTTAAACTTTCGACATCTGCACGTATTGTGCCAATTACCGCACTAGGGCGGTAAACACCAATGTAGGTACCTGATAATGTTTATACATATGGCCCTTTAAACTTTCGATATATGCACGTATTGTGCCAATTACCGGACTAGGGCGGTAAAGTACCATAATGTACTGTCTATTATTTTATTTATCTACACATTCACGTCGCAAAAATACATTGAATAGCAGGGATTTTCTACCACTTCCACCAGCTTCGTACTGCATTTAAGTATATTACGGCAAAAGTCTTCGAATTTGGGCAGAAAGCGAGAACGGGTAATGACAGCACGCGCGACAGATACTTATCGGCTATTATTATGGCATAATTATGTACACATCAAACGCGTCATGCCAAAGTAATTTGAACCTTCTGAACAGTGTATAAGTGCCATATTGAAAGAGCCACGCAAAGCGTCGCAAGTAGTAGCGGAGGCACTGCGTCTGACGACTGGTATTTGAATATAAACTGTGACTGGAGAAAATAAGGTTCAAATTCCTTTGACTGGTAAGACGCGCGCCAACTAAGCCGTTTGATGTGAATCGTGCATTATGGTACTTCGGCCGTGTGTTCCATTAGTTGTACGACGGGCGAGATTGGTTCTCAGGTTAACCAGTGTTATGTGACCTGGGTGCCTAGCCAAGATTCCAATCGTTTACGCTCCGTAGTGAATAAAACGTCATCGCCAATGTCTTCCCGCACTAATATGGACGGGAAGAGTGGAGAGAGATGACCATAAGTATCGCTCGCTACGGCGCGAGCGCTTGGCATCTTGGCTAGGTACCCTCGGGATTAGTAGTCAACCTTTGACAATTTTTTTTTATTTCAACAGGCAACTAGCACTTATTAGACAATTGTAACAAACCCAAACACAATGAGGTTGCGTTGTTTATTACATAGTTCCTATGACCACCTCCTGTGTCCATCATCAGATCAGTTCGTTGGTACCATAATATTGCATTGACACCCATCTTACATAGGTAAGTATGTGAAGTTTCAGCTCAATCGAAGTGTGTTTAATTAGCTTACAAGATTTGACCCTAACTGCCCGATTCTAACTTTAAGATACGTCAATTAATAGATCTAGAAACGATATGGATTAGATTAGTCAGTGTCAAAAGTGACGTTTTTGTTTGAAGAAACGTCACATTTGACACTGACATATCTAATCCATACCGTTTCTAGATATATTAACTGACGTATCTTACAGTTCTAATCGGGCCGTAACATACATAGGTATAGTAGTATATGTAAACATTGTAAGATAAATAAAAGCATGTTAAATATATGATATATTATTATCTGAGGAGATCTAGCCGTAAGCGATATCTATGTATGCTTGATACATTATTTAAATTTGATTTGTTTTGGATTTATTAAATTTGAATAATTTAGCTTTTTAGGCACATAATAAAAAAAGTCTGTTAATTCACTAAAATTCCTGAAATTTTCGTATTCCGGCAGCATTCCTGACAAACGGCCAAAATTCCTGACATGTTAGGAAAATTCCTGACGTCTGGTAACCCTAGGTGCACTGGTCCTAATAAATTCAAGGTTTTTTATGTAAATAAGCAAATAAAAAAATCACAAATCCCCCAGTCGACGATAAATAGGTACCTACTTATCTATTCCTACATCCTAAATCATCTATATTCAGATTCAGAGTTTTATTTGCTCAAACATGGTATTTACAATATGGTCTTAAATACTAATACAATAGAGCGAAATACATGTTTGGCCATAGAGACATGACAATATGACATCAATATTAAATTTAATTTAATTAACATCTAAGTAGGTTGGTACCTACTGATTAACTAGGTAAGCTTATATTAGTTATCGAATAACATTACCCAAGACTGTACAATAGTAAATAAATTGCCCAAATAAATCTAAATCAAACTACACACACTTTCCCCTCAAATCCTAAATCAATGTAACTAAAACAAGAACAATTTCACTTTTAGCAAACTTCACAAAAAGAGCAAAACGACAACAACACTCTCTATCGGAAAGCGTCGGCGGCGAGCGGCCATTTGCTTTTTTTTCCTTTTTGCCTTCGACGCGCTTCACCGTGCGGCCGATAGATGGCGTGAATTTCAAAGTAGCTCTTGCTTGTAACTTTGTAAAACTTTCATTCCAAGATTATTGGCAGTTTCTATAAAATAAAATCATAATATCTTAATAATATCATTTATTACAGTATAAGTACATAGTTATACAAATACATATAGAGAAAGAAAGAAAAAAAGACATATATAGCTAACTGTACACTGTAACTAAATTTAATTATGCGCCTATTTTTTTTTTCTACTGTAAGTTTTCTGTTACGAATTTTCCTACCTTGTAACATGGCGGTAGTGTACTGTGGTCACTAATATTATACCTAATGCCTTTTAGAATAAAATTTTCGAAAAATTAGTGCCTATTTCCGAACCGTCTTAAAATAACAGCAAAGCTAGACTGTAAATCGTTTGAGTGTATCTAAATTGAATTATAATTTCGTAGGGTCTAGATAAATTTCTGTTTTTGGGCATTAAGTGATTTCCAGTTGATATGTTTTGTATCAATTCTTAATCTTAGTTTTAGCGACTCATTCATTTTACATACGTATAACTTTTGTCTTTCATATATATTTTAAATTGGTTAGATCTTAGGAAGCAAGGTTTCATCCAACGTACGATAGATGGCGGTAGTGGTATCGGTTGAGAACGAAAAAAGAAAAAGAGAATAATTATTATGGTAGCGCAACCGCGGGTTTTAAGATTCATTGCTAGGTACCATCACGCTCCGCGATTGTTGCGCCATTTAGGGTCCTAGCTAAATTGGTTGTTCAATAATTACGCTATAGAATTTTCAATTTAGCAAGAACCCTAATTGGCATAACAACCCCGTGTGGTGACGGTACCTACTATTGTAGTATGGTTTTTGATATAATTGATGTTAAATAGTAGTCAAGGATATTTTTTTTAAATAAACGCAACGTTAAACGCTATTCGTTTGTCGCATACCCTTTATACATCAGATAATCTAATGATAATGACCACACATTCTTTTACACGGTATTCATTTTAACTATGGTATCTGAAGCTACATAAACTAATTACAGGCATAGATATACCTCATCCTATTGTAAGTCCAAAGTTTCAGAGCAATCTAGATACATATTAAGTCATTTTGAAATGAGAGCGTAACCAGGCGTGGCTCACTCCGCGATTTCGTCGCTTTGCAACAGGGAGCTAAAAGTACATCCGTTCCCCACCAATTTTGGTGGCTAGCCATAAGTCGCGCGTGGCGCTGTCGCCACCTAGCGGCCATATCTGTCCTGATCGTAACAGACGCGTTTTGTTAGAGAGTGAGTCTTCTGTACCTAGTACTATTATTTATTCTGTGACCAAGCTTATAACTCTTATAAGACTCCGCAGCAGACTCTTTCAAGTTTCTCATACAAAACTTGTTTATGCTCTATTTCGTTTGTTTTATAAGCTGGAGTTATATAAAACGTTGATGGGCTCTTAAGAAAAGCGGTCAAGAACAGCGTTAATATGTGCACATTCTGAGGTGTAGCCTACTTACATAAATACACGCATAAATACACGGGAAACTACTCGGCAGGTATTATATAGTCGCTGTCTTGAATTGCGTTTATGAACAGTTTTATGAAAAAGTTCTTATTCTCTTAAGAGCCCATTTACCTACCACCATTTAGTACCTTTTGAATACATCAAAATAGTTTTTATGTTGCTGGATTCGCCGATCTATGAACTCAAAACAAAAACGACCGTTTTAAATTTTGATTGTATTCAAAAGGTACTTAAATACAAAGTACAGTACGTAGCGGCCCCCTTTTTAGGGTTCCGTACCCAAAAGGTAAAACGGCACCCTATTACTAAGACTTCGCTGTCCGTCCGTCCGTCCGTCCGTCTGTCTGTCACCAGGCTGTATCTCACGAACCGTGATAGCTAGACAGTTGAAATTTTCACAGATGATGTATTTCTGTTGCCGCTATAACAACAAATACTAAAAACAGAATAAAATAAAGATTTAAATGGGGCTCCCATACAACAAACGTGATTTTTGACCAAAGTTAAGCAACGTCGGGAGTGGTCAGTACTTGGATGGGTGACCGTTTTTTTTTTTTTATTTTTTCCGTTTTTTTTTAGGGTTCCGTACCCAAAAGGTAAAACGGGACCCTATTACTAAGACTTCGCTGTCCGTCCGTCCGTCCGTCCGTCCGTCTGTCTGTCACCAGGCTGTATCTCACGAACCGTGATAGCTAGACAGTTGAAATTTTCACAGATGATGTATTTCTGTTGCCGCTATAACAACAAATACTAAAAACAGAATAAAATAAAGATTTAAATGGGGCTCCCATACAACAAACGTCGGGAGTGGTCAGTACTTGGATGGGTGACCGTTTTTTTTTGCATTTTTTCCGTTTTTTTTTCATTATGGTACGGAACCCTTCGTGCGCGAGTCCGACTCGCACTTGCCCCCTTTTTTTAATACCTATCGTTAAATTTAAATAATCACGATTATTTAGCAGTGGCGCTAGTGTGCACGTTGCGGCTCTTAACAATAAAGTCACGTCAAGATCATTTTGAACACCTGGCCCGCTTAGCAACTTCTGCTGCTGACTGTATATATCCTAGCCTGTTAGGTAGTGATCCTGCTTACGAAGCAGGAGGTCCTGGGTTTGAATCCCGGTAAGAGCATTTATTTGTGTGCTTATATACAGGGTCACCTTATCCATTGGACAAACCCTGAAATCCCACGTAGGGTTACTTCTCAGAAATGCTCTAACGGTAATATTTTTTTTTTTAATTATAACGAAACATAAAAAGAATAATTATCAAACAAAAGTTATTTCCAATAATCGACAACAAAAAGAAACATACTGTATTAATCATTGGCAGTGCTTTTGACAATTTGTTTAAAAATGTGCGGCAATGATGACATTTGTCAAGTCAGAATCTTATTAATGTTATAAATAAAAAAGATAATCAAAACGGTCGAAGAAGGTTTCATACTATTTATTACCTCAGGAACTACTAACACATACAGGTTGCTCCAAAGTAAAAAAATCGTAATTTGTTAATTTCTTCGTAACCGCTACACCGATTGTTATGATACTTTGTATACTGGTTCTAAATACCCGAATGCATAAGTATGTACATTTCGGCTTTGTCCAATGGCTAGGGACAACCTGTATATAATATATCTTTCTTCCTGAATAATGGATGTTTTTCTATTTATTTAATTAGATATCTATCTATACCGGGTAGACCCTATAACAAAAACAAAAAATTAAACTGTTGGCAGTACTCTTCAAACAGCCCAACTTTTGTTCAGAGATTTTTTTAAATAACTTTTGTTATGATTTTTGGTACACTTTAAAGTATATTCTAAGACGCGATGTATTGCAAATGTTTTATGTTTAAAGCGTGGCACGCAACGTCAAACACACTGATGTCAGCATACATTGAAAATTATATTTAATTTGTATGAAGAAAAGGATAAAACCTACAGTGATAGCGGTACAGCCTGAAATTCGGGTATCAGCTGCAAATGGTATAAAAAAATGGTATAAAGGTATGAAAATCGGCACGATCTTTAGGCCATTTGAATCAATTTGACCCGTAGCACCAAAAAAAAAAACGGAAAGGAGTTATGACGTCATCTTTTTAGGGTTCCGTACCCAAAGGGTAAAACGGGACCCTATTATTAGGGTTCCGTACCCAAAGGGTAAAACGGGACCCTATTACTAAGACTTCGCTGTCCGTCCGTCCGTCCGTCCGTCCGTCCGTCCGTCCGTCCGTCCGTCCGTCTGTCACCAGGCTGTATCTCACGAACCGTGATAGCTAGACAGTTGAAATTTTCACAGATTATGTATTTCTGTTGCCGCTATAACAACAAATACTAAAAACAGAATAAAATAAAGATTTAAATGGGGCTCCCATACAACAAACGTGAGTTTTGACCAAAGTTAAGCAACGTCGGGAGTGGTCAGTACTTGGATGGGTGACCGTTTTTTTTTTTGCTTTTTTTGTTTTTTTTTTTTTATATGGTACGGAACCCTTCGTGCGCGAGTCCGACTCGCACTTGCCCGATTTTTTTTTGTTGTTTTTTGCATTATGGTACGGAACCCTTCGTGCGCGAGTCCTACTCGCACTTACCCGGTTTTTTTTGTATGGATAAAAACAATTTTTTGTTCAGAAACCTATCGTGTGTAGTATTAAATGAAAGGGCATTTTGAGCCGGTTCTAAAAATATATCACACTATTATATTTCCGTCACTTGCATTCAATAAAAATAAAAATATTTTCAAAACATACCAAGTTTGGGCTCCTCCAGACACGAAACCGTTGAATTATTTTTTGTAAAATATACCTCAAGTAATACCTAATATCCTCATATCTAACCCCAAGAAATTAATTAGTTTTAGTATTTTTATTTTTTGTCTTTCCCATCACGGAACAAAGGTCCGGCCTTTGGGAGGCGTGCGCGGAGCCGAAGCCAACACGTAGAGCCCCTTTTGACACTTTAACGAATTGTAAGGGGAACGCCGAGCGGATGCTGCCCTTACCCGTGTCATGGGACGCACGCAGAGGCAGCACCCGCCAGGGTGAGAGAGAGTTGATGGAATCTAAAATGAACTAGGTTATTGGGTGAAAGCGATGGACTAAGTACTGAGCTATGGGGTAAAAAACCGGACGCCTGCCTAATAAAACGGTATGCAATTTTATTTCCGGCAGACCGTGACTCGCCCTCACAAGATGGGCCCCCACAAAAAGCGACATCTAGGATGGCTCAAGGGCAACACCGGTGTGAGCGGCTCAGGGATGTCGAGAGGTGTGCGCCGCTTTCTACCCAGTGGCTGTTAACAGCCACTGTGCCAACTCGCGTCTTATGCATATTTCACTTCCACCCCTGGAGCTTATAGCTCTAACGACTCCACTCTGGTCGGCCGGCTAAGGCAAGCCAGAGGCAGAGAATCCTTTTATTATTTTTATTTTGTATTATTACAAATTGTGATCTATCAATCTATCAATGAAACGGCCTCCTAGCCTAGTCGATAGTGACCCTGCCTATGAAGCAGGAGGTCCCAGGTTCGAATCCTGGTAAGGGCATTTATTTGTATGTTCATCATCATCATCACACAAATAAATGCCCTTACCAGGGCTTGTATATATGTGTATATGGATATTTATTTGTCCCCACTTGTTTAAACCAAAAAGTGGGGCCGAGAAACAAGCCAAACTACAGATTGTATCTTGATTTCATTACTGAATGAATGAAGTCCTTAGGAGGGGGCATTTTAAAAATGGTTGATCTCCGACATCGCTCTGCTGCTATCGGGGAAAACCGGTAAAAACTAATCGTAGATTGCGTTCTCGTCGATGGTACTGCCTTTTGTAGGGGTTTTGACAATGCCTTACTACATTAGGTGCCTTCCCCATTATAGCAATTTCATTTTTTTTACGATAACTAGAGAACTGTAATACTTACTGACTTTTACTAGCACTTAAATGAAAGGTAATTAAATTTGCTACAACTTTATTCATCGCAATATATCTCATAGCATGAGCGATTGTGCCGATATTTGTCTTAAAACATAGGAAAAACTAAAAATTTCATTCCAAGGAAAAAAATACCCTTTTTTTAAAGCCCCATATCTCAAGAATTATTTGATATACGTCACTGCTTATGGTCTTAAATTGTTCCAAATTTAATATACTTTTTACATTACATAGCAAGTTTTGACCAAAAACTCATAGTTTTATAATGAAACTGTAAAGTCTGAAAAAAGTCCGAAATTTTTGCAGTTTTTCGCAAATTACGCAGAGAGCACAACTTTTTTTTGCTTGCAAAACATAGACTGACATTCCTCGAAGGACTCCAAACATTATACAAAAAATACAGAACTACATCACGCATTGTTTTTTTTAGGAGAATTTTTTGCATTGAGCTTACTTTGGGACTGGGAGGGACCAGGTATATTCGTGTATATTGTCACACATCTATTTATTTATTTATTATAAGATGTTTGTTTATATGTGTATTCGTTTGTTTGTCACACATGACGTGTGTCAGGTGCCGTGTCGCAACCGGACGCGGAGAAAGTGCGCGAGCGCCGAAAGTGGAAAGCGCGCGAAAGTGAGAGCGGGCGACAATTCGGCTTTACCGCCCAAGCGCGGAAACACCCGTGTTATGCGCCTAATATGTAGCTTTGTGACAATAAATAATTATGAGAAGGTTAACCTATAAGTAACTTGTACAGTCAGCAGCAGAAGTTGCTAAGCGGGCGAGGTGTTCAGAATTACCTTGACGCGCTCTTATTCTCTTAACAATAAAGTCGCGTAAAGATCATTTTGAACACCTCGTCCGCTTAGCAACTATTGCTGCTGACTGTATTATCATAATCATCAAACTCTTTCATGCAATTTAATAGGAGAGTTTACTAGTAAGCCGGCTCTTTAAGATAGTTTTAAATTATTCACCTTCGACAGACTTTATTACAACGGGCAGTTAAAAACTTTTATTATTGAACGGTAGGAACTTTTATCTATAAGTTTAAGTGGAATATGATAGTACACTTTATTAATCAATTAAATTGTCAAATCACAAAATACCTATACAAACAAATGCATTTCAAGATTTCAACACATCTTTTAACCTTATAAAATAATTTACAATTAAATAGAAACTAAATTACAACTAACACAAATAGTCCCCCAGATCCGATCCCTGCGGAAGGGTGCCCATAATGCTGGCTACATTCCCCCGCTGAATGGCAACTCCAATTCTTTGGCCAAGGAATGAGCAGCCCTAGGATCCCTGGTGGAGTCAAGGAGCATCTCCTTTAAATCTTTGTACAAACTGAGCGCATCCTGACACCAAGGTCCCAAAGTTTCAACCGCAAATGCCGAATACAAGTGATTGGTGATATGATAGTGTTTTTATAGGTGGATTTTTGAAAATGTGTGATATCGATTCACATTAATTTGAAATTTATATCTCAAATCGTTACTTCACAAATAAGCGTGATTATTGTATGTACCTACAAATTGTACAATACACGGTGCACAGTGTACCTACTCTTTGAAGTCTAGATTTTCTATTATTAGCAATAAAAACCGGGCAAGTGCGAGTCGGACTCGCGCACGAAGGGTTCCGTACCATAACGAAAAAAAAACGGAAAAAAATGCAAAAAAAAAACGGTCACCCATCCAAGTACTGACCACGCCCGACGTTGCTTAACTTTGGTCAAAATCAAGCTTGTTGTATGGGAGCCCCATTTAAATCTTTACTTTATTCTGTTTTTAGTATTTGTTGTTATAGCGGCAACAGAAATACATCATCTGTGAAAATTTCAACTGTCTAGCTATCACGATTCGTGAGATACAGCCTGGTGACAGACGGACGGACGGACGGACGGACGGACGGACGGACGGACGGACGGACGGATGGACGGATGGACGGATGGACGGATGGACGGACGGACGGACGGACGGACGGACGGACAACGAAGTCTTAGTAATAGGGTCCCGTTTTACCTTTTGGGTACGGAACCCTAAAAACAATGTTAATCTGAAAAAAGTCATTCTTTAATATTTCAAATTTTATAAATCAATTTACAGAACCTCAAAACCCTTACAATAATAATAATTTAATCACTGTTGGTAAAAATTATTGAAAATATTACGTAACTGATAAATTTCACTTCATAGTTCGTTTTTTAGCATTAGAAAAATACTATGCGATCTTGACGTGTCTTTTAATAGAGAAAAAAACGGTTTTTGACAATCAGTAACTATTACTTATGAAAGCAAAAGAATGTAAATAATCGTATATATATGATTCATAATTGTTACATATTTGCCGCGATTTATTTTTCAAGTGTTATTCAATAAAAAGACACGCCCAGATTGTTTACCTTTTTTCTAATGCTAAAAAACGAACTAAAGATCCAGGTGACGTTCAAGTGTATTTTTTGTCCAAATGGTGTATAAAAATGTGTTAAAAACTAGTACAAAGTGTACAAACACAAACCACACATCTTTGTTAGCTCTCATGCTCCGTCTCACAGATATGGTTTCCATTCGGCTTTGCTCGTTTTGCTATTAATCGATTGAGATTACTGGGTTATGAGTGAGATTTTAATCGAGTTTTGATTTGGTATCAAAGAAATGGAGGTATTTTTGTCTTTTTTTAATTTTTATTAGAAATCGGAGTACAATCAGGAATCAAATCTTGCCAGTTGCCATGAAGTGAGCATTTCTCAAAAAGTTTGTACATTTCGATCACATCTTAGATTTCTATAAAAATTGGTATGCTGGTAAAGTACATGAAGCTGAACAACTTCCACCATATTTCCCAAAATGTCCCAGAAAGTTTCTATGAAACATTCCTTTTTTGTTACCAAATATGTAAGGAAATCTGGTAACAAACAAGGAATGTTTCATATTTTGAGAAATGCTCAAGTAAACATAAGATTATCCAGGTTTTGGTATCTGTGAAAAAAAAAGACCATCGGCCCGGTTCGAACTTTAACATACGTCAAATATTTACGTCTAGATACGATTTGGATTAGATTATGTCAGTGTCCAAATTGACATTTTTGTTTGAAGAAGCGTCACAATTGCTCGTTTAAAGGTATTATATAGATAAATACTTAAATACATAGAAAACAACCATGACTCAGGAACAAATATCTGTGTCATCACACAAATATATGCCCTTACCGGGATTCAAACCCGGGACCGTCAAAGTCCGGTCCGGTCGTCAAAGGTATAATAAATAATAAAATACATAATATAATTTATGTAAATCAAATTGGGTATTTATCTGAGATTTTACAAAGTTAGTCATATTACATGACGTACACAAAAAAAAAACAAAACACTCGCGCCTTTCATATCCATTCATCCTTCATGTCGTAATAATCAAATACCTACAACTACAAATATTGTACTATCTTCAACTTTATACCTTACGTGCATACAAATATGGTTTAGTTTTAAACAAGTATTGGATGAGATGCTGGGTGAGGCAGCACTCGTGAGTTCAATGCACTTGACTTTCTACGTACGGTGATATAACACATAGGGAGCTAAGTTACAAAACATCCTATATTACACTCTATTCATTGAAGTCTCAACCATACTACATTTCATGAAGGTTCAATTTTCAAGGTCAAGTTTATAAGATAGTAGGTTTTGTAAGTTTTATGCCCGTGCGCCTATATCGTAACTGTGTTGGGAGAAATCATGGTCCGGGTTCGCTTTGTTTGATAAGTTGTAGTTAGACGGAGAAGGTTCTTGACACCATTATAGGTACCTATACCCTGTATATATACAGGGTGACATCTAATTAAAAATTTAATGAGGTACTTGCAAGCCAAATCGAGTTTTAGTTTTTCGATATGTTTCCAATATGATACTGATCTGTCAGTGTCAAAAATGACATTTCTTCAACCGAAAACGTCACTTTTGGATACTGGCAGATCAGTATCATATTGGAAACAGATCGAATAACTAAATCTCGAATTGGCCTGTGAAGTCAATTTGCAACAAATAAGTCCCTATCAAAGGATGTAGATGTAGTATAGTATTAGGTCTTGCAATGAAAGATACAGTAAGTCCTCCTCCTCAGTCGTTCACTCTTGACAGAGTGGTCGTGGTTGTATGATGAGACGTATCTATCGTGGATAACGCAGCCCTCGCAATGCGCCTCCACTTGCCACGGTCTTCAGCGTTACGGGAACATTGGACTATGGTGGTTTGTGTCGCAGATTTTATCAGGTCTGTCCAGCGCGTAGGTGACCGATACAGTAAGTAGGTATGTCATAAACCAATCTTTCCATGGTCAAAACAAGATCGATTCAAATTTTATTGCATTGAGTCAAGAGGCAAGTGAGTGGTCATTACTCCATAGAAACGTCCTCGACTCTTTCCTTTGTGGATTTAGACCTTAGAGCAATGATATTTACAGTACATATTATGGTGCTAGTTTACCGCACTAGTGCAGTAATTAGCACAATACGAGTACGTGCATATATCGAAAATTTAAAGGGCCATATGTACTGTAAAACGTTGTACAATGTCGATTTAAATTGCCTAAAACGGTCTAGTTTTGTTAAGTCGCTAAGAGAAGCCTAGTATTCAAATCTGATATTAATTAGCGCAATAAACAAAAGCCTAAGACAGAATATTTAATTATTATTCAGATTACAAATTTCGTTACGATTTGTAACATTTTGTCGAGTTCGAAACACAAAATTACTTACTATGAATAAATTTTTTAGTCCATTTCTGTTAATATGATGGCAAAAGAAAATGTTACAAAATAGACTCGAAACGAGCTAACTCAACATCTCATCATTAAACATTTCTATAACAATGTTATGTTTATAATGACGCTCCCTCACTTTGTTTTGTTCAAATCGCTGCAAAATTAGTTTAGACGGATTCTACCACGAAGTGCCTATCTGAATCCAGGAATCCGCGATAGCAGGTCAACTACGCTCACGGCCGCACATCCGCATTTCTATGCGACGTCGGAAACTGGTAAAGATTTGATTCTCCTCTTCCGGAATTACTAGAGAAAAGGCGTTCATTTTTAAGAAAATACTGAAGTTTAAATATTAAATTATTTTTTTTTTAACTTAATGTCAAATAATATATTTATTTAAGATACATTAAAATTAAAATCGATACAAAATTAAAATTAATTGTTAAATTAATTGCCGCAACTTTATATCGGTATTCTGTACTCCTCCAAGATCCCCACGTTACAGGCTAAGCCTAGGTGTGGGGATCACTGTTATGTACTGCCTCTCTTGGATTGCTAATTTACTGAAATAATATATTTTGAATTTTGAAAGCGGTTTTATTAATATAACTAGTATATATTTAAAATGATATTCTAATAAGAACACACAGTCGCAAAAGTGCATTCATGAAGTGGATGTGACCTTTTGCAGCTCGCTGCACGTCATACAGGGCTATAACCGCGAAAATCGAAGTTCGCAAATTGTGGGCATTTCTCTCTGTCACTCTAATTACGCCTTCATGGGAGTAAACGAGAAAGATCCCCGCAATTTGCGAATTTCGGTTTTCGCGGTAGCCCCTCTGGCTTCCTTTCATCCACTAAACGGCTATAATCCCGATGCTGGCCCAAAATTATATTCAAACCAAATATATATTTCTTATGCTATTTGTATTTTATCTATGTTGATTTTTTTAGTTTCCATGTCTACAGGAAAAACGCGAACGAGTTAAGAATACTTACAATAAAATTAATAATTTGATTAATATTTAAAACAAATTGTGTATCGTCTGTAATTATGAGTTATTGTTAAATCGATATATTTAAATGAGCTGCTTAATCATGTCTAACTGTTCTGAATTTACTTTAATTTTGCAAAAAGTATAAAATTATATTCTATTTGACATAAAAAAAAAGCATTGTGTGTTTGCAGCATCCTACCGGCATAACTAAAAATTAATTTATCTCGTAGCATTCACCATATTTCTTTGATATTATAGAATAGTATTTAGGTAAGGATAATGATAGATCAGATTAGCTAAATTAAAGTACAAAAATATACATAAACAACCGTGATACCGAAATTCAATACCGGTTAATTTGTATGAAATATATACCGGTATTCGGTCCCTGGTTTGCAGGTACGTTCATTTCACGGCAGCTATTTTAAAAGAGACCAGGAGCATTTCTTAAATATTTTTCTTTACGGCGGTTTGAACATCTCATACATCCTACCCAACTTTAACCACAACTTTTACTGTCCCTCTGACGACGGCCACACCCGAAATAAATACAAAAAATTGGAAACTGCTCGACCACCTGTTATCCACTAATCCCTTCCCAATCCCACATAAGTAACATCTTCATCCCAATCAATAAGCGACTCTCTTTTTAAACGTATAAGATTGATTATAGTTCGGTGACACCGTTCAGTTGTGCCTTTTGGTTGTGGGTGGGAAACAATGAGGGCACTATGTTTACTCGACATAACAGTGTGAAAGCGGGAGAAAGGTGTATGCGGACGTTGTTGGAGGCCGAATTCCGATGGACAAGTTGTTTGAGGTGGCTTTCGAAGATGCTGTAATTGTTGAATCATTGGATGACAGGTGAGGCGAGATTTGAAAAATATGATGATAGCCTTAGGATTTCGATTAAGAGCCCATCAAGCACCACTGCTAAATAATCGTGATTATTTAAATTTAACGAAAGATATTTAAAAAAAGGGGGCTGCTACGTAATGTATTTTGTATTTAAGTACCTTTTGAATACATCAAACTAGTTTTAATATTGCTAGATTCGTCGCCGTCGATCTATGAACTCAAAACAAAAACGGCCGTTTTAACTTTGGACGCATAGATTGACGAATCCGGCAACATAAAAACTAGATTGATGTATTAAAAAGAAACTTAAATACAAAATACAGTAGGTACGTAGCGGCCCCCTTTTTTAAATAGATTTTTAATTTTTATGGATCTGCCAAGAATTTCAAGATGAAAAGTTGAAAAGGGTGTCATTATCAAGCACAAGCATACGGAAAGCTAAATTAAACATTGCTGGAATTATACAATTAGAATTCGCCCTTATGCGATCGAAAATGTGTATTCTTCGTCTTGCGTCGGGAGTGAGTGACCCTGCCTAGGAAGCAGGAAGTCCCAAATTCAAATCCTGATGGGGCATTTATTTGTATGTTCATCAAACATTATTTGATATCAAGTTACGGATGATTTATATGTAGGTATTCACATATTTATCTGTAATCTATTTATATGATATCGTCGTCTAGTATCCACAACACAGGCCTTATTGAGCAACTACTGTGGGCCTGTCGATTGGTGTAAGATTGTCCCACAATATTAATTACATAATTATAATTATTATTTATTTATTTCCTAACAGTAGTACGTGTATGGCCAGGGCAGAGGGCCAAAACAAAGGTAGGTTGGCAATCCCCTGAAAACACAAATCCTTCGAAAATTCTGACTGATTTAGTTAGACAACTCACTCTGGAGCCTAAGAAAATATATTTTTATCATTAAATCTAAAAACGTTTCATTCCAGAGCCCAGGAGTCTATAATTCCTATGTTTTGTTTTACATCTAAATTATCTTTTACCTAAAAAATCATATCTAAATCATACAAAGATTTCCTGGAGTGACAACATGAATATCCATAGTTTTAATTATTTTTACTTATACTTACTTACCCCGATACAGATAAGCATCAAAAAGTGCATCTGAATGCAACAGATTATGCATAGAAGTGCCAATCGAGTTTGTTTAGGATATTGTTAAAATCGTTAAAATAAGAAAAAGGTATTTTACTTTTAATTATGATATCATCCCAATAATACTTAATTAAAATTTAGGAAAATGTACTACTTACGTTACACCTGGAAATTGCTTTGGTGAAGCTAATCGTTCGGAATCGTTTAAAAATTAAGACACAATTTTAATAAGTTATAATGTATATGATAAAGATTTATGGTGCTATAAAATTGTACACCACGGGCAATTTATATATAGAGGTAGACCAAGATAAGTCTTTCACGATTTTGACAGCACAGACTGTGCAAGTGTTAATTATACGTCATAAGTTCATAGATAGATTTATTTTGCTTAGCCTGGGCTATCAAAATCGCTGCAGAATTATATTGGTCTAACTCCAGTATATTTTGTATAATTTATTTTAAATATTTTAAGATGAAATATATCAACAGTTATAAATAGGTTAAGAAATAGAATCAAATAATTGTTTTTATTAAGTTATTAACCTGTATATCTTAAATAAACAATAAAAAATAAAAAAAATCTAATGCCATATGTGTAGGTACCATCAGCCGTAAAAGTGGATGGCGACTTTATGAATGAATTCATTCATAATTTCTCCATGCAATTTCGCAGCTCACTGTACATACGTTTAAAAAAGTTATGACAGAATTGTATTTCTGAACTATTTATTAAAGCTTACTCTTCTGAACGAGAAACGGAATTAAAATAAATAAATAATCAAGACGGGAAAAGAAAAAAAAGCACGCGAGTGAAAGTGTCACCCACACACATACATTGTGTCCATGTAGTGGTAGAGAAAGTTTACCTTGTGCCGGCTTAGCCCAGAGCAAGGCATGGAGTGGGTTGCATTCAGAATTTGGTTATGAAAAAAGAGTGCTGTTAGCATCAATAGATAGATAGATAGATAATACTTATTTCTCATTGAAAATGTACATATTATTTTTCCATAAAAATTGCGGAAATTCACAAAATTATGTATACAAAAAATATAGTAATAATAGTTGCAACACAAGAATAAAATAGTCTAAAAATATAACAATGTTTGAATAAGTAATGTTAATGAAAAACAAATAAAAAAAAGTTAAGCTGTCAGACAAAGGTAGATACTTTTGACGCATAGTCTGATCCGCTACTTATGATGCTGACTGTACAACAAATGTCGAAAGAGAAACGGACCCTCAAAGACAATCACAAACGTGTTTCACTAATAATCACCGTATGCTCTGTATTATATCATTTTTAATTGAATTAAGTAAATGGTTATTTTGACGGTACGTTTATTTTTGTTTGATTCTTTACTCTCTTGGCTGTTGCCAATAAATGTATTATACTCGTATTATTCAAATAATTTTAGTATCAAAAAATACGGGACATATACAGCTGCAATTACCGTTTAAATTTTTAAGATTTTCAAGTATCGATAAAACGACCGGTAATCATGGTATTATATTTGGAATTATTATATCTAATTTATGAATAAATATCTATAATACATATGTACCTAGAAATAGAATTTCATTTGCGGTCGCGGCCACATTTAAATGCCGTGCCTATACTACGTTGGATTATGAGTAGCTACTCTTAAACATATTCTCCATTAAATAACTTTTTTTGTTACAGGATTGAGGTGATATATATTTTCATATCTCTTAGTTCCTTTGCTTTCAATATAATTATAATTAGCACTATAAAATCTCGCGTTTTGTACACATATTAAGTACTTAAATAATTAGAACGGGTCCAACGCGATATTATTTCAAAACGTCGGATAACGTATCAAAAATCTAATTATATCGCGTTCTAACCAACAAATACATATAAAATTGTTATTAACATTTACAAAACCAATAGTAGCAACTACTCTACAGTTTTCACTAGTCCATCTTTCTCTTCCCCTGTGTGCGTAAGTGAAAGGCGTGTACACATAGCACCGTCGGCATACAGCTTTCTACGTTTGAGTGAATATTGCATGTGTTTTTTTTTTCAGTGTTCGCTATTAGCGGCCAGTATAAAAGACACTTCGAGGTACAACGGATCTTAGTCGGCGGCCATCTTTGATGATAACAGGTTATGTTTTTCAGGATGAAAAATAGCCTTTTACTTCGATCTAAAATGATATAATGCTTTCTCCATTTTTAGATTATTCATCAAAGCTTTCGAAGGTCCTCTTCTTTTATTAATCTCACTTACCTTGTTTTTAAAGTATGAAATAGGCACAAAAGAAAATATTGAAAAACTTACTAGTTCCTTAACTTATATATTTTTCGATTTAATGGTACTATGATATTAATTTGTTTTTAATGTTTTCTACACTAAATTATTTATTCTAGAAGTATGAGTAAGGTAAAATTCTCGGTAGTCGATTAAAAAAATCTAAGATTTAGTAAGTCATTTCATTAGTAATTAACAAAATAAAGTTAAGGAAGTGAAAACTATTAAGTACATTTTTATTTAAAAGTACTAAATCGTTTTTAAAATCCTCTAATACCTACATTTCTTCTTCCATTTGCTATAGTAATAATATTAAGATAATTGTGCTGTTTCATTAAAATGCAAAAAAAATATTAAAAAATGCAGAGTAATTTTTTAAATTAAAACTTTAACCTGAATCTCTCAAATAAAGGGTGTGTGAAGAAAAATATAATTATATTATGTGATTTTACTCGTATATTAAATGACCCAAAAAAATACACTTTTTATTGGAATTCATTAATAGCACAATTCCCTGACTCATCATAAAGTTCACCGACATTTAGTAGCATAATACAAGTGTACAATATACTTCATAAAATTAATAAACTTGAATCCAATTATGTTTAGAATCGCAAGGAAAATCACTACAACTTATAAAACAAATTCCCCGCCCCGTCTGTTTGTGTGTTTGTTCGCGATAAACTCAAAAACGACTGAACGGTTTGCATGCGGTTTTTACCTGTCAATAGAGTGATTCTTGAGGAAGGTTAAGGTGTATAATTTGTTAACCCGTGCGAAGCTAGGGTTGCTAGTATTTTAAGAAGATTTACACTAGGTAATTAAAGTACAAATGAAGAATAATTATTCATTCAATTAATAAATGTTTTAATTGAAATACTTTCAATTACAATTGTAATTAATATTTTAATTCAATCGGAAAATAATTTATTGACCCAAAAAAGAAAAACATAATAATAACAGCATAGGTACCTTCAGATCCACAGCGCAGGCTTCGTCATCATACAGATAGCTCATCCACCTCAGGTTTCGTCAAACCAATAAATTAATTAATTCAATTAGGTATAAGTTTCAATTATACCTATAAAACATATATAACCACAATTTGTTATGATTAGGTACGTATATAAAATTTTGTTGACTAGAAAATATTTCTTGTTGTTATTCTGTCCCATCAGCCAGGAGACAATAGTAGCATAGTTTCTTAGAAGAGCTGCTGTACCATGTTCTACAAACGTGCTTAGTAATGTCCTATCATGGAAAGGCCTTATAACTACCAAAAAATTCAAGTTTGGTTCATTTAAATACGAAATAACTAGTGTTTTAAGAGTGACCCAGGAGACCGTAACCATGGCAAATAGTGACAAGAAAAAGTTGATTCACCCAATCCAACGCAACCCAACGCAATTACATGGGTTAAAATAAATTTTAACCCATGTAATTGCATGTAATTGGGTTAAAATAAATTTTAACCCATCCATGTAATTGCACGTAATTGGGTTAAAATAAATGTTAACCCATGTAATTGCGTTTAGGTAACCTTTTATATGTGCGAGTTTTTAAAAAGTCGTGGGTCCAAACCTCGACTGTGCTGTATCTTAGAGCAGAAAAAATCGTCCTCGACAAAATGTAAAAAGAATACTAATGCTTCGGTCAGGACGCTTATCATACATATAATAAAAGAGGTTACATATAACTATTATTATAAGATAAATATGTTCTTTACTAGATATACTCCCGTATTCGAACTTCAAGATATTCACAAGAGACGACACGTACTAGATCCATTCTAGATACGTTATAGTTTAGATTTCAACTACCTAGTTCTTTTTTGCAGCTCAATTCGGGCAACCAATGTCACTTTTAAGTTAGATAGAGTAAGATATCTATTAGGTGTGAATTGGATCTCTAAGTCATATCCTGTGGAAATCGTTCAAGAGTATCTCCAGAATCGCGCAAATGTCAAATTTGACAGGTTAGATCTTAAACATATCGTTATCGTATCTTGGTGACGTCTAAAATATATCTAGTAGATGTCTATTTCAAAATCCGAATTGGGCCCGTAGGCATACGTAATAGATTTACCCATGCACTGTCTAAACGTAGCGGTGAAATGGGGAAACTCGTACGCAGAGTGCGCTGCTTGGTTGTTTCCTGGCTACCAAGAGATGGCGCCACGGGTCTCGAAGAGTTTGCATTTTATTAGAAATAGAGTCTGGTTGAAGTTGGTCAATTCAAACGTACACTGACATTATAATGATATTTGAATCATATTATTTAGTTATCGTGCGTCTCGCCCGCGCCAATATATGTACGGACAAGTAGGAGTGAAATGCACGATATTTGAATGGCATCAGTTACATGTTAGTCTGGATTTCAATGTACGTTCAAAGTGGCCTGTAGTAAAGTAGGCGTCATATTATATCAGAGTTTTAGATTTGCTGTTTTTCAATAGTGTAAATAAAATATTTGTAAGCATTTAAGTTTAATTTAAGAATAACTTTTTTTTCAGTTTTTATTTTATTTTACAGTAATTGCTATTACCCTTATGGTTTATGTACTTACATACTTGTTCAAGCTAAATTAATTAATAATATATTATATTAATTCTTATAATATTAATTCTTGGGGCGATATCATAGAAATCGAGAAGGTATCAGCATATAATAAAAAAATATGAAATAGTATATAATATTGCTTTATTTAAGTAACACTAATAATACACAGTCTTATTTCAGAATATCTAATAGTTTGGCTTTTTAATGACACAAAAAACCCGTAATTATATTCTTACACTAAATATTAATTCGGAGTCAATGTCCGTATTTACTTTTTCTCATTCAAATATTTTATTAAAATATATTTACCAAACTGGCTCATACCCTGTACTTTCCAAACTTGATATTTGTACAGCAATTTCACTATATTTCAAACTTAACGTAAATATAATTTAAATAACATTAGACAATTTGAAATATATAACAATGCACCATAAATTCAGCTTTGTAAATGTAGTTTACAATAATAATTTAAAGCTTATTAAACATACAACAAATATCTAAAATGTAAACTATTCAATAATAGTAATAAGATCATTTGAAATCTGCACTGATCTATAAAGAATAAAGAAATACCTTAGAAATAATAAATAATCAATTAATCATCATATATTTTCGCACCTTTTTAGTATCGGACTCTGCAGGTCTACATATGTTTATTTCTTATCATTACGTTCACACTGGGTCTAAGAACAATCGCAGCAAATATGATAATGATTGTTTGAGGGCTCAGTGTGGACGCACCATTTCGACTGAACAGTCGACGCCAAAAATATGTTTACACTTTTGCACCTTACTCCTTTGTAATAAGGCTAAAAGTGTAAACATATCTTTGACGTCGACTGACCGATTGACTTTGCGATCAAAAGGTTCCTGAAGACATTGACAAATGTCATCTCTTAGATGGTCCATTTACGCTAAAGAGCATCACACACCTAAATTCAGAAACTGACGACAGGGACGCAGCAATACGTAGAAGTGAGATGCAGATATCTCTACCGTGTCTAACTTATAGCTGCGTGCCTGTCCCCAGTTATAGAATTAAAGGTGTGTGAAGCGCTTAAGTTTGTAGCAACTATAATGGTGAGAATGTATTGCCACGCCAAGGATGATTCACGTTAGACCGGGCCGGGGTCAGGCCGGAGCTTCCAGCGCTTCGTTTTCTATGAAAAGCATCACGTGGTCACCGATCAGCCGTCATAGCAAATTACATGTGAGACACCTCGGCCCGGCCCGGTCTAGCGTGTCATCCTACTTGGCGGAGCAATGAGCGACAAACTTAGGAAGGAGTCTTCATCTTTATATTTAAGTAATAAACAATAGTGTAACTTTAAGAGGGTATCTGTGCCTTATAAGCCAAGTCGTTGGCGTCTTGAGCAATGCTGGAGGATCTGGCGTAGGGGTAGGAGGAAGCTGGTGCCGTCGGGGAGTTCCATTGCGGAGATGCGGACTGGAAGCCAGTGAGCTGGAAGAAAAAACATAAATTTAGGTGAATCAACTTTTAGAACACTGATTTTATGTCCCTAGACTTCCTAGCAAATAAAAAAATTTCAAAAACCGTGTTGATTTTTTAACTTTTTTGTTTACACGGGCATTATTAGATCCATAAGTATTTAATTCATCATCTTCCTCGCGTTATCCCGGCATTCTGCCACGGCTCATTCGAGCCTGGGGTCCGCTTGGCAACTAATCCCGAGAATTGCCGTAGGCACTAGTTTTTATCTATAAGTATTTAATTAACACATTAAAATTAACAATTTGATCAGATAAAAGTTACATTTTGTACGATAACGCAGCAGAAAAATGTTTTCCCCCACACAAGCTGCCACTCCACAGTTTCTGAATGACCAGCGCCAAGAAAGCCAGCTTGGCTACCACCAGAGCTTTGGTGAAATAGTAACAGTTGTTCTAACTTCAGATTCTATTACAGGAGGCATTCAGAACAGCCTTGAATGTCGCCAAATGCTCCAAGAGTTCCAAAAGGGACTTGTATAGCTTGGCTACCACCAGAGCCTTGGTGACGAGCAGAGTGAGACCGCCGAAGAGGAGGCGTTCACAATAGCTCTCCAAGTTCCTAAATTCACTTGTATTGACTCAAAGCGTTCGATAATCTCACCTTTCCACTGATGTTGTTCAAGCTGCCACCACTCCACAGCTTCTGGATGACCAGCGCTGCCACAGCCAGGAAAGCCAGCTTGGCTACCACCAGGGCCTTGGTGACGAGCAGTGTGAGACCACCGAAGAGGAGGCGTTCACAATAGCGCTCTAAGAGTTCCTAAATTCACTTGTATTGATTCAAAGCGTTCGATAAACTCACCTTTCCACTAATGTTGTTCAAGCTGCCACCACTCCACAGCTTCTGGATACCCAGCGCCGCTACAGCCAGGAAAGCCAGCTTGGCTACCACCAGGGCCTTGGTGACGAGCAGCGTGAGACCACCGAAGAGGAGGCCGACTACGGCGATCACCTTCACACCGATGCCTGCGAGGAGGGGTGTGTACTTCTTGATTTTACCACGAGCTGTAAAATTAAAACATTAAATTAATAAGCACATATTTTGAAGTACCTATAATTTATGGCGATTTTACTGTGGGCACTTTCAAAGACTTAGGTATATGTATTTCAATTATAAAGCAAATTTGAATTGAAATCCAAAGAAACGAACGAAAGACTGACAGATATTTTACTTAAGCACAAAATAATCTCTTTTGTATTGTGAGAGACTGCATGATCGGCAAGAGTGACGGTTCTTTAATCGATTTTAAGGATGACGCACGCTAGACCGGGCCGTGCCCGGGCCGTAGCGTCCAACATGTCATATTCCTGATCAGTGATCACGTGGTTTTTTCCATAGAAAACGAAGCGCTGGAAGCTCTGGGCCTGACCCGGCCCGGTCTAGCGTGAGTCATCCTTTAATTTACTAAATAAATAGTTCTCGACTCGTCTTTAAAGTGGCTCTGGAGTTTTGAACATACCATTGGTAAAATCATAAGCTTTTCCTTAATGAGTCATCATCATTTCAGCCTATATACGTCCCACTGCTGGGCACAGGCCTCCTCTCATGCGCGAGAGGGCTTGGGCTATAGTCCCCACGCTAGCCCAATGCGGATTGGGGACTTCACATACACCTTTGAATTTCTTCGCAGATGTATGCAGGTTTCCTCACGATGTTTTCCTTCACCGAAAAGCTAGTGGTAAATATTAAATGATATTTCGTACATAAGTTCCGAAAAACTCATTGGTACGAGCCAGGATTTGAACCCGCGACCTCCGGATTGAAAGTCGGACGTCATATCCACTCGGCCACCACCGCATGCCACCACCATGCCACCACGCACCTTAATGAGTAATAACTGAGAATTCAATAGCATCGCTTATCGCTCGGACCACGCTAGAAAAACGCGTGCATACTGCAGGCACCTTGACATGGCACGCGTCCCACACGTAACAGGCTATCGAACTGGTTAAACCCACTTTCGAAGCAATAACTTAAGCCGACAAAGTAAGAGTTTGTCTATTCGGATATTTTGTTTTTTGATGAATATCTCTTCTTCCTCGCGTTATCCCGGCATTTCGCCACGGCTCATGAGAGCCTGGGGTCCGCTTGACAACTAATCCCATGATTTGACGTAGGCACTAGTTTTTACGAAAGCGACTGCCATCTGACCTTCCAACCCAGAGGGGAAACTAGGCCTTATTGGGATTAGTCCGGTTTCCTCACGATGTTTTCCTTCACCGAAAAGCGACTGGTAAATATCAAATGATATTTCGTACATAAGTTCCGAAAAACTCATTGGTACGAGCCGGGGTTTGAACCCGCGACCTCCGGATTGCAAGTCGCACGCTCTTACCGCTAGGCCACCAGCGCTTTTGATGAATATCTACGGTGTAACTAATAGCTTTAAAGACCTAAAAATACGTGATATTTTATTCAGCACTAAAAACTAATCCATAAATTGGCAGTATTCCACAGCTTATTTAAACGAATTGTTAGACTTTGCATACGTGTAAGTCGGGTGACAATGCATATTATGGTGCCATATATGGAGCTGATCTGATGATGGAGACAGGAGGTAACCATAGGAACTCTGTGATGATACAGCGCAACCTAATTGTGTTTGGGATTTTTAGAATTGTCTCGATGAGTATTACTATTAGTTATCTGGGGCAAAAAAATTACAGTCAACAATAAAAGCTTGAACCAAAAATGAAATTTTTGCTAAAAACTTACTAACTACTATAAGGGTTAGCTTTTAAGTGTGTTAATCTCATGGCTCATATGCTTACAAAAAAAAACAAAAATAATTAAGACAGTAGTCGACGTCGAAGACATTGCAATTTTCGCCTTATTACAAAGGGGTAAGAACTAAAAGTGTAAATATATCTTTGACGTCCACTGTACTTGGACCACACCGTCAGCCGCTACGCGTTGCAAGTTGCAACACGCTAGCCTTGACCGAAGTTACGTTGTCCGACGCAAGAGGGCGTTGAACTTTTTGCATTGACTTTCCTTTTGTGATGGAACTTGATAAGAAATTAATGAAATTATATAATCATGGTATGAAACAGTTCTGGGTATGATTTGCCAACAGTGGATTACCTTCAACCAGAAATGTCACTGTCTACACTACACAGAATTTACCTCTAGTGTTTTCATTCGATAGCGTGACATGCGTTCGCGTTTGCGGTATGTCTAGGTATTTTTATTTGGGATTTTGAACAGCGCGCCAAGCGGGACGTTTTGGAAACTCAAAGTCCCATACAAAATGACACCTAACGCAAACGCGTACGTCAAAATAGGGGTTCTGAATGGGCTTCTAATACAGTTTTCATTAGGTTAAGGATTAAATACTTAACAGTTACTTTCGCAAAATTTCACAAATTAAAATTACCACTGAAATAAGCTTGGCTCGAAGGCAGCATTATTAGGAATACAAGTCCTATTTAAATACGTTTCCTCAAGACAAGTCGGCAGTAACCATGGAAACAGAACAGAGCCACCCGGCAACCTTGACCGAATGTAAGTAAGAGGACATTGAACCGACATTGACTTTCGTTTCGCTCGTAAAGATTATTCAGTATTATCACTATCGTTCTTATTAACGGCTCAGCCACGACATTGCGCGACTGGCTTCGGCTAAGGCGACAACCATAGATTGGAGCGAGACACAGCTATCGGACCTCTCGTTCCCACCTTTTCGCCTTAGCCGAAGTTATTTTCTTTGGCCGAAGCCAGTCGCGCAATGTCGTGGCCAGGCCGTAATGCATTATATGACGGCTTTATTATTTATTGATTACGTACATTTATCATTTGATATTTAGCAGTTGCATTCCGGTGAAGGAAACCGGACTAATCCCAATAAGGCCTAGTTTCCCCTCAGGTTGGAAGGTCAGATGGCAGTCGCTTTCGTAAAAACTACGTCAATTCTTGTAGGCGCCTACGTCAATTCTTGAGATTAGTTGTCAAGCGGACCCCAGGCTCCCATGAGCCGTGGCAAAATGGCGGGATAACGCGAGGAAGAAGAAGATACTAACTTACCTTCTTCAAATGTTCTGGCCGCTTCCTTCAACTCGCCGGGCTCGAATTTGACGTTAAGTTTTTCTTCTCCAGAAGCATCCCTGTAACAAATGTGACAACAATTTTAATATTTATTAGTTTAGTACTTACCTAAGTTCAAGGATATAAAGCTTAAATTTTGATTGGATACTTAAATTCCATAAAAGTACTCCATACCATATCTACAATCATTACTAATACCTACGAGTATTACTTATTAAATCTGGGAGACCGAGCTTTGCTCGGAATACATATATAAAAACTCAAAAATGCGCGTTTTCCCAGAGTTAAAACCTAGCTAGATCTATTTATCGACCCTGAAAACCCCCGTATAACAAATTTCATCGCAATCTTTAAAGCCGTTTCCGAGATCCCCGAAATATAAATATAATTATGTAAACAAGGATTGCTCGTTTAAAGGTATTACATAGATAGATAATTACTTAGATATATAGATATATTAAATATATAAATGTACACCAGCATAAGTTTTGTCTACAAGATTGAATTCGTAGCAAATTCTATAGCTACTAAATACCTAGGTACTCTAGGTAGGTACATTCTTATCTTATCTAACTTATCTTATTGTTTTCGGGGGCTCTTGCGGATAGGTACACTTCGACCTATTATATAGGGATCTTTTGTGCAATTATCCCCTAGAAAAGATCCGTCAACTACTCAAGAGCTTTTCCCACCATATCCATTATATCCATGTGCCGGATGATGGAGCTTATGTGTAGCGTTTTAAAGTCCTTTGGTTCCAGATATCCTGCTCCAAAGTCCTTCATTCTTTGTCTGGCGAGGGCGTGTCATTCACACATTAGGTGTTTTACTGCATGAATAGGGTAGACCGGGGACAATAGAAACAATTTTCCTTTAACCGCCTGTAACCGTTATATTTTTATAAGTAGAAAGATGTACGCCCAAAATATTTCAGGGTTAGTTATCCGGGTATAGGTACATACTTAATTCTGTAAGAAGGTATTTTAAGTCGAAAAATAGGCAACAGCGTAAGGACAGAGATTAGTTACGCTCTCATTACATGATATTAGTTTTAGAAAAGCACACTAGTTACGCCTGACCAGTAAGTACCTATTGGAAAGCGTATTTTCGTAACCGTCACAACAATGTGCATTTTCCACGCATGTTTCAGTGAACACAAAAGGGACCTGAGAAATGGACTAGTCTAAACACGTAATGCTAAGGTTTGTGTGGAAATGAAATGAGTCATGGTTTTTATTGGGGTTAGCGTTATTTCCATAGTTTTTTCATGTTAAATGCATTAGGATTGATTTAAAATTTTACCAAGCAGACACGTCTGCGAGCGTTACTACAAACTTTAGTAATAACCCTTTAAGAGCCCATCAACGTGCACACTAGCGCCACTGCTAAATAATCGTGATTATTTAAATTTAACAACAGGTCTTTAAAAAAGGGGGCCGCTACGTACTGTATTGTGTATTTCACCCTTTGAATACATCAAACTAGTTTTTATATTGCTGGATTCGTCGAACTAGGACCTCAAAACAAAAACGGCCGTAAAATGTAGGTATTCAAAAGGTACTGAAATAAACAATACAGCGGCCCCCTTTTTTAAATACCTGTCGTTAAATTTAAATAATCACGATTAATTAACAGTGGCGCTAGTGTGCACGTTGTTATAAAAAATTGTGCATAATTCCGTTCATAGTCGTTTCGTCAGACTCCTACTGATAGATACGTCTGATACTGCCCGAGCTTTAGTATGTCGTCTGTTCCTCTCTGTGAACCTCTTACGCAAGTCACTTAATAATAGATGCATAACAAGATGACATGAAAGTGCGTGTTTCTTATTTACATACAATGTAACAGTGAGAGTGATGTACTTAATACTTGTTAATTGGGTTATTAATACATTTGGGAAGTGACATGATTAGAAATAAGATTATATACTAGGGCGGTAGATAGGATTAACGACAAAAGAAATATAATAAAGACAATAGAAAATAGAAGAATAGTACTAATAGGACATCTGCTACGACACGACATGTTCCTAAAGAACATCATAGAAGGAAAAATAGAGGGAAAGAGAAGAAGAGGAGGACCGAGAATAAATTATTTTAACCAAATAAAAGAAAAGGTTCAGGTCGTGTCATACCAGAAGGTTAAGGAGTTGGCAGAGGACCGGACGAGTTGGAGATTGCTCCACCGACAAGAGCACAGCTCTTAAATATAAAGAAGAAGAAGAAGGTTTGATAAGTAACTTGGTTCGACCTGGAAACAAATGTGAAGAACTCACACAGTTATGATGCTTATGGCTTCATCTAATTCGCGTACTTTTATTATTTTGCCAGCTAAAACCATATCCTGATTTTCTATCGAGCCAAGTTAGTTCTCAAACCACCCTCGTAGGGTACTACGAACCAACGTTAATTCAACGGTACGATAATCCTTTTTTTATCATTGCACAATGTAACATTTTTTTTAGCAAATCCGGAAAAATGGGATGTTTGACTGATGAATAGCGATCCAAAATTACGGAAGTCTTGAGTGTTTTGAAGTAAGTTATAGAAGTATCCAATATAATTGAAATATCCTTGTTAAAAGTAGTTTCTCTTTTGAGGAATTTCGATTTCAAGCTAAAGGAATGTGACAGGCTAATAAGAGCCTTGTTTTTATGTATGTCAAGCAAGGATGACTCACAAACGATAAGCATTACGTAGGTTTTATTATACAGAATACTTTTTTCTTTTTAGGATTCCGTACCCAAAGGGTAAAACGGGACCCTATTACTAAGACTTCGCTGTCCGTCCGTCCGTCCGTCTGTCTGTCACCAGGCTGTATCTCACGAACCGTGATAGCCAGACAGTTGAAATTTTCACAGATGATGTATTTCTGTTGCCGCTATAACAACAAATACTAAAAACAGAATAAAATAAAGATTTAAATGGGGCTCCCATACAACAAACGTTATTGTTGACCAAAGTTAAGCAACGTCGGGCGTGGTCAGTACTTGGATGGGTGACCGTTTTTTTTTTTGCATTTTTTTCCGTTTTTTTTTGCATTATGGTACGGAACCCTTCGTGCGCGAGTCCGACTCGCACTTGCCCGGTTTTTTCTTTTATAAGGTCAATATGAGCGTCAAAACACGTTTGTCTACCATCTGTTAACATCAGTTGCTTTCTTACTTTGGCTATTGGCTCGATTCGGAAAATGAATTAGATTTTTACTAGACTTCAACATGTTACGATACGGATAATTTAAAGATATTTTTAAGATAGATATGTCAAATTTGACGTTATCGCGATACTGGAGGTCCTCTTGAACGATTTCGACAAGTTATGACTTATATCCAAGTCACATCTAGTCGATATCTAATGTATATATATTGTATGTAAATAAATGTTTTATTGGGATTGAAAAAAAAAAAATGTAGATCTAGTTGATCTCTAAATGGTCTCAAGATCTTGTGATTATCTCGAAATCCGAATAGGCCTGTATGTTAAGGATGACTCACGTTAGACCGGGCAGTGTCCGGGCCGGAGCTTCCGGCGCTTAATTTTCTATGACATGACAGGCTATCACGCGATACTTTCCATAGAAAACGATGCGACGAAAGCTCCGGCCCGGACACGGCCCGGTCTAACGTGAGTCATCCTTTATGCGTAGAGGTGATGCAAGCTTAAAAAATCGGTCAAGTGCGAATCGGACTCGCGCACGAAGGGTTCCGTACCATTACGCAAAAAACGGCAATAAATCAGATTTGATGTATGGGAGGCCCACTTAAATATTTATTTTATTTTAGTTTTAGTACCTATTTGTTGTTTTAACGGCATTAGAAATACATAATCTGTGAAAATTTCAACTGTCTAGCTATCACGGTTCATGAGATACAGCCTGGTGACAGTCAGACGGACAGCGGAGTCTTAGTAATAGAGTCCCATTTTTACCCTCTGTGTACGGAATCCTAAAAAAACCTAATCACGTATTTTTTGACCATAACTGTAATACTGGACTATATTATAATTATGTGGTTTCCAGTTAAGAAAAACAAAATAGACTTACTTTTCAATAGCAACCCCCGAGAACAGTTCAACTTTATCTTCACCAGGCCCAGGCGCCGCAAAGCACCCGACCACAGCAACAATCAGGACGATGCACAACACTTTCATTTTTAATTTTTTTTTTAAACGTCTGGCTCCTTGGAAGGTCGAGGATCAAGTGAGGTGAGTCTGGACGTGCCGCTTTTATATTGGGCGCGGGAAGATTTTGTAATTGTGACAAAGGTTTTTGGGATGACGCGGTCTTGGTACTTGTATGTAGTAACATTAACATACATGCTTATTTGTTAATATATTTTTCCTTTTTTATTGTGAAACGTACCACATTATTACAATCTATAATTACAAATTGTATTGTGTATTGTGATTGACATCTGTATTTACAATTTATCTATAGATACATGCTTAGTGTTTTGGTTGCGGTCAAATTTTGAAATGATTTTTTGTATTTGGTGTGCACTTTACACATATGCTAAGCGTTAGTTTCGGTTAGGTTTTGTAATTAATTGAGTATAATAAAATAAATATGTCCATGTTATGAGACTAGATTGTAAACAATTTTAAGTATTACCCGCAAATGTATCTTTCGGAAGGATAGTAAAATGTAACTTTCTGGCTTAGAAAATTAATAAGGAGATAAATCAAAAGATAGATAGAATACTCTGTGTTGGCATACCTCAGTAAAAGATACAATTAAGTTAGATTAAGAAGCTAAAACAATAAGCCTGCATACTGTAAAGAAAATATCATTGTTTAAAATGTACCTAGAAGCTATCTATTTTTAATTTGTCATAAAGTAAAACCTAAATAGTATCTTACCTATCTATATTGTATGTGTTTCAAAAAGTGTACATGCATGGCTTTTAAAGATCGACAACGCGCATGTGACAACCTCGGGCTCCGACTTGCAGAAGTTCATAGACCATTTTCTATCATACATGCCGTTTGTTTGTTTGCCACGTGTATGTATTTATGCGTCACTTTTTAATCTATTTGTCCCTTTTTAACACATTCACTGCCAGCAATCCACCAGGCGGATTCTGTTCGTAGGCGGTTTTTGCTACATACGGGTTTTCCCATGCGTAGCTCGCACTGGCACTGAATATGTCAAGTCTGGATGTTTTTAATCAGATTCTGTTGTTCAATTCAGAAACATTGGAGTCATATAAGTACTAACAGTGGCCAAAGCAAATAAAAAGTATTTAAATTATTTTAATGGAATTAAAATATGCGTTTATTTTTCAAAAAAAATCTCAAGTATCAAGACTACTTCCACCATAAGCTAAACATTCATTCATACGTTATTTAGGCTCATGCTTCCGCGGCATAGGATGACAAAGAACTGAATCATTTACCAACGGCACATGAAAAATTAAACCTTATTACAATACTATAAAGACTCGACGAATGAATGTGTTAGTTGGTAACAATGTTCTTAAACGGAACTATAATAAGTTCAATCTTGCGCGCTCTGGTAATATTTCATAGTATTTTTGGGCGCTTGGGACGACTTTCTCGAAATTTGATTACAACTAATTCAATCGTAGGGTATGTTCTCGATTCAATATTCATCCGTTCTGTAGTCTGCCCTTTACTTGCTTAAAATATAGTCTGTATATTTAGGTATTTAAATAAAAGTAAACAAACAATTTGTAAATTTTCGGGCAGTTATAACATTTAATGGCTAACCAACCAAATACAATCGCCTGGATCAGTCACTGAACGACCTGACTTTAACCTACAGTATTAATTTGATCGTGTAATGTTTTCATCTACCCTCAACTGGCTTAAGGAGCCATTAGAGGGTACATTTTGTTTACTTTTATTTAAGTACCTAAAGATACAGAGTTATAGAGTTTGACCAAAATGAATCTGCAACGATTTTGATAGCACACGCAGTGCAGGTGTTATTTGAAACGTCAAACTTCTATGAAATTATGGCGTATGAATAACACTTGCACTGCGTCATCATCATCATCATCATTTCAGCCTATATACGTCCCACTGCTGGGCACAGGCCTCCTCTCATGCGCGAGAGGGCTTGGGCTATAGTCCCCACGCTAGGCCCAATGCGGATTGGGGACTTCACATACACCTTTGAATTTCTTCGCAGATGTATGCAGGTTTCCTCACGATGTTTTCCTTCACCGAAAAGCTAGTGGTAAATATCAAATGATATTTCGCACATAAGTTCCGTAAACTCATTGGTACGAGCCAGGATTTGAACCCGCGACCTCCGGATTGAAAGTCGGACGTCATATCCACTCGGCCACCACCGCTCTTGCACTGCGTATGGTATCAAAATCGTTGCAGACTTTTCTTGGTCTAACTCTAGCAATTAAATATAGGTACGTGCCTACGTGGTTAGACTTATTACTTAGTGTTTTACTGTTTCTAATAGTGTACTTAGCTTAATTTCGTAATTATTAGCATTATAAAAGAAATTCGTTCTACTAAGACACTTGGCACGGAGTACTTGGCATTCATACATTCTGTGTCAAAGTTTTATGCAATTTTACGACGCTTTCACTACGTACGTGTGCCCTACCACAAATATAATACCAATATAGCACTTTACCAATACCAATACCACCAATATATCATTCATTCATTCATTCATTCTTTTAAAATTATGGCTTCAGCCCAGTGGGGCTATTTCGCCAGTATCAAGGTCGTAGTAGCAAGGTAATACGATTAAAATTGTACGGTTAATACAAGACGTGTACGGTGATTTTATTCGCTCTTGTAAAGCGATAGCAGACTTTACAAGAAGCACGTGGACAACCGGCCGTTGACTCCAAAATGGTAGTTAAACGCGCTTCAAGATTAATTCTCCATTCACTGCACACTACCACATTAGTTTACTGTATAATACGCTATCGATATTACACTTTAAACAATATTAATGAGCAATAAACAAAGGAATTGATCCCGACGCGTGACTATCAAGATGGCGCTCGAACCGGAAGACCACCAATATATCAATTTATTTAACAAATTGACAGTTTTATCAGCTTGCATGGGAAGTCTCTTCTTCGTCGTACCCTCATGACTGAGGATCGTGACCAACAACTAAGTCCCTCCATTTATCGCGATCAAGGGCTATGTGGCCTGCCCTCTGCATGGAACCACATGCTTGTCTAATGGAATCCGACCATCTTGCAGGGGCTTTTGCTCTAGCGCGCTTGCCTTCAACATGCCCCAGTATGATGTTACGTTCGAGGCTGTGGTGAGGCGATCGCAGTGCCCAAAGAATCTAAGAATCTGCATTGGAAGTACAGGTATTATATTTCCTTGTAAAAAATATCAATTTTACGGGTAAGACCATAATTAATTACTTCATGTCATTCCAATTTTATAACTACACTATCAATACTGTCATAAGTGATGTCATTATTTCAACGTAATGAAATATCGTTATATACGAAACTAACACTGTCAATAATGTTAATGTTTTACTATTTACCCATAACGGAAATTAGGCCACAGCTCATGGGAGCCTAGGGTCCGCTTGGCAACTAATCCCGGGAATTGACGTAGGCACTAGTTTTTACGAAAGCGACTGCCATCTGACCTGCCAACTCAGAGAGTAAACTAGACCTTCTTGGGATTAGTCCAGTTTCCTCACGATGTTTTCCTTCACCGAAAAGCGACTGGTATTATCATTGGTATTTCGTACATAAGTTCCGAAAAACTTATTGGTACGAGCCGGGCTTTGAACCGACGACCTCCGGATTGAAAGTCGCACGCTCTTACCGCTAGGCCACCAGCGCTTTATTATATAGTATGATATAAGAGTTAAGTAAGGCAATGCACTCTGACTGGTATTATGTAAGCGTGAGCTGCGCGTAGTATAAGGGGCAGTATATGTTGAGTGGCCAGATATAACCATAGATTTAGATTTAGATTTAGATTTAGATATTTATTCTCATAATATTAAATTACATTATAAATTATGCTAGACTAATCTACATGAATTTATATTATGATCCTCATTCAATATTTACATAACAATAGACGACTAGAGTCGGACCTTGCTAAGTTATGCAAACCCATCATTAAAGGGGCCCACTGATTACCAGTCCGCCGGACGATATCGGCCTGTCAGTTAAAAACCAAAATTTGACAGCTGCGAACAACTGACAGGCTGTTATCGTCCGTTATACCGTCCGTACCGTTATCGATATTTCGATGAAATTTGCTATAAGGGGGTTTTGGAGGGCGATAAATCGATCTAGCTAGTTCTTATCTCTGGGAAAACGCGTATTTTTGAGTTTTTATATGTTTTCCGAGCAAAGCTCGGTCTCCCAGATATTTTGATTATACATGACGTACGCGGGCATTTTCACTTAAAAGTGTATCATTTACTTTTTTTCGAAAATCGATCAACTTTTGGGTTATTTCTACTCAGAATCACGAAGGACAATAGGCTTTAACTCTGTCTCTGTACAGACTTCGCAGTGACAGAGTATTAAAGTGCCACTATGGTCTTAAATTTTTAAAGCATTCATGTGTCATGTTATGGCGTATAATATCCCCTTACTATTTCCATAATGATATTTACTTTCTACTGGCATTTTTTAATATAAACTGACCGGTGATTGACCAGCTGATGGGAAGTGAAGACATAACCTAAAATGAAGCTCACCGTTTCAGTAAATATAGTCTGGCAAAGGACTGTCTCATTTCAGTCATGACAGAGAGAATCATACTATCTTTGTCTTACACTAGTACTTGTACCCAAAGAAAAGGATGAGTTTCCTGGTTCTTACTGACTGACAAATTGGTTTGACCAACTATAGCCCCCTAGTAATAGTTATCTCACATTGACCTGTGTCAAATTGTCCTATAATATTTATTTGAAACTTGGCTTGACTTTTTTTATTTGGCGCTCTTTAGGGGAGGGCTATGTCCAGCAGTGGACTACTATAGCCTGATGATGATGATGATGATGATTTATTTGAAGCCTGACCAGTAATCTAAATATATAAACGTGAAAGACCTGACTGACTGACTGACTGACTTAAATCAACGCACAGCCCAAACCGCTGGGACTAGAAAGTCCAAATTTGGCAACTAGATTCCTTATAAGGTCTAGGGGTCCACTAAGAAAGGATTTTTCAAAATTCATCCCCTAAAGGAGTGAAATGGGGGTCCAAAGTTTGTATGGGGAAACAAGATTAGTTAGACTATTTTATTCCAAATTTCACAGGAGTATTCCTAAAGATAAATGAGTAAACACGTGTTTCAGGTTTTATGAAAATTGAACCCCTAAGAGGGGGAAAAGTCCCCAACAGGGTTGATATCTCAAAATATCAATATGGGTATCGTTTTCAAAGTATTTTGAGACGCTAATAACAAAAATGGCATCAAAATTAAAATTAACGTAGCCGAAGTCAACAATCATCCCCCTGGTGGGGGTGCAATGGGGTTGAAATTTCAAAATATCAATATGGGTATCATTTCCATGGTTTTGTGGGACGCTAATTACAAAAATGGGATCAAAATTAAAATATAACGTAGCCGACGTGAACTATGGCCCCTGGTGGGGAATGCTAATTACGAAAATAGCATAGACGGTTGTAACATACACGCTGATTTACAGCCACACGTGATCCAGACTTTTGAGAATGCAATGCCTTAAAGTAAATTTTTTTAGCTATTAGCTCAGGGAAAATTTCACTAATACCTACAATGGCTGTTGAATTGTTGGATATTGATGGGACCATGTTGGCTCACACCGTAGTACCTATAATTGGAGATGGAGCCTGTCAGGCCGCGTAGCCAAGATGCCAATCGCTTACGCTCCGTAGCGATCGAAACGCAACTGTCACTGTCGCGCTAATATGGAAGAGTGATAGAGAGACATAATGCTTTTCGTTGTCGAAGCGATAGCGATTGTAACCTTGCCTAGGCCGGCTGTTTCGCGCCATCTCCTATCTTCTGTATGATACGCAGGTGATGGCCAGGGAGGTGTGCGAGCAAATCGTTAGTCACGTGGTGGCCAACTGGGAGGAGTTTGTTATTCATATTCATATAAGTAGTCTCTCAAGTTGCCGTTTAATGTCGTCCGAAAAACTGTCCTTATATTTTTCCCAGAGACTTAACGGGTCACTCGGGTCAGTAAGTTGACAAAAAACTTACATTATTATGAAAAGTTCACGCAGCTTGAAGGGAGAATCGCACAACGCAGATTCCTCTAAAGTTGAGTCCCAATGTTTATCGTCCTCTAGCAATCCAAGGAGAACCACTAATGTAGTGTATAAGGAGGTGCTATAGGTACAAAACGCTACAACTACATAAATAAAAAATATAAATTAAAAGGTGTTAGGTACAAAACGTACATTAGATTATATTAAATAAGTCGAGCTCGATTAATCGATATAATTACAATTCAGGTGTCTTCAAGTCAAGAGTGAATACTGTGAATAAGCTTTTACTGAAATAGTGAGCTACACCTTCGGCCTTGTCATCACTTTCCAGCAGGTGAGACTAAAGCCGCGTATCCATTAGAGGCAGCCTCGGGTCGAGCAGCCTCAACTTGAAGCAAACAGCCTCAGTTTGAGGCTGCTCGCTCTGAGGCAAAGGCTCGAGGCATGTTGTGATCAGCTCGAGGCGAATCGCCTCAGCTTGATCCGCAACGCAAGTTTAAAGCCAAAACGCGTCGATCGTCTCCATCAAATGCACGGCTCGGACTGAGGCTCGTTTGAGCACGGTAAAAAAACCGACAAAATATGGCTCGGCTCGCGGCCACGAATTTGCTTCGTGTCGCGGCGAGCCTCAGGTCGAGCAAGCGTCTCCACTTGCGCGGCCTCGGGGCGAGGCAGCCGCTCGACCCGAGGCTGCCTCTAATGGATACGCGGCTTAAGGTCAGTCACTGTTCAGTCCGTAAAAAAAAAAAAAACAAATTAAAAAAACTCTCCTGCGCGTGCGAAGCCGCGGGCAAAAGCTAGTAATAATAATATATGATCATTGTCAAGAGGGCGCTGTTATTCTCATGTAGGTATAGGGTGACAGTTCAGTACCTATAGAATAAAAAAAATTGTTACAGTGAAATTCCGCAACATGGCGCGTGCTCATTATATTACTGGCCAGGCTTTATAGGGTAATTCGCCAGTAACTGGCCACTTTTAGTAACTGGCCACCCTAAACTAAAAATGAATTCTATTTACCCCTAAACAGAATTCATTTTAGTATAAGGTTTCAATAACTGGCCAGCTTTCAATAACTGGCCACCTTATACTAAAATTACCCTATTACAGTAAGATTCATCTGTAGCTCATGCGTATACGCGTCCAGATCAAATAGAAAGTGCGCGGCGCGGCCTTGACGTTGACCGCCGGGGAAAGTGCCCCTGACCCCTTTCCTTGTGTCCAGAAACTCGTGTAACTGACCCCTGTTGCACGTGATGCACACAGCGTTTATCTTATCTTTTTTTGTGGTTTTATTTTTATCTTTGTTGTAGTATTTCACTTTTCTTTAACTGACGGCTCGATTCGGAAAATGAATTAGATTTCTACTAGACTTCAACAAGCTACGATACGGATAATTTAAAAATATTTGTAAGATAGATATGTCAAATTTGACGTTTCCGCGATTCTGGAGGTCAACCGGAGGTCCTCGTGAACGATTTCGACAAGTTATGACTTAGATATCCAAGTAACATCTAGTCGATATCTAATGTAGATCTAGTTGATCTCTAAATCGTCTCAAGATCTTGTGATTATCTCGAAATCCGAATAGGCCTGTGACGATGAAACAACCTAAACTGGTAAAGATACCACAACGAATTTGCACAGATATAGTTGGTCAAACCAATTTGTCAGTCAGTAAGAACCAGGAAACCTATACTCATCCTTTTCTTTTGGGTGCTAGTACTAGTGTAAGACAAAGATAGTATGATTCTCTCTGTCTATGATTGAAATGAGACAGTCCTTTGACAAACTATATTTGTGGACGCACATAATTATAATATATTGTTGTTTCGCTCGCACAGTGACATTGACAACCGGCATTATGAGCGGGACAGCAATATAATTACGCGCGTGCGATAGAGATAGGAACAAGCGGGCCAGTTAAGAAATTCCACGTTCTAAGCGTAATAGGGACTCTTACGCAAAACTCTGTTTATAGGGGGCGCCACTACCACTCTCCATCACAATCTGGGGGTCTACCGCGAAACAAGAAAATCGAAATTTCGTTATTTGACCTCTCTATCACTCTTGCATATTCGAGAGGCAGATAACTAAATTTCGATTTACACGTTTCCCGGTAGGCCCTTGTTAACAAACCGCCTTGATGCCATCAATGTCATATTTTATTCTGAAGTCTGTGATAACTTGTCAAAACACAGTTTAAGGCACAGTATGTATAAGTTAGTCTATGAATTTACTAGAGACGGTAGTGCTGCACTTTGGCGGCAGAAAATTGCAGTAAAACCCACTATTCGTATTACATTACTGATGGTTGTTGTTCATGATATTTCGTCGACTATTAAGAGTATTTTAAGATGTTTTGCTAGAAAAGTAAGTATAGTAATTTAAATCTTAGAGGTTCTGCTTTATGACTTACTAAACTTCATGTTAAATGTGACAAAACTTTGACATTCAGCTTTGACATACTTATCAAAACTAACATGTCAACTATATAAATTATTCGGATAAACCAAAAAATAGTAAAATTCTAGTAACCGTACGCAGTTATGAAGTCAGCAAGAGCAGCACCATACCCGTCTTTGAAAATAGACCAAGCGTGCAGTAACGACAGCAAATTTACCTTTAAAAAACTCGTTGGCAGAAAACCGAAGAGCAGAATCATCCTACCACGACAAAGAGTGAAAATAAGGACATCCCATCGCCACAAACTCAGGATGTTTTTTCGGAAAAAAATGCCTGCCTTTACGAATAAGTATAGCAAGGTAAAGACGAAGGTTGTGGACAAGGTGAATTCAGTGACTGAGAAAATTCAGGATAAATTTACGGATGTAGCGTTTGAGGTGCAGATGATGTCAATTGAGAATCCTTTTACGAGGGATTTTTATGAAGATCATTGTATTATCCTGTAATATCTTAACGAAAATATGCTGTAGAGAATAAACTGTATGTTAATATTTTTCTTTTCAAACTTATTTACCGAAGCGTTTCGAAGCTCTCCGTTTTGACCCGGGCAATCTGAGGTTCTACCGTTCGATGTGTTACTTCTCTGTCGCACTCGTAAATTCGTACGTAAGTGTGACAGGGAGCCAACACGTCGACCCTCTGCTTTCGTATGTCTGGATGTTCTCTACAGGTTGCAATTCTCAACCGATTCTCATTAAATTTTGTGACCAGATTCCATGTTTAAATATTTTTGTCGATCCAGATTTTAGAAATTGGTATTTAGATGTACACTTTAGACCCCCATTCGCCAAAAGTATCACACATGGGTCATACAAATTTAGTTGAAGGTATGCTTAACTCATTCGCATCTTTCCTGTAGACATCGCAGAGCAAATGCTCAATTTTACGCTGCACTCTTACAGTCAAGATGCATTTTTTCAGTACTTGAGACTTGAATAAGAAAAACATGATAAAGTTAGACCAAGAAAAGTCTGCAACTATTTCGATAGCACAACGCAGTGCAAGTGTTATTTATACGTCACAATTTCACAGAAGATTGACGTTTATAATAATACCTGCACTGCGTGTGCTATCAAAATCGCTGCAGACTTTTCTTGGTCCAACTCTATTCATGCACTTGGGTCGTTAACTGTTTTTGTATTACAAAAGAGACATTTTCTGATATGAGTTTGCCCCGATTATGACTACGACATTGGTACAGTCACAGAATAAATAATAGTACTAGGTACAGCAGGTTCACTCTCTAACAAAACGCGTCTATTACGACAGATGAGCGTTTCTTTTATTTTTTGCCATTTTTATATATTGTGACCTTTTTTTCCCACTTTTGTGTTATTTCTACTCAGAATCACGAGCTCTTTCCATCGTAATGGGATAAAAAAATGTCCAAGAGTTTTTTTTTCCTATTGTGTTACCATTTCCCCATATACTTTGTATGGCGGTAACAAAAAGGAAAGTTTGAAAAATGTATGGAAATTTTTAGGACACTTTTTTTCTCCTATAAGGATGAAAAGGGCTCGCGATCCTGACTAGAAATAACACAAAAGTGGCAAAAAAGGTCACAATATATAAAAATGGCAAAAAATAAAAGAAACGCTCTGATATGACCGCAAGGTGGCACAAGCGCGAGCAGGCGTCCATTTTGTAGCAGAGTGCGGCAACTACTATGGCTAAACACCAAAATTGGTGTGCGCCGCATGTACTTGTAGCGACGCGACGAAATCGCGGAGTGAGCCACGCCTGGTACAGTCTACAAAATGACCTAAAAACCTAGAAACCTTACTAAAACACACATGTGGTTAACATGACTGTCAGAGTGGGGTGATGGGGTGAAAAAGATTAAAGTCAGAATTATAATTATGTAGAAAACCATCATTTTACCCAGAAATTATTTTTATGGTTAATTTTTTACGCATTTAATTTAAAACACAAAACCATTTATAAATATTTATTATGTTTCTTCAAATAGTAACTTTCAAATTATGCAGATTATTCTAGATAACAATTATTAGAATTAAACAATAATCATTTGAGCTAAAAGTCAATAAAAATTATCTACTAAGTTACTGTATAATAATTATTATGACTACTACAATTTATTTTTACATTTCTAACCTAACTTTATAATTAAATACATTTTATATTTAGACTACAACTTTGGTACAAACGTGCTCTATTTCCACCGAGCGTTTACTGCACGATTCGAACTTAAAGGTACGTCAATTAATAGATCTAGAAACGATATGGATTAGATGTCATCATCATCATATCAGCCAGAGGACGTCCACAGCTGGACATTAGGCCTCCCCCAAAAAGTGCCACAATGACCGGTCTTGCGCCACCCGCATCCAGCGGACTCCCGCGATTAGATGTGTCAGTGTCAAAAGTGACGTTTTTGTTCGAAGAAACGTCACATTTGACACTATCATTGTCATATCTAATCCATATCGTTTCTAGATCTATTAATTGACGTATCTTAAAGTTCGAATCGGGCCGTTAGTCATTTACAATAATGTGTGACAGTGTAAATTTACAAATTCAACTAATCAAATAATACATGTCTAAAATTAGGAAAACCTAGGTGATAAAAGATTCCCAATAGTCCATATTGACTCTATAAATATTTTATTATAATGATGTCAAAGTTTACAATACAACACAAATCTTACAATCTACAATATAATACAATACAATACAAATCTCTATAAATTGAATACTTGTGCTCCTTAGGGCGCTTACAGACTAGCGTTTTTTTTCTGCGCGTGTACGATCGTTTCGGCGTTACGCGCTTACACTCGCGCTATATTTCGCTACATTTGGTCTATACTTCCACACGTGCTTCTAAAAACGAGCTTTATGTGCGTATAAAAATGCTAGTCTGTAACCGCCCTTCGTAAGCACCTGTCACTCTATCGCACTAATATGTAAGAGTGATAGAGAGACAGAAAGCGTTTCGTTATCGTAGCGCAAACGATTGGCATCTTGGCTAGGCGCCCAGGAAGTCATTTACGGCAGGGGGCCTAGCCAAGGTGACAATCGTAAAACGACAAACGACGAACGAAAAAATAAATTGTATCGTGATGACAGATGCTAAGAAAACTCAGGTAACTATTTCAATACTTTTCATCACACTCCCTTTAGTAAATTTGGAATTGCACGCAGGTTTAGCGGGAGTTATAGAAAAAGCGTTCTCCCTAGGGAGTTATGAAGTTTCTAGTGCCATAATTAATAGATTTTTGTCTTTATACTTAATTTTTGTATCGCAAGTGTGATGAAAAACATTGTGTGTAACTCGGGGCGTAATAATATTGCAAACTCGACTCTATAAATCGCTCCGGCAAGCCGTCGCGATTTAACTTACTCTCGTTTGCAATATTCAACTTACGCCCCATGTTGCACAATGTACTATTATTACTCCTTTATTCATAAACCCGCCACAAGCCTCAATTAGCTATATCAGCGGTCGGCAACAAGCGGCCCGCGAGCCTCCCTGGCTATTTTGTATGTAATATTGACAACCGACAAATATCTGTCATCAATACTCATCAATATTAACAAAGTGCGGCCCGCGTCAACTTCGTTAACTACTGTGTGGCCCTTGGCTGCTAAAAGGTTGCCGACTGCTGAGCTATATAATCGTTTGTCTTTATCTGTCATTTTGACTTATGTATTTGTAAGAAAGGAACAAAATATAATTTAACTAAATCAGGCCCGTAAAGTTTTATGAATAAGGAGGTTAAAGTTTATACTGCCATTTTCTATCAACAATTGTAATCTTGGCTGTAAGACCTCTTGGGTGCGTAGCCAACGTGCAATCGTTAACGCTCCGAAGCGAACGAAACGTAACTGTCACTGTCGCATTAGTGTGGAAGAGAGAGATGACTATTACGGTACCCTACGGAGAGTTAACGATTGGCACGTTGGCTACGCGCCCTGGCAGCCTAGCCAAGGTGACTCGCTTTGTGTCTCTCTATCTCTTCTATATTAGTGTGACAGTAATCTTTGCGTTTCGTTCGCTACGTAGCGTTAGCAATTGGCATGTTGGCTACGTGCCCTGGTCTGTCATTTTAGAAATCTTAAGAAACCATTTTTCTGTGAACGTTTGGCTGACATAATGACGACGACCGGTCTGGCCTAGTGGGCAGCAAGTGGGCAGTGAAGCCGATGGGCCTGGATTCGAAGACCCTGCGTACAATTTTTTGTACATATACCAAAATCTATTTTGAACTTTAATTGTGTAACTAAGGGTTCCAATTTCAAAAACAAAATAATTGCTTCTGGGACTAAGGAGGTTTGGTCAATACATAGACTAGGAATCCTCTAGACCGAGTTTAGAGCAATTATTTCATGCAACCGATGATGCCAAAAATGCGGGGGTGAGCGGGACGAGGTGAGCGAGATCCCGTGCCGTGATTGGTCCGTTCAAACGACGAACGAGTTCACGGACGTCACACAAATACACTTTTGACTCGAACATGGAGTAAATTTACCGTAAGTATGCGTGGCAGAGGGGGTAGCGCGACTATGCTCAGTCTGGAGGATGTCTTGTCTGTGGGTCAATATTCAGGACCCATGATCATCGGCATATCATCTCTCCTGTAGTGATGGTCATCGTAGTACACATGGTCTTCGCTCTTGGAAGGTACTTGGATGATTTCCACTTGGGTCTTGCCTTCGTCCTTTCTGTTCTGGACGTGAGAGTGGTCGAACATGCCCTTTAGACTGAGGATAGATGCCATCACGGTTGAGAAGAATCCCATCATGAGACCTGAGAAATAATAACGGGATTAAGAGAAGAGGAATAAAAAAAGGAGTTAACAAAAACTTATTAATGTCTCAACCACAGTCATATACAGTTGTTCGAAGAGGGAAGACGGGGAGGCTCGCGCGCACCCGAGCTGCATACATCGCTGTCATTGCATTGTTAGAAGCTCGGTACACGTCAAAGGCCATCGGACCACTGTTACTTTTGACACTGGCTCAACTGAGGAGTGTCTTTTCAAAAGGACTTATCTTTGTATTGTGTTCATAGAGAAATAAGCCCTTTTGAAAAGTTTCTCCTCAACTGATCAATTTCAAACCAATTTAACAGTACGAGCCATACGCACGTATCTTAAAGAAACTTTCGGCCTGACTAGAACTTTAAGGTCGTTTCTTCAAACAAATACGTCACTTTTGACACTAACATATCCGATCCATATCGTATCTAGACCTAATATTTGACGTATCTTAAAGTTCGAATCAGGCCGGTAGACTTTATAGTGATATTGATTTTATTATGTAGTAGCTCATACATTTGGTCTCTGAAAGCATGGCAAAATGATGGCATTTTGAACTGTCTTATACCTATAGTCGTTTTTTTAGTCCAATGTAATATGTAGGTATGAATAATATATAAAATATGAATTCAGGATAAAAACTTTGGTTAATTTTGCTATGAAAATAGTACTTTTTCTTAAAATATACGTTACTGCCGCCTTCTGGATAAGCTTGGTTATCGAATTGTTATAAAAGTTACGGGAATTTTAACAACGAACGAACGGAATTTAGTATTAGATAAAATATAAAACTTACCTTTTACGGACAAAAAAGCTAGAGCCTTCAGCGCAACAGGTACCAGTATACTCTTCGCGGCTAACAGCCCCAGTATCAGAGGCATCATCATCTTCTTCGGCATCTTGAATTTGTTCCGCCTCCTCTTGCTTCTCTTTGGCTGCTTTATCACTTTGTAGATGCATTTGTTGATCTTGACTTTGCTTTTACGTTTGTGCTTTTTAGATTTCTTTGACAGGTTCAACGTTTCTTTGGGTTTTGCTTTTTTCTTTGCGAGCGCACGAGAAGAATCTTTAATTGAAAAATATACAGAATTGAACAAGATTAATACTCTCTCTCTCTTCCAAGCTGTATAGTATATCCCACATGGTGATGGGGTCAACAAGATTAATACTATGAAATTTTATTAATTCACGGTTAAAACATGATAAATTAGTTTATTTTTTTGCTTTTTTGAATGGAATAGAGCTACAAAGATAGGCATCTTTTTTTTAAGCGTGCAGTACCAGCGCCCTCACTGTTAACTGTACATCGGTGGACTTTATGCCTTGTGTAATAAGGTCCACCGATGTACAGTTAGTTAGGACCGTTAGGAGTGTTGCTGTTTGTGCAAGGTCACTTAGCTTTAAAAAAGTCATACTTTGACATGAATGTTGAAATGATTCAGCATATCAATGATTTAGTGAATTTTACTAGAGTCCTTGAATAATAACTTAATAACTATTTACTCGTATTGTTGTGATCATTCAAGGACGGCTACTTAACTGTACATAAGGAATTAAGGATGTCTTGGGCTGATATGAAAATATGAGGTCGAAAAGTATAAAAAAAAATAGAAAACATACCTTGTAAAGACCTCCTCTCAAAGCTCCCAGGCTTGAACACCCATTCCACTGGCTCAGTTTCGTTGTAACTTTGATTCACAAACGTGTGATTTGGAGGAACGAAACCAAATACGGTCTCCGTTTTTACGATACCGTAGTTGTTGGTGTTGTCTAGAATCAATCCGCTCGAGTAGGGCATCATTTCGAAAGTTATTTTCTTCTGTCTTCTCTTTTGATTGTTTTTTACTAGCTTGACAACTTTTCCAATGTGTTATTGTTTGACTTGATGTTTAATGATTTTTTGAATATTTGATGATATATCGAATCAAGATTTTGAGTTGCTTCTTTTATTCTAATGCCATCGATATAATTGTCTCCTGTTTTTTTATTGATTGCTTGAACCATTAACCAATATTGGTTGAAGATATTAATTTATTGTGATTATCAACAGGTACTAGTAAAGATGTTCCATCTGTACTGATTATTTTATGTTTATGACTCGAAAACAAGATTTATGTTTTTTTCCGAATATACCCAATGTCTTTTAATGTCACTAACAGTATGACAGGTTTAAAAGTCCACTTAGACTTTTATACGAAGAAATGAGTTCATTACGGCCTATGAAGCATTACGTCGCGACTAATGAGTTCAAGTCTACAATTAAAGGTTAATTTGAACCTGTGAAAGCATATGATAGTTCTGTTAACCTAGAGGCGAAGTGCCGTGCATTTGAAGGTCATTGTCATAGTACCTATTGCTGTTATAGTATGTAAAGTATTCTTTTTAAATATGGGTCCTAGCAGAAAGTGTACCAGCTCTTTTTTGTAGACAATTTTATGTAGATTATGTATGTAAAAGAATATTTTTTGCTGCGGGCCACAGTTTACGAGTTATTTACGAAAAACAATCAAAAGGGACCTTTAAACGTCGCCGTAATAGTAATGGAGCTGCAGTTTACATCCGAACATTACCTTAAAAGTTAAAGGTATGACGATGTCGATGACGTTTTCTATGCATTGCGTATTTGTCTTATAAATATACAAAATTGATGCGTTATTTTTATTGAGCGGCGGTGTATCCAGCTTATATTGCGAAAGTTCACATTACTACAGGAACTTCAAGCTACTTATCTTTACCGACTTTTTGAGCATTATTTTAACTATATTTTGAGCAACTATTTTTCGCGTTTAGGTATTTGGGTGAATCAACTTTTTTTGTCAATCTGGAGGTCTAGCATAACTTGCGTTCCAGCGCGCGTGTCCATGTATTTACATAAAGTCGCGCTAGATGTATGGAGTCGCGCGCGAGAACGCAACACATGCTAGATCGACCGGTTTTATGGCATTTAAACTAACCAAATAACATGCATTTTAGTGCTAGTTAAGTGCATAATGTCTACCTAGCACGAAATATAACTTGGTACAAGAGATCTTTTAATAAACTGTGCCACTGTTGTCGCCTGACTTACGGGCTAGAACAAAAACAAGGAATAGTTGATTCACCCATTTTTATATATTAAAGGTGACATGAAAGAATTCAAACTTGCGACCTTTTGGAACACCGGTTTGATCGCTCTTAAGAGCCAACGGGAGTGGTCATTTCTCCATACAAACGTACTCCTCGTTTTCCTCCGTGGTTTTTGAAGCTAGAGCAATGATTTTTTCAACACAGATTAATATTGTCAATATCTGTGTCGGACCGTTTTGCTTTTTTTGATATTTTTGTTTTTTAAGGCGCTAGAGCCCTTTAAAAATGGCCAAAATGGCCTAATTGACTATGCCGCAATGAGAGGCGTGGCATTCAAAACTGATATCAATTAGCCAAAAAAGCAAAACGGTCCGACACAGATAATTTCGCCGCTTCCGTTAGCGAGACGGGTATATTTACCTAAAATATTTAAAACTCAGCTCCTGTTTCGTCTTAACAACTGGGCTTTAACCGCGAAAATCGAAGTTCGCAAATTGCGGGCATCTTTCTATGGCACTCTTATTACGCCTTCATTGGAGGAAAAGAGAAAGATCCGCGCAATTTGTGAATTTCGGTTTTCGCGTTAGGCCCCATGAGCTACGGAAGCTTGCCAGAAGCGTGCGAATCTTTCCATTCCTTCATTGTTTTTGTACACACGCCTTAGGCTACCCACCTAATTTGTTTTAGACTCAATGGTCATGTTTCATCTATGTACAATTGTACATGTATTTTTTTTTAGCCTATTTGAGTGTCCTACTGCTGAGAAAAGGCCTCTTCCCTGGTTTTACATAACTCCCGATTTAGCGCTTCTTCCGGCCAGTTTGTTAAGGAAGGCGTCAAAGTCGTCCTGCCATCTCTGCGTCGGCCTGCTCCGCCCACGCTTCTTCGTCGGCATCCACTTGGTGGCTATGTTAACCCACCTATCCGGATACATGTGACGTGGCCGGCCCAGTCCCATTTGAGCCTGTTGGTTTTTTTGCCAACATCATACATGACTTACATGTCTATATTAGATTTGAGGGCTAAATATTTTGCAAAAAGCTAAACTCTCCGATTACATTGTAAGTGGACCGTAACAGCTGCCCTGCCATTATCCGTCCCGACTCATTTCACGGTCCATCGTCATCCAAGAAAATCACTGTTCTGCTATTTACTTTCATATTGTTTTCTTTGGATTTTAATATTCCGATATAACTTTTCCCACGATCGTTGCTTAACTAATGCATTTGTTACATGCGCTATGGATACTTGTATTTCAATTTCTGTCAGAGAACTTGAGGCCGATTCAGATTTAAGAACTCTTTATGGTTTTGAACTGGTTTTGATATGACCTTGAAGATCATTTATGCTGATTGGTGCGAAATGAAGTTAAAATCGTGCGTAAGATGCACACTAATTATAGTCGTATGGTTTTAAAATGTCGGGATCCACTTGAGAGATTATAACGATGAATGCCATTGTTAACTGAAATAAATGTCATATACTAAGAAAAAGTGACCAAGGCCTGCAGTGCCCCAGGCTGGAATCGAACTAGCGTCCTCTGCTATCGCGGCAGGTGCCTGTGCCATTCAAATTCTAATAATAATTGTTCTAATACTTCTAATGGCATTCTTATCTTTTGCCAAACCAAATCGCTAATTACCTGTGCAAAATTAAGTGCAATAACATCAAAAGATTCTAAACATATTACATTTTTACCACTTGAAGAAGAGTTAAATTACAATAGCTGGTACTCGATATAGAACCTTTTGGAAATTAAACATGAAACATAAACTAATACCTGGGCGACCACGGCTCTGAATTCCAAAAGGTCCTATAGTTATCGAGTCTCTGCTATTGTAATTTGAACTCTATTCTTCAAGCGGTAAAGTTGTTATCTGTATGTAAAACCATACGACTATACCAAGATGATGGTCAAAGCGGTATCAAAACCGGTTCAAAGCCAAAACAAATTGTAAGATTAGAATCGATCACCTTGATAATTAAACCCGGGTGTATTAGGGCGTTTTCAGAAATAAATATCGAAAACCCGATTCTCACAGATCCCGGTGTTTTTGGCTTCTTTCAACTCAGAATCACTAGCATATTCAATTCTGATGATAAAATAAAATGTCCCAAAAATTTGTATGAAAATTGTACATTCCACTACGTCACGCACATACAAGTGAAAATTTTTTTCATACTAAAACGTGACGTAATGGAATGGACATTTTGGAACATCTTTTTTTAATGGTGGGATGGAGAATGCTGTCGATTCTGAGTAGAATGAGCCCAAGAACGTCCAGGTGTGAAAGAATCAGGTTTTCAATATTTATTTCTGAAAACGCCCATTAAATGAATAGTTATTTACGATACAAGTGCGGAAAAGAGAAAATTCGAAACGAGTGGCGATAAATTAAAACACGACCGAAGGAAGTGTTTTAACTAAGTCGACACGAGTTGCGGATTACCTATTCGCACGTGTATCGTACAACGTTTTACAGTACATAATTATGGCCCTTTAAACTTTTCACATACGCATGAAAGTAGCATATAATTATGTACTGTAAAGGCAATTTGCATGATTATAATTATGTAGTTTTCATTTTAAACGTATGTATGTGCCAAATTGATACTTAGGTACACATATCTCTAATATTAACTTGGTCCTTCCTACCCTGTGCTCAGTTAAATGGAAATGGCACAGAAATCAAAGTCCTGGAGAATTTATTGATATCGATTAATATCGTTAACTACAATCATACTTAGTATTTATTTTGATGCCATAGAACAGGGCTCTCCAAACCCCGGCCCGCGGGCCAAATCCGGCCCGCGAAGCGTTCCAATCCGGCCCGCCGACAGCGGTCCAATCCGGCCCGCGGGAGCCAGGCTCCAGGTGTTCAGCCCTAACAGCAGCAACCCCAGATACACCTACCCCCCCTCGGCGCCGACGGTGGCCCGCGCAAAAATTCTGAGGCGCAATATGGCCCTCAGGTAAAAAAGTTTGGAGACCCCTGCCATAGAATGTAATCTGGTATTTTTCTCTAATACTTACCATTATGACCAATCTTTTCTAAATTAATTCTTTATAATATATACTTAAATAAAAGCAAGGCAATACTTTCCATAAAGGTCAATTAGGTATTTAATAAAAATTGAAACGATCAAAGCATAATGTCTTTATATTTTCATAATGTTCGTTGATCATTTTACAATTTTAATACATACATGATCGTACATAATTCATGGTAACTACTATCATATACATTACTACGTCGATTTGGTTCATTTTATTCGTATTTCTATTAAATTAAATAAATAGCTTAATTTTCATTAAACACTAATTAAATAAATTATGAAATTATTTACAAAAGCGCGAGCGTATAATAAAAACAACAACAGAACCATTCACATACCGAAATGACAGTTCCATTTCAGTATTGAATTAAACTAAGTAAAGTTTGTAGAAGTTCTGCCCTTTGATTTCGGTGGTTGATTTGTAAATCGTAAAAACCGTGTAGGTACATTGGGAAACCGAAATACATCTTCGGCTAACAGCTAGCAAAAGTGTATAAAAAACAAATGCTACAAAACTTTTGCCTTAAATTTATAACTGAACTTACACGGTGAAGAAATTAAACTTGGATGGCAACTGCGAGTTATCGTCGACTTTATCCTACGTTTAGTAACTGCCTTTCTGTAATCCCATGGTAGCGGCGAACAGGGCAAAGAAGAACCCGGCCAATCCCGTCGCTCCTACCAGCAGTACCAATCCAGCGACCATTAGAGGTATCATTGCGAAGTACTTCATCTTGTACGCTAGGAGGAGCGGCATCATGTATTTTCCCAGCTTCTTCGTCTTGGGTTTCTTCGGTTTGACCTTGGTCTTCGATCGGTCGTGTTCTCCGTCCTGCTCCTCGACTTCGTATTCACCTTCTCCGTCTTCGCCATCATCTTCGTCATCCTCTGCTCCTTCAATGCCGAAGAGGTCTGTAACAGGAAAGATTGATTGATATAGCTATCCTACTTTAGTGTTATCATTAGTTGCATAATAATTATCGGTATTATTTTGATAATGATCTCGCTCGCATTTCAAATTGAGTACCTATATAATTATATAAAAATTGGATCATCATCTTCCTCTCGTTATCCGGGCATTTTGCAACGGGTCATGGGAGCCTCGGATGCGCTTGACAACTTATCCTAAGAATTGGCGTAGGCACTAGTTTTTACGAAAGCGACTGCCATTGACCTCCGAGGGGAAACTAGGCCTATAAATAGGCTAGGGTAATTATAACAATTGGGTACTGGGGTGAAAATACAATTACTCGTAACCTTTGACCTTGACCTCAATCGAGAAGTTAAGATTAAGGTTATGTATGAAGCGAATATATATTTATGAGTTCCTAATATGGTAAAATGATTTTTCAGATACGGCAAATTATGCTAAATCTTAGTGTATTGAAACTCGGATTAATTATAGACCCAAAAATTATTTCCTGCAGCGAAATGACAATTATAATTTGTAACTGAAATAAAATCTAATAATTAATGTAACTTGCAAAAAACTAAACCAAACTAAGCGACTGCGGATCGAATAGTTTAAAATTCATTTATTAATACATCAATAATTCGAAACGATAATGTACCTTTTCTAAATAAAAATGAAAGAAATATTTTATTAATTACCTATATTTTTATCTAAGTAACCCTTTATTTTATTTTGATTAGGTACTCTTTCGATGGGTTTAGGGAAAAAAGGTATAAAACATAATTAGGTTATAAAAAACAAAATGATTATACTAACACTTGATAAAATCAAACTGCAATTAACAAAACGCAAAGGAAAACAATAAATAGTTTAAGAACATGGTATCGAGATGTGCTTACAATTAGCAAAACATGCAAAAGTTATAATTACTTTTAATAACCCGCCTACAGTTTCATGCGTTCAGATCAAAGATAATTAGCGACTTAAATAGTAAGCTTATCTTTACTAGTTCATATTATCTTCGCGTTTTCTTCATCTGATTTTAACACGCAAAACGCATTTTCTAAACTGTAATAGGTAGACTTTGCTAATTAGGAAAGTTGAAATCTACTTGACTTTTTCCCTTAATTGACAAAATCACTTCGCTTCATCAGAAACATCATAGAAGAGAAAATAAATGGAAGGAGGGGGAGGGGAAGACCAAGGAAAAGTTATATCAGTCAAGTAAAGGAGCATATAGGGGCCGTGTCGTAACAGGACAGTAAAGGGCTGGGTTCGGACCGACCAAGGTGGAGACAACTTCATCACGCTGCACCGACAAGAGCCCAGCTCTTAAATTGATGATGATGACAAAAACAGCAGAATTTTGTATACAACACAATTCATCGCATGTGTAAAATTTGTACCTACGTATACACTGTGTACAGATCTTTTTTTAAATCCATTGAAATATTATTAGATATTGAGATTTTCGCTGACAGAAACAACAATTTTTTTTATACTGGTAACTATGTTGTTCTTATCATAAATTCTCAATGAAATTGTATTTAGTAAACATAACAACTGAAAGGTAGCCTGTCAAAGATAACTAAATAAAAGAAGATAAGAAAATAAAATAAATTGATTATGAACTGAAGACAATATTAATTATGAGCACCCATTTTAATAAATATGTCATCAGTAGTCAGAAAATTCAGGGTCATATCATAATCATAATATTGTAATGTCCAAATGTCAAAATGTTTAAGTGTCATGATATATAAATGTCCATTAGTACGAATATTGTGATGTTTGGGCACTACTTAAGTAGGTATAAATATTATCAAACCAACATTCAATCTAGTTCTCGATGTCTAATATTAATAATTCCGAACTATATGATATTAAAACAAATATTACACACATACATACATTCATACATACATATTTCCCGGAGGAGTAGGCAGAGAACACGGATTTCCATTAAAGACATATTATTTTAAATATCTAGAAGATTATAATAGAATTCTCGACGATATATGTACAAAATAAATCATGTAGGTATGCGCAATTGTTGCACCAAAAATACCCTGTTACATCGTTTGGTATTCAAAGTAAGTAATTCAAACGTATTTGTATTTCTTTCAAGTAGCGTTCAAAACCTAATTGGGCATTGTGACATTTGGAGATTGGAAAACTAACTCATTATAACATACAAACTTATTTACAATAATTGAAGGGATGTTTACAAAAACAACATAACTGCTTAGAGCGGTTGACACTTTTTTAAGAACATTGTTAATCGTTTCAAGTGTCAACCAGTGTAGTCAGTTATGTTGTTTTTGTAAACATCCCTTCAATTAGATTATACACCAGGACTTTTTGAAATTGGGATATTATAAATGCCAAGACTTATTGATCATATTTTCAATGAAATCCACGTTTCAATGTCACTTCTGGATTCGATTGGCTCACAGGACCGGGATAAGTGGCGTACTCGAAGAGAGGCCTATGCTCGGCAGTGGGCGATAAAAGGCTGATATAATGATGATGACAATTTTGACCTTTTTAGAGAATTCAATTCATTGACAATTTATCATTGTGACATCTAGACACAAATTTGGACACATCAATTAAAGAGAATGAAAGCAGATCCAAGAAAAAGAGTAACTAGGTTAAGTGCAAGCTGAATGATTTAATTGTTTCCTCAAATTTTTACTGTAGGAATCGATTAGTAATGATTAACTTGTTAGGTATAATTATACACACATAAGTTCCGTAATATTCATGAATGTCAGCCGCAGTAGAGTGTGTCTATTCCGTACCGTGTCGTGATGATTCCGGTAATTATGTCCGAACTGTGAATCAATTATAATGAAAACGAAACATTTTGCAATTAATTTCCTTACCTGTCATGCCTGTCGTTTTTGCAATCTATGCATTTTTTTACAATCCTCTAATTACGCCAACTATAATCATTGAATTACTTCCGAAATGTATTTGTCAGAATCATTTGGGAAATTATTAATTTTTAGAAAAAGTTTTTCCTAAAACCATTGTCTATTCAATAATGTAAAGCCAACCTAATAAGTTGAGCCTAAATATAACTAAATTTATATCGTCAACACTTCAAAAATTTTACGATTGAAGAGATAATAATAACTAAAAGAATTTTTGGTAACATTTCAAAACCCTTAATATAGGCCTCCCTAAAAATTTGCCACAACAACGTCTTGCGCCGGGGCATTCCGGAATATTGACAGATAGAGTCAGACCGAGAAAAGTCTGCAGCGATTTTGATAGCCCACGCAGTGCAAGTGTCATTTTAAACGTTAGACTTCTATGAAATTATGACGTGTAAATAACACTTGCACTGCGTGGGCTATCAAGATCGCTGCGGACTTTTCTTGGTCTAACTCTAAGTGACGCTATTTTTAACACTTTTTTTTTAGCAGATATTTGGCCAGGTAGTATTTGATAACTGAGCTTTCAATTAATCGTCATATAATACAGATTTTTACAGGTTATTAAGTTGTCTTAAGTGTCACGTCTTCAACAAATTAGACCTTTTGTGGAATGCCCCGAAGGCCATTCAACGTCTCTCTGTGATTTTGACCAGATCGCCAGTTTACTTTTTGAGAGCCTTCTTTATCTGCGCCTGAACCGGAGTTCACTGTCACCATTCAACAACTGTTCTGCCCTGTCAACCATCGGTTATACGTGGAATTCCCCGCCCAGAATCACCATAGTCTGATAACTCAGCTATGACAATGTTTTGAAGCAATGAATCCATCTGTCAGATTATACGATTTTGATATTAAGAAAAGGTAATAGGGTATATATTTGCTTAGAGGGTCGAATGGATTTACCCGAGTTGAAGTTAAGCAACACATCCAACAGTAGTTGGATGGAATAATGAAAACAATAGGCGAGTAAGATCAGAAATTTAACCTAAAATTGTGCACTATAAGTACTGTACTCTCTCTCATTAGACGCATGTGCATGTGTGGGATTTAGGTGCCAAAATTATTTTGTGTCTTCATAATTTTCTTTAACATTTAAAATTACAAATACAAGTTTTCTCCGCTGGATTACAGCCAATTCTATTAGTTGGTTTTCGTACGTATCCTCTCATCTCCGTCTCACTGGATAGCCTCAGTCAAAAGCAGACTCAAACATATACTTAACGCCACTTGCACCATCCCACTAACCCGCGGTTAAGCGGTTAAACCGTTAACCAAGTATCAAATTGTAGGTACTAGTAACTATGGTAACTCCAGGTTTAACCGGTTAACCCCGGGGTTAGTGCGATGATGCAAGTGGCGCTTAGTCATCGAAAAACCCGAAGTCTGCACGCCTTCCAAAACCTTCGCATATAAAACAATTAACCAGACGGAACAAAAGCCAACGAACCAATAAATCGCTAAACAGCAAAGACAATCGCCAACAATGACCGTTCTATTTCCATCTATTTCGCTAGGAATGGTAATCAGGCGCAGTGGAGCGAATCTGTTTGGTTCAGTTGACCACGCGATGCTCTATAATGTACATTTACATTTTACACTCAACAAGCGGAAATGATGATGGGTTGCTGATCAAATTTAGGGGTTCGGTGAGAGTGATGACTTGTCGCTAACGGATCGTAATGATGGTGGTATGTGAAGTCACCATTAAATTGGCAATTAGGGATGAAGAAAAAGTTTTGGTAATGAAAGTTGATGAAGTGAAGCTAAGGGCTGGGATGTAAGCAGGTCAAGTGACGGAATAGAATAGTGTATTTTGCTATGTGTTTCCGGGTTCATTTTGTTAGTATGGCTAGTTTTAGAGTTTTTGTAGGGTATAGAATAAGATGTATTAATGTTTGCTTAAAGAAGCTTTACTTTATCTTCATTTCAAGCGTTTTTTTGTCGTTTATAAAATTTGAATAAAGAAGTGATAATTTTTTATTAATATTGGACATTCTTACTTATTCAAATATATTCTCTTAAAGATGTTTGTCTCGACTTGTTTAAGCTAAGATGATTTGCGGCCACTCAGGGTTACCTTTTTTAACACTGTAGTATGGGCTCGAATGAACCATTTATAGGTAGGTATGATTATAGGTAATTGATAAGTCAAGCTAATTGCCGTAGCGAACGTGATAAAGTATACAGGGTGGAACATTTCTAGAGACTGAGCTGAAAGGATAGTGTTATCTAAGTGTTCTACAATCGAGTTATTATAATCGTAAAGCTGGATTAAAAAGTAAAACAAAATCATTAAAATGAAATATTTTTATATCAGTGACAACCCTACAAAGTTATTTACATTTTAAATTGACACATGTCATGCCATTCAATAGGATTCACTTGCTAGGGTTGAAACATACAGTTTGTTAAACACTAATGTTTAACAAACTGTATCTCAAAAACGGTTAGAAATATTAACGTGATTATAATAAGTGAAAAATAAAGTACGTAGTCTGAACAATTCCCAGTTTGCGTAAAAGTCCTTCGTTCTGTTCCACCCGATATAGCTGTAATGTTAAGTAATATTTCAATACTGTCAAATGGTATAATGTGTTAGTGTACTTGTATTCTACTTGAATAATAATTATCATAAATTCTGACGGATTATGCTTGTAAACGTAAAAAATAAACTGTTATAATTATAAAATAGTCAACAAGTGCCAAATAGGTAGTTTATTGTTTCTATATTACATAAAATTGAGTCATTTAAGTACATTGGTACCTAAGATATTTATGTGACAAAATAATACTTACAATTAAAAAAACAAGATTTAAAATTTTAAGTGGATCTTTAAAATTTTATTACGTTAGACTACTCATACTTACAAGAAATAGATCTCCTCTGGGCAGTTTGTTCCGTGAAACCTTCAGGTTTCTCAATGATTGGTTCCTCGTACTCGCCCAGCGACCTCCCCTGGTATTCCCTCAAAGGTATCGCTATCGGCTGGAAAGGACCCCCCTCCAACGGGTTATACGCATCCTGCGTCAAGTTCTCCTTGCTTTTCTCTTCGGCAATTGCAAAATAATTACCGGGGAAAAGAACCTCCGACTTATATTTATTATCTGGCGCATAATAAACACTCCTTTCTCTAGTCGGCTCCTTCAACGGGATCGCGCGGGGCCTGAACCTATAACCCTCGAACTCCTTAGATCTCCTCGGCGCTCTTTCAGGCTGAACATTTATTGCACTGGTCACATTAACAACAGCAGTCCTTGTTCCACTATTTGTAACACCAGATAACGACCACAGTTTAGTCAAATTACTTTCATAATCTTCAGCTGAAGTTATAACAACTATGCAAAACACCACCGCCGTCTCCCGCCACATCTTGAGCGTCATTTTAAAAATTGACTTTTGCTCAGACGTCACTGATTTCACAATTGAGTTACAGTTCACTTTCTTTTGTTTTATTGTTTCACCCCGCCGGTCGATCCACCATTTTGTTGCAAGCGATCGCGTAAAACTGAATCACTATCGTTGGACGACGTTATATTTATACATGTGTAGTATAAACTTGCGTTTTTCCTTCGGGTTACGCTCGGCCGGGCGCGGGTACGGAACCACTCAGTCCGCTCGCAATTCCGATATGGGCGAAAAATGAAAAGGCACCAAAATAAAACCTGGGTTCCCATCACGGCTGGTCTGCCTCGGTAATGGTGACCAATTTTCTCCGATACAGTGGGGTAATTTGCGATATTGTTATCATGTCATTATTTGAGACTCTTCGGAGACGTTTTCAAAATCAGTAGACGTGAAATTTCGTATCTTTTCTTTCAGATTATTTTATTTTTAAGTCTTACGTCAATGACTTAAGGGTTAAGTTTGAATGGATTGGTGGCTTACAAATGGCAAAAAGGTAAAGTTTAATTTAATTTAGTTGTAGACAAGATGTATTTAGGATGGTAATGAAAGCGAAAAGATGACACTCGTGTCAACTTCATGTCATCATTCACGGATATCTGTGGATATCTTATTTTAGGTACTTTTAAAATCGTTATGAAAGTATATTTAAATGTAAGTATATTTAAGTACATATGAGCATAAAAGGTAAAAACTCGCCCGATGGCCATTTCGTCGTAAAATTCGTCCCTCGGCGCGCTATATCTTTTTTCCCCTTCTAATTCCTCTTAAACAATATAATAATAAACTATGCTTAAGTGTGCGTATGGCTTGATCAGTATAAGGATAACATTCCATTTCTGACTGCAGCTGCACTACTAGTACGAACGCGTCGGTGTTATTGTCAATGCCCATAGTAAATGAATGGTAGTGCTGATGCTGCTGTCGTTGGAAATGGACTGTCACCTTAAGGGTAACATTCCATTTCCAACGACAGCTGCACTACTGTAAACTTTACTATGGAAATTGACAATGACAGCGACGCGTTCAGTATCGGTAGTGCAGCTGCGGTTAGAAATGGAATGTTACCATAAGACGAAGCTGTAAAAATTACGGTCGGTCCACAACTCAAATAACGACATGGCTGAAACAACCGCTAAGCTGAAATGTTGACCGTGCCTATGCGATGACGAGATGACCTTCGAGGTCTTTGATATGAATTGATGACAGACGGGTAATCGAGATAGGAGGAAAGGGAGGAGGGAGGCTTTGCCTTTTTCAGAAACAGAATCAAGTATTTTATTCGTGATAAACATAAAACTAAAATTACATACAAGATTATAACTAAAAACTACAAATATTCATAAAATTGGTAACAGTTAAGTTTAACACGAAATGGTTTCGCCTCAGCATAATACTGACCCGAAAGTCAGCGCTGATCTTCCGCCAAATTCTTCTTTTCTTCTTTTTTTTGACGCAGGGGTTAATGCATTTACGCATCACACCTCCGGGCTGGGGAAGCTCACTGGGGGTGATGTGGCGTTCGCTCCTCCCGTAACTTCCTCTACTAGGCAGAGGGAGGGGAGGAGAATACCGACCAACATCCCCTGCGGCGTCACACTCTTTGCCGTTAGGGGAGTGTCATAGGATCGCCTGTGGCATTCTATCCGCGACGCCCCCCGAGGCAGGCTTTGCCTAGGGGCTGTCCATAAATTACGTCATCTTTTTCGAAATCATGCTTCGAATGACCCCGTTTCCTCCTACGTCATGCTACCATCATCCGATGTCCAGACCCCCCCCCCCCTAATTTGAAATGACGTAATTTACGAATAGCCCCCTAGCAGTAGAAGAATCTAAGCTCATACCTATAGGTATATATCTATCTAATACCTTTAAACGAGCAATTCTTGTTTATATAGGTATATATTTCAGGGATCTCGGAAACGGCTCTAACGATTTCTATGAAATTTGCTATGTGGGGGGTTTCGGGGGCGATAAATCGATCTAGCTAGGTCTTATCTCTGGGAAAACGCGCATTTTTGAGTTTTTATATGTTTTCCGAACAAATATATGATCATTAAATAATAATAAATAGATATTTTATTATTAATCTTTTTTTTTGGTAAATAAAACATGGATACACCGGACTAATTCCAACAATATTGACAAATGACTGTGAATGTTGTACCTACACATTCGTCCTAGTTAACTTTGTGATCTGACTGGCCTAGTGGGTAGTGGCCCTGCCTAGAACCGATGGTCCCGGTCTCAAATCCTGGTAAAGGGCATGGCACACTGCGTCCGATTTGCACGTCGCTCCGAAGTTTGAGCGAGATAACGCTATGCGCGTATTATAGCGATGATCCGCTCGCACGTCGGAGCTACGTGAGAATCGGACGCAGTGTGCCATGACCCTAAGCGCCACTTGCAACATCCCACTAACTCGGGGTTAACCGGTTAAACCGTTAACCCAGTGTCAAATTGTACTGGTAACCATGGTAACTCCAGGTTTAACCGGTTAACCCCGGTTACCGGGTTAGTGACAGGTGCAAGTGGCCCTAAGGGGTTTTATTCGTGTGATGAGCACGGATATTTATTTTGTTATTGAGTCATGGGTGTTTTCTATTTATGTACTTATAAAAGTATTTATAAATATAAATATATTATTAAAATATAATATAATTATACAAACTCACAACCGATACAATTTATAATTTTTTTAAATTTTTTCCAAAAAAAATTATGTCTTCAGTACTGAATGAAATCCAACAATAAATATTTTATACACAAAATAAACGTAATATGGTTTGGAGTTCGGAAACACAAATAGTAGGTATTAAAAGCTATTAAGTATTAAGTAACGGGTTGGAGACTTACGCTTATTAAAACAACTAAGGAATGATATTTTCATACTTACTAATAAAAAACGTTTGTTATAGGTAGGGTAATTGCGTAAGTTTATTGTTTAGATATTAGGGATTGCAATTAGTCCAAATTTGTGCAGCAATGAAGGTTAATATTCAAATTTCGTCAATTAGACGAAAATTAGAGCCGGACGAAAATTAGCGCAATGACCCTATGCATGCCTGTAAAGCTGTAAAATTACGTGTTGTTGGATTTTAACCCTTAAGCAGGTAGTGTATCTATAAGTACCACATAGCAAATGATTTTTTTTTGGCGAGCTGAGTAAATACAACGACCGCAAAATGTCATTGCCGTAACGTCTATTAAGACGAAACAGGAGCTGAGTTTTAAATATTTTAGGTAAATATACCCGTCTCGCTAACGGAAGCGGCACCTAAAAGTAGTGCGATAAGGACAAGGCGAAAAATCCTGCGTAAAAATCTCAAAAATCGAGGTTTCGTACTGCTCTCTGTTTCCTCCTCCAAAACTTAACCAATCGTAACCAAATTTGGAAATCTAAATGATTATGAAATTATTTGTGTCGGACCGTTTTGCTTTTTTGGCTAATTGATATCAGTTTTGAATGCCACGCCTCTCATTACGGCATAGTCAATTAGGCCATTTTGGCTATTTTTGAAGGGCTCTAGCGCCTTAAAAAACAAAAATATCAAAAAAAGCAAAACGGTCCGACACAGATTGACAATATTAATGTGTGTTGAAAAAAATCATTGCTCTAGCTTCAAAAACCACGAAGGAAAACGAGGACTACGTTTGTATGGAGAAATGACCACTCCCGTTGGCTCTTAAGTGATATCGGAACGTAAAAAAATGACAGGTGTCAAAACAAATTTCTTTGACAATTTAGTTGTCAAGTTCAAATCGACATCAAATGGCAGTTTTTGTACGTTTCTCCCGCTGTATAAGTTCGCTACGCTGAAAAAAAGTACTGTAAGTATTTTGTTTTGTGTTTTTATGGTAGATTATTACATAATGTATGTGTAGTAAGTCATAACTTTCCTTAGTTATTGTTTTCTGATAAAATATTCGATCTAAAAGTTTGTGGTTCGTATGAACCCTCTGCCCGTCTGGGGCACGTTCGAGTGGTTTATAAGTGGCCTCTGCCCTGCAGGGAGTTTACATGACATTTAAGGGTAAGATTCATTACTATGAATGAACCCTCATAGTACAAAAGTAATATATTTTCCGTTGGTTTTTATATTAAATATTTATTCAACGGTCAATCATACGAGCCACGACATCCATGCGAGCCAAGAAAGTGCTGGCAGTAAGTGCATTTTGTGACGCAACTGTAAATGTGATGTACACATGACTTACCCTTAAAACTACTCTGTATGGCTAACAAGGCAGTGGCCATATAAGGACCACGTAGCACCATTGGTAACGAGCAGTGGGCATATAAAAACCACCGGTTTTTTTTTATTGAATTAGGGGTAATAAAAAAAAATCAAGAAATTACTTTTCTTTTTAAGCTATTACCTACCCGAACCAGTAATCAAAAGTAAAAAATGCGTCAGGCCTGTTTAAGGGTTAATACGTACGTACATAATATTAGAATGACTTATCGATTACTTAACCAATACACAATTTATCTATTAGGCCAATTCGAACGTGCACTGATATCAGCATTATATCTGAATTATGTTATTTAGTGATCGTGCATCTCGCCCGCCCCAATACATGTACGGACAAGTACGAATGAATGCACGATAACTGAATGATATCAGCCAGCCTTTTTTTTTTAAGAGGGGAAATGCTTTACGCATACCACCCGGCGCGGGGACGGGCCGGGATGGTTATGTGGGACTCCCTGTTGTGGGCTAATGCGACCCCAGGTTTACCCACTAAAACCCCTCTGTTGCCGCCTCGCTGCTATATGGCGAGGTCCCAGGAACGCCGAAGTACTCTTCCGCAACACATCAGCCGGCCTAGCCAAGGTTACAAACGCTTGCGCTACGACAACGAAACGCTGTGTGTCTCTCTCGGCTCGATTCGGAAAATGAATAAGATAGATAAGTCAAATTTGACGTTTCCGCGATTCTGGAGGTCCTCTTGAACGATTTCGACAAGTTATGACTTAGATATCCAAGTCACATCTAGTCGATATCTAATGTAGATCTAGTTGATCTCTAAATCGTCTCAAGATCTTGTGATTATCTCGAAATCCGAATAGGCCTGTTTATCACTCTTCTATATTAGTGCTACAGTCAGCCCGATTCTAACTTTAAGATACGTCAAATATTACGTCAAAATACGATATGGATTATCATATGTCAGTGTCAAAAGTGACGTTTCTTCAAACAAAAACTTCACTTTTGACACAGACGTAATATCGAATCGGATCGTGATATTTGACGTAATATTAGACTTATGTACGAAATATCATTTGATATTTACCACTAGCTTTTCGGTGAAGGAAAACATCGTGAGGAAACCTGCGTACATCTGAAATTCAAAGGTGTATGTGAAGTCCCCAATCCGTATTGGGCTAGCGTGGGGACTATAGCCCAAGCCCTCTCTCGCATGAGAGGAGGCCTGTGCCCAGCAGTGGGACGTATATAGGCTGAAATGATGATGATGATGAATATTTGACGTATCTTAAAGTTCGAATCGGGCCACGTGACAGTTGCGTTTCGTTCGGTACGGAGCGTAAGCGACTGGCATGCTGGCTAACGCGGCCAGTTATATGTCATTCTGATATAAGGGTACGTTCGAATTGGCCTGTATTATAACCTTTTTTCATTCCGCCACAGAAGCGGACCGTAAAATTAGTGAAGTATTGATAAATGAAAGCATACTAATGTTGTACCGTGAGCTATATCAATAAAAAAAATACAATGCCAATATTGACAAATGGATAGTAAAGTTCATACGAATATACGTATTTCACATTTAAGAGGAAGCTAACGCAAAATTGCAGTTCTTTTTATGCTTTTTACACCCTTTAATCAAAAATAGCATGTAAAAAATTACTCGGAAACTAGACTTTACTTGCGAGAGCAGACTCTAAGCAAAACCATAAAAGGATAAATTTGGCTGGATAAAAAAATAATCACGAAACCGCGGCAAATTTTCAATGAATTTTTAACAAGCAGAAACGTCTGCGAACGATGCTATTAAGCTTAGAATAAATTTAAAAAGCCTCAATTGGAATCGGGCCATTGTGTATGCACCATGGCCCGATTCCACTTGAGGCTTTAAATTGGCCATTTGAGGCCGTCATGGCTGAGGCCGAAATGGGACATAATTGCGCTAGCATAAGTTCCTAGCCTTATCTGATTTTCTAATCATCGTTACTGTTGCAGCATGCATAATATATGCATGCATTCTAAATAATCCCAAAGTGACATCAACACCATTTATGAAGGAAGTTGTCAGTAACGTTGCAACAGTAAAGCTACTACAGTCGCTATCCCAATGTAACCTTCGGCCACGACATTGCGCGACCGGCGGCGGCGGCGACAACCGAAGGTTGGAGCGAGACACGGCGATCGGACGTTTCGTTTCCACCTATGGTTGCCGCCGCCGCCGGTCGCGCAAATGTCGATCCGTTACGGTACTAACGTTAATCCTGACAGAGCTGTTATTAGGTATTCTGTATAAATACACTTGACGATAATTGGTGCCGCATTACTATGATCGTGTGAGAAAACTTTTTATTGACTATTTGAGCGTTATTATAATATCGAGTCACGCTAGCTAATGTGTTTGGCAATTAATTACTGCTGTCCAATAAAACGTTCACATCTACATTTTCCAAGTAGCTCGCACTTAAATGTGAAGTGAAGTGAAAAAAAAAGTGTGAATCATTTTACCGCACAATAATTTTATTTACTGGGTAAGCGCGAATTGTGAGCGACTCCGTTTCAGTTTCAACTTTCGCAAAAATATATACTATAGTATTCGTTTTACTTAATAATTATACTTTGTAGTTCCACCAAAAGTCCTACCACGCTAATAACCTGCCAAAGTCTACGCGATGCTACATTCTACTATAGCAGTAGGCCTAGCACATGATTGGCGCGACAGTATTTCGCGGCGAGATAGACTACCCGCCTTTTTCTACGATAGGTAATTAATGACTCTATCTCGCTGCGAGATACTATCGCGCCAGTCATGTATTAGCCCGGTAGGGCCGTAGATTGTTAAGGGGCCCACTGATTAACAGTTCGCCGGACGGTATGGGCCTGTCAGTTAGAACAAATATTTGACAGTTCCGAACAACTGACAGGCCGATACCGTCCGGCGGACTGTTAATCAGTGGGCCCCTACTGCCGAGTGTGCCAATGTCAGTGCAAACTTAGGCACTTAAGGCAGCCTTTCCAGAGATGTGCGGGAATCAACCGATAGTATTGGTGTAGTTCACATCTGAACGTTTCTTTTATTTTTTGCCATTTTTATATTTTATATTGTGACCACTTTTTTGCCACTTTTGTGTTATTTCTAGTCAGGATCGCGAGCCCTTTTTATCCTTATAGGAGAAAAAAAAGTCCTAAAATATCCTTACATTTTTCAAACTTTCCTTTTTGTTACCGCCATACAAAGTATACACAATAGGAAAAAAACTCAGGGACATTTTTTTATCCCATTCGGATCGAAAGAGCTCGTGATTCTGAGTAATAACACAAAAGTGGCTAAAAGGGTCACACTATGTTATAAAAAAAACCGGCCAAGTGCGAGTCGGACTCGCGTTTCTAGGATTCCGTACATAAGTCCGACTCACGCTTGACTGCACATTTCTAATTAGGTTTTCCTGTCATCTACAGGTAAAGAACTATATTGTGTATTTTTTTCAAAATTTTAGACCCAGTAGTTTCGGAGATAAAGGGGGGGGGGGGGGTTTCTTAAATATTGTAAAATTATAAAAAAACATGTGCATCTTTGGGTCACTAATTTACATATGTGTACCAAATTTCAACTTAATTGGTCCAGTAGTTTCCGAGAAAATAGGCTGTGACATAGTACGGGAAGTAGTGTCATAAGGTGCAAATTTTGGTATCGGATGAATTCACTTAGCACAGATGTAATATACGTAAAGCTAAGCTAATTGAGCCCGGTAGACATCCGCCACCCCCTGGCACGTAGGCAGGGGGGGCAGTCAAAGTAATTTGTAATGGATTCAAGCTTGCAACTCCTTTTTAACCCGGTTAGAGGATGAATTTAAAAAAAACGCTGAAATTACTTTTCTTGTATTCTAATAATATGCGCATATAAAAAGTTTCAAGCCCCACACTCGAAAAAATTTTTGATCTCCATACAAATTTTCAACCCCTATTTCGCCACCTTAGTGGATGAATTTTCAAAAACGCTGAAATTAGTTTTCTTGTAATTCAATAATATATCTTTTAACGAAGTTTGAAATTCCTAGCTTAAAATAAAACATGAACCCCATACAAACTTTCATCCCCTTTTGAACCCCCTTAGGGGTTGAATTTTTCAAAATCGCTTCTTATCTCTTGTACACATTATAAATGTAACCTGGTGTGCAAATTTCAACTTTCTAGCATTTGTAGTTTTGACTGATAATAGTAATAGTTGAATAAAAAAAATAGCAAACCGATTTCGATTTGAGCGTCAATATTTTTATTTTTTGTTATTAAACTGTACATTAAATGTCTCAAATATACCAAACCAAACCAAAAATAATACCAAACTAGAGGTGGTAGGTAAATAGAAGCCGATAGAAGGCGTGTAACTTTGGATGCCCCCCTGCCTACCCACCAGGGGGTGGCGGGTGGCCACCGGGCTGGATTGGCTTAGCTTTACGTATACTTCATCTGTGCCAAGTGAATTCATCCGATACCAAAATTTGCACGTCCCATACATTGGGTGACACTACTTTCCTCACTTACAGACGGACCGACAGACAGACGCACGAGTGATCCTATAAGGGGTTCCGTTTTTTCCTTTTGAGGTACGGAACCCTAAAAATGGCAAAAAATAAAATAAACCCTCATCTATTAGTCGACTCTCGCACGAAATGCAGCCTTAGCGTGCTCGCAGTCTAAAAGCTGCAATAAAATTATAGCAATGGTAATTTATCACGTCATAATCGTGACTATAACTATACACACATGTGACATGACTATGACTATAATTATTATAAGAAGAACAGTGAGTGTCAGGACAGTTACATTCAAACAATAGACTTTTACATACATTTGAGGCCGATGGCATGAGATATGTATATTACTTGTGAATTACTTATAATCAGGGATCGTACATTTTCCAGCATTTTTGGTGCACGAAGTGTTGGTAACGGAATTGGTATAAATAATTTCAACCCTAATGATTAATTAGCGTTTATTACGTTGATATTAACCTTAATTTACCATTTCATTTGAAATTATCTATACCAGTTCCGGTAACACCACGCGAATCGATTTGGTGCAGCGGAGTGGTGTTAACGGAATTGGTATAAATAATGTCAACCCTAATGATTAGTTAGCGTTAATTACGTTAATATTAACCTTAATTTACCATTTCATTTGAAATTATCTATAGGTACCAATTTCGTTAACACCACTCTGCTGCACCAAAAATGCTGGAAAATGTACGATCACTGGTGATCAGTGTGATCACAGTTACTTTTCCACGATAACAATTCAATAACCATTGCATGTTTTCATGGAACTAGGGTAAACCCTCCAGTGAATGAACACCCCCCAGTGAATGAACAAAATCACGTTTTTTGTCTAAAATAAGAAATATAGCAATTTCTACCACTTGTTGTATTTTTTTTCTTATTTATAACTCTATTTCCTATGCAATTTCAACCCCTGCTAAATTTATTTTAGACCAGTTTGAACGTGACTGGCGTTTGAAGTTTACGTATTTCTGGTGTTGAAGTTTTGTATGCAAAAAATATATCCCAGATAAGAACAGTGTACATTTGGAGCAACATATGAAGTGCTTATTTAATGTTTACCTGTACAAAGTTTGGTTATTTAGTTAGATTAAGAGTTAAACCTTCTATAAATGTACACTTTGTCGGCGTATTATGTGCTTAAGTCTTTATTTTTTATAGTTCCAATACTGGCTTATTAAATGTCCTGAAACCAGTAAATGAACGGTGTGTTCATTTACTGGTGTCGTCTAGATTTATTCTAAATTGATGTGTAAACGAATTGGTATTGAGCTTGTTTTTTGTGATCCTGCATAGAAAACGATTCTGATTCTTTCAGCCAGTATTGGAACAAACAAAATTTCTATAGTCCATTTACTGGATTTTTCATGCCTATGTATGAACAATACAACATTTGGGGTGTTCATTTATTAGATTTCTACTAATTCTATGTATGAACAATGTAATCACGAACAATGCAATGACAAGTTTATTATTTTAAGCATTATTTGCTGATCCTAACCTTTTTTCATCAGAATATGCTCGTTGTTTCTTGTTTTAAAGATTGATTCTCTTTTTCTTATTAATATGTAATAGGTTCTGGTGAATAACCATCATTTTATTACATTCTAATCTATTTGAAATCAATATGGAGGGGATAAAAATATATTAACGCTTTCGCTATACCTACTAAAATAGAGCTGGAAACGTTTTTTGTGTTAAAAATGATTTTTTAAAGCTGATTAAAAAGATCTAAATGATGTTCATTCACTGGGTTTTCCGGTGTTCATTCACTGGTTTTTATGTTCATTCATTAGGTTTTTGGGTAGTTTTTGATAAATTCTGCTATAACTCAAAAACTATGAAAGTAGTAAAAAATCGCAGAAATTACTTTCTTATTTATTAAATGAGGATTCATTAAATTGCAGATAATTATTGAAATTATTAATGAATGCTGAGAAATGATTTTTCAAACTTGGATAATTCCTTAAGTGTTCATTCACTGGAGGTCTTACCCTACTTAATTATTATAAAACTGAAGTTACTTACAAACAAGTTCAATATCAGCAGACGCATAATTTTAATACATCGCATAAAAACTACAAACATAAGTTATTGTAAACTTATGTCTAATTGTCTACTAATTAATATCAAGGAAGTCGAAAAACAAAAGCGCAAACGTAAGTGTTTATATTGCCACATTTGCAAAACGAACATGCGTACATTTCACATCAATTTATTTTGACCAATTTTGTACCTTAATCCGTTATAATAAGGTGGAAAGTGTATACATATTTTTACGTATAGAATATCAAAATGAGGCATTTACGTCGTTGTATGCGTGTGCACAGATGTGCGCGTACGATCGTGCATGAACAGGATTCGGTCATCCATATAACACGCGAAGAACGGAAGTATTTACTTCCACATCGTTTACATTATAATATACATAGTAACGATATTTTGACACTTATTACAAAGCCGTAAGGTTTAAGGTATATTCATTAGACTTCAATAATATTGGCATTTATTGTAATGAGATAAGTATTACGGCCTGATTTGAACTTTAAGATTGTTTATGTCAAAAATTTGTTAAATTTACGATATGGATCGCATATGTCACCGTAATAAGTGACGTTTCTTCTCTGCTTACAGCCAATTGTGTCTTTCCGAAGACCGGCGTGCAATATTTTATCGCCGGTTGTACGCTCACGTGTCTAATTGTCTATCACCGTCGTCGCACGACAGACGGAAGGACGTTACTTCCACATTCTGTTTATCTATTAAATAGATTTGCTTGTTTGCTTGTCACTCGTGTGGAACATGTGGAACAGTTTTTTGCGTTCTGGCCCAGTATATTAATTAATAATTATTTGCTGACTTATGACTGTGAAGTGTTTCCGTTGTCATACTTCCTATTCTTTCATGTGTGTTTATCGGTAATTATGTAGTTTTTTTTTTGCTATTTAAATATATTAATATACAGGATGATTCATGAGACGTGAGCAGGACTAATCCTGCACACTCAGTAACTGATAATTGATCGATCACCGTCGCATTTAGGTGAAACAACCACACTTTTTCCTATTTTTTAACTTTTTGGTGAGGGCAAATTTAATGCTCTACAATCATGGTCATCCTACAAGACCTTATTAATAAACATAAACCTCTTTAACCGTAATGACAGCATTTTGATTACGAAGAAAATAAACTGTCAAACTTGAGTAAGATACGAGTTTTCAAAAGTAACCTGACCGTGATGACAGTGATGACATTCAATTTGACACAGAATATCGGTAGTTTAGTATTCTAATTTTAGGGTGACCATGCATGTCGTAAATAAATTAATAACTTTTTTTTTCAACGCGATAACATATTTTAATTAACATATTTAATTGCACAAACGGGTCTACCGCGATATAATTTCATTGTTTTTACCTTTAATTCCGACCACCTCACGTTAACCTCACTAACACTGACTGATACGAAACAGTTGTTTATAATTTACGAAATGAGCACTGTTAGTCCTGCTCACGTCTCTTGATTCACCCTGTATACTGATGGACAAATTTAGAGGAACGCAAGAAAAGTATAATTATCTATTGGATTGCAGCTCCTAAAGTAATTTCCAAATTAGTACCTAATCAATCTTTTTTTTGCGTTCCTTTAAATTTGTCCATGAGTGTCCTCCTTACTAATATAATACATAAATGCGAAAGTAACTCTCTGTTTGTCTGTTTCCTTTTAACGCTTATACGTTTGAACCGATTTAGTCGAAATTGTTATGAAAATAAATAAAGTCCCGAGAAAAGGCAAAGGATAGTTTTTATTGCGAAATTTATTCTACGAAAACAAAATTATACCACAATCGGATTAGGACTAACCTCGAAATCTCTAGAACAGTCCTGAAATTTGGTATGTGTGTTAATTAAGTCCATTTTTCATATCCACATTATTTGAAATTTGAGGAACTCGAGGAACCGCCGCCATCTTGGAAAATGTGTACAAGCTTGGAGAAATTTGCATTTGACTAGGAATCTAAGTTCTCTATGCCAATATGATTTAATAAGGCAACATTGAAGCCGATTAAATTTCAAGGCTAGTCCTAAATGTTACCCGATTAGGCAGAAGCAAGTTTATATATAAATCTCAAAATATGTCTGCCTGTTTGTCTAGTACCTCAACCTCTTCACGCTTAAAGCTCAGCACCGTAAGGCAACTATCGGCGCGATTCGGGAAATGAATTAGAGATTCACTAGATATGAAATAGTAAAGATATGTGACAAACGGCAAAAGGTACCTTATGACGGTTTGCGCTTACGCTATTATTAACGCCGCTCCAATATTATTGCGGCCGCTATAATTGTTTTTACATACTTCAAGATGGCTTCTACTCACACATGATGTCGAATCAGGCCGTATGACTATTTTTGTGACTTCTGTATTGGTTTAATGCAGTGGGTCAACACTCAAGACAAGACATTTGATCCTCAAAACAAACCGGATCGACTACTTGTTAGCCAACTTAAAAACTTGTTAGCTAACCTGGGGTCGGATTTTTGAATTTCGAGCGATTTCGTGATTTTCCATTTTAAATATCTCCTCTAATTCTACTAATAGAATCGAAAACGAGTAGTCACTAGATTGCCAATATCTATTGCTCGTATTTCAAAATTATTAATTCGCCGTTTTCCACAGACTTTCGAGTGAAGATCGAGCGATTAACATTAAAAAATCGGCCCGTGTTCTTAATAGATACGCAGAAAATAATAATAAAACGGGTAACTCACATATTTTAGGTAGAACATTGCTTGACATGTTCCGCTAAAGCACTGCGTTATAATTTTAATATTATTTAATATATGAAGTATAATAATGTTGATAATTTTTCAAAGCATGCATGCGTTCAGCCGTGCACTTTTCTTTCCATTTTCCGTCGCTAGCGCATCAATTGCGGACTGCTTTGGTACAATAGGCGAGTTGGAAGTACTCATTGAGACGGGTAGATGGCGCTTGAATCCATTTTGTGACTTACAACTTCTGAGCTTGGTTGGTAGAGGGCGCGCGAGAAAAGATCTTAATGGTCATACTGAAGCGTCTAAAGATATCTTAATTTAATTCGTTGAATTTGTAATAAATGTAACTTGAATTAAAATATTAAATACAATACTAAAACGTAAGAAAATATTTCGGATCCTTTGCTTAACCCTCGTGTCTTAAAATCTTCGCAACGATAGAATCTTTTCCTCGCTCGGGTATCAATATTAGCACGAGGGGTTAAACAATAACTTTGCCTTTTTATAAAACAATTACCGTATAACGGGGTGAGTAGGTTTCGCGGGGAGAGTTGGGTTATGAATGGGGTGAGAAGATTTGAGACCCGGGGTGAGAAGGGATTTTAAGGCTACTGCTACAAAAATAATGTATTCCAATTAAAAATGGGGCTATAGTAATACGCATAATAAAAAAAATCGATCCAACAATCTTCCAAAATCACCTTTGTATGAAAAACCCTCTCACCCCAAATACGAGGCACTACGGGGTGAGGTGGGTTTTCCTCTTTATCGTCAAAGTTATGAAATGGAACTACCCAAAATAAAATACAAACTAAAATACAAACATCCGAACCACTTATTATATATGTCACCGTAAAATTGTAAACACTCGTTAGTTTATAATCTCGCTAGTTAAATTATAAACTGACGGTAGGGAGATTACAATCTAACCTAACCTAACCTACGTTAGATTATAAACTAACGGGTTCACAATCTTACGGTGTCATATACACCATTCATTTTCACATGTAAAAATAAAATTTTATCGAGGTTTGAAAGTCAAATTTCACCCAACTCACCCCATTTTACGGTAATAAATTTTCTATAGATATATTAGATACAGTCGCACCAAACAAAGTCTGCAGCGGATTTGATAGTCCACGCAGTGTCTTATGTATACGTCATAATTTCATAGAAGTTTGACGTTTAAAATGACACATGCACTGCGTGGGCTATCAAAATCAGACTTTTTACGGTCTGACTATATTTATTTACCTTCTACCTGTCTTGCACAGCTAAACTGTGGAATAAATTGTCGCCTGCGGTATTTCCGAACCAATATGACCTTCAAACTTTCAAGAAATATGAGTTCCTACTATAAAACTTGTTTATGGTCTATTTCGTTTGTTTTATAAATTGGAGCCTAGCATGTGCCTAGTATGTGCGGAAATAGGGAGTGCTCCCGGTACCGGTTTTCTATACAAACACAGTACCGGAAGCGGGAATTCCCGGTTCTCGCTATACAAACTCAGTACCGGGAGCATTCCCTATGTGGAAAGAGAAGAGTCGTAGAATGTATGGGCTCCCCTACATTTCACGATTCTCTCTTTCCGCACAGACTCTATATGTGACGTCCCACGGTCAAAGGTACCTTATGGCGGGTATGGAGTTATGCATACCCCAGTAATCTACAATAAATAAGCTATCGATAACACAAAAGATCAACCTTCTAGGTTGCGTAGTTACAGAGATATGATTTTTTGAAAATAATGTTGTGAAATGAGCAACTTTACGATAGAGAAGTTTTAAGTTTAGCCGCCTAAAAAACTATGTTCCTGAAGTAAGTTACATAGTTGACTACAAATAATAATGCCTTATATATCTGAGATTAAAAAAATATTGCGACTTGTTCTGTAATGCAAATAGAAACTTTTGATATCGACTGATTTATGTGTATACTAACCAATCTCTTGAAAATAAAGTTTTATTTCATTTTCACGATTGATTGCAATGAGCTCTCAAGATTTAAATTTTATCTATTAGAAAACGACACTGACAGACAGTTTAAGCAAAAAACAATACCGATTTAGAGGTGAAAATGTATTTTCTGACATTTTCATATAAAATCACAAAATTGAATATTTTTACTTTTAATGTGACACACAATCAATTTTTCTGAGCACATATGAAAGAAATTCTGTCATTCAAATGAAATAAATCCTAAAACCCCAACTAAATACTATATTTAACCCCTTATGCCACTTTAAACTTACATAACAATAACAGTATTTGCTCCATACATTTACGAAAAGGTACCTTATGGAAATAAATCTAATAATACATCACTACAAAATATCAATCATATTATAGTTTATCTTTTATGAATAGAAAATATTAATTTACATTAAACTGCCCCAAATTTAATTAGTTCTTCGTCATAATAATCTTAAAAAAGACCAATAATTTGTATGTAATGAAAAGGTACCTTGTGGTCAAGTTACATGATGAGGCATGATGATGATGGAACAGTTAGGATAAACTAATAATATTTTGGGGTTAAGATGGTATAAATCGTCTATTTCTTATCAATAATATATTTCGGTTGCTATTGAAGATAAGCGGCATTGAGGTTCAATGACCTCAGATATTCCATAAGGTAATGCGTCGGGTATTGGCATTTTTCAGCAAACCAATGGCTGATTTACTGCATGCGACCAAACCAAATGAAGATTATTCTAGGTAAGAAAGACTTGACGAGAGTAACTTTGGTATAATAGCAGTCTACTTGGATTTGTGATGTCGGTCTATGTACGGTTATAATATTTGCGAGGCGCCCCAACCAGAACTGAAATTATCAAATTAGTTTTGCAGAATGCTAATACAGTTCTCTACCAAACTTCTTTTCCCGTATTGACTAGTTTTTTTGGGAATTTTCAATCTTTTTTCCATAAGGTACCTTTTCTACTAAACTCTGAGACGACATTACTAGGCTTATAACTAACTTATAACAAAAATAAAAACAGGTAAACAAACGTTACGCATTAAGGTTTCAGATCACACAATAAAAAAAAATTGAGCATTTTTTCACCTCTTTACAAAACATTTAATATCTCCGAAACTAGAAACCCTCATAAGGTACCTTTTCCCGTGGAACGTCACATATAAATAAACTAATTATAGGTCTAGACATACCTCATGTCTTTGTATGTATGTTTCATTACGTGGGCCATACGGAAAGTTTCTGGATTCTGATATATGAGAAGACTTATTTTTTCTAAGTGGCCAGTCCAGGAATTTTCAGTATGCCCTAAGTAAAATCCAACACGTAGTTTTAAAACGAGAACGAAACTCCGTTTGTATGGAAAGTGAAATTCGGCCGAGCTTGTTGGGGACTCTTAAAGGCCGACAACGCACTTACAAGTCTCTGGTGTTGCGGGTGTCCATGGGTGACGTTAATCGCTTACCATCGGGCGATTCGCCTGCTCGTTTGCCTCCTCTATCATAATAATGGGTTCCTTTTGTACCTTTTTTGTACGGAACCCTAAAAAATTTTACCCTTAGATTTTAGATAGATTAGATTTCTTTATTTCAAGATGAAAATTACACTATAAATTTGCTACATTCGTCAAAATTATGTTTATCTTCTCATCATGATCGTCAAAAATTACATTATAAATTAAAAATTAAAAATAATATGATTAATTGTGTCCCCAATAAGGATCGTTATGTACAAAGAAAAACATGTCAAACAATTGAATATAAACCAATTACTTATCTCTGTATCTTTATATATTTAAATAAAAGTAAACAAAATGTACCCTCAACTGTCTTAAGGAGCCAGGCTTAAGGAGGGTAGATGAAAACATTACACGATTAAATAATGTAGGTTAAGGGCGTTCAGAGACTAATCCAGGCGGTTTTGTAATGTATTGTTCGGTTAACCAATAAATGTTATAACTACCCGAAAATTTACAAATTGTTTGTTTACTTTTATTTAAATCAGGGCTCGGAACCGGTTATGTAAAACCCGAAAAAGCCCAATATTTTAAATTATTTTATGCTCTTTACGTAGGACTGAATCATGTATGTAGTTAACAACTTCGTATTATTAGACTGTCCCATTAAAAATTAAATAATAAACCAAAGAACGAAAAATAACGTAATAATACCGGTATTTTTTGTATGAAGAAAAAACCGGTTCCGAGCCTTGATTTAAATACCTAAAGATACAGACTAGGTACTGTCAATGTTTACATTGGCTATATCCCTTGCTTCCCATGCCTAGTGCCGGAGTACGGTCATTACCGTGCTCTCGTTTAGAAGGGATATGGGTCGTTATTTTTATGGTACCGTGTATTAAAAAAAAATACTAATAATGTTGGTTCTAGTTAAAGTTAGTTTTAATAACAAAATTTCTGTGAGACACAGACATATTAAATATATATCGAGCGTTTTTCGACTTAAAATACGTGGGTTACTTAATATATAAAAAAAAAAAAAATTAAAAAAAAAAAGTAAAAGTACAAGTGAAGTAAAAAAAATCTACAGGGATACTTGTTACATTATGATTTGTGTTTTGTGGGTCAGCCATAATAATTTGGTTAAACTCTTTCAAAATGATGCTCGAATTATAGAATATGTATTATGCATTTTGCTTAACCTTAAGTCTGAAATAAATGCCTCTATGTAATTATTATTTTTTAATTTTTCACTGGATAGGTGAATGTATATTTTATAACCAGAAAAGCAAAAACACCACTTAATTTTCACCATTTTATTAGAAAAATCAAACAATTTTCCATATAACAGACATCCATAAATAGTTTTAATTACTAAGGGCTAGTTGTAATAAAGTGAGTTTCAAGTAAATTAACTATGTAAAATAAATAAATAAAAATAATAAAATTACTCAAATACATCATTTCAATATATACAGTAAATCAAAATAAATCATAATTTTACATATGACACAAATTAAAAATAAATTATAAAATGAGTATTCCGGCACAGAGCAGTCGAACCTTAAGTCTAAAATAAATAAGTACATTAAAAATACACCTTTAAATATAAAGTACTTCCAAATTGTCCTTTAAAAAGGACAATTCTAATTAGTACCTATTAGTACCCAACTTTTAAAATTAAGAAAACAATAAATACAACAAAACAAGTCACATGTTTCAAAAGGTGGGTATAAAAAATAAAAAAAATATCACGAACTTAAAACAGATGAACCACATGACTTGCAAAATTAAAAAAAAAGTATAAGCCAGGTTTGCTTACAGATCGTGGCTTGAAATTAAAAAATTAAAACTAAGCAAAAATGAGGTGACATTAGAAATTAGACTTAGATGTGATAGTGATAAGATTTAATCTTGTACGCCGGCAAATTCTGAGACGTACGGCTTTATCCATAAATTAAAACTAAACAAAACTGAGGTGACATTAGAAATTAGACTTAGATGTGTCAGTAATAAGGTTTAATCTTTCTTGTAGGCAGAGTACGCGAGTTCTGAGACATCGTTATAGGAGCGACGGTCCCACCCGCCGCTGCTGCCACCCGAAGACCAGCCACTGTCATGGCCGCCACCGCCGCTGTTCTTCTGTGCTATGATCTTCTTGAGAGCTATGATGCCTGAGAGGAGAAGGGCGATCTGGAAAGAAAAATACACTTGGTCAGATATTTGTCGTGGTTTTATTCAGGCACTTGGAAGAGGGAACACGAGAACAGAAAAAGTAACAGCAAACGTTAATGGTTACGTTTCGATCATCACAGAATAAATAATAGTACTAGAGAAGACTCACTCTAACAAAACGCGTCTGTAACGATCAGGACAGATATACCCGCTAGGTGGCGACAGCGCCACGCGCGGCTTATGGCTAGCCACCAAAATTGGTGTGGAACGGATGTACTTTTAGCTACCTGTAGCAAAGCGACGAAATCGCAGAGTGAGCCACGCCTGGTATCATGTCAAAAATTGTAAGGGTGAAGTGTATCATCGCCCACACTGTTAACTGACCGTTTGTAAACCTAATTACGAAAAGCATAAGCTCCATGGACAGTTAAGAGTACTGCCGTTTGTACATGTTTAAACTTTAATGCGACAACCTCGTGTTAAGCTAGAGTCGCCTTAATACATAGGTACGTAGTGCGTAACATAGTCTAATAAAACATGGTCTTCCATTCCCAGAGTGACACGGGGGTACGTCACAACAACATGGCCGCTATATATAGCGCTATCGCATATTATCATATAGCGCTGTCGCATGATGACGTAAGCCCGTGTCAGTTAGGTGACCTAGAAAAGACGGGAATGGAGTACCAGGCGGAGTATATTATTATACCATGGTGCGTAATTATTTTCCATCGTATTTTCACGGAATCGTACGAACGTGTCTTGCTATTTCAGTAAGTCTCGGTATAAAAAGTGCTGAGGTTGACTGAAGTAGTATGACAAATACGAACGTTTCCGAGAAAATACGATGGAAAACAACTATGCACTACATCTGTATCATGTATTTTGTCAAAGTATGTATACGAGTAATATCTGGAATGGTATTTAAATCCCACAGATAATAAACGATTTCGGCTGTCATGGAACCACAGTCTGTATATGTATAGTCTATGGTTTAAGTTTGGATTTGGAATATCTGAAAGACTTTATTTTTTAAACGATTGCAGTGCCATCTGCGTCAAGTTTTGCGCGTTTATCTTCATTACAAACTTTCATAGGTTACGGTGAGCGATTTTGTTACCAAATGAAATTAAAATGTTTAAAAAGCTCCAACGCAATGAGACGGATTAACCGATTATATGATGAAAACCTCCACTAGAATACCTGCTTTCAAGTAAAAAAATCCGCATCCAAATCGGCACATCCGTTTATGTAAGAGCTACGGTTCCACAGACCCACACACATCAGTTAAACTTATAATAACCTATTACGTCGGGGATTAAAAAAACAGGTGAACTTAACGTAAGAACCTTAATAAAAATAAATCACTTCTCAATTTCGAAGCACCGTATCAAACCAAACTCATTTACCAAAACTATGTTGATATTTTCACAATCTATATAAGTAAATCTCTTAAGGCTTTGATGAAAACAAATGCCGCACGAGATTTACTTGAATAGACAATGAAACTTATTTTATTTCACTACTGCATCTCTTCGTTTATCTATTCAAACTGAACTACGACTAACATTTATAAACTCATATTGCAACACTCAAATTTCACATAAAACTATGGCTTAATGTTTATTTTCTGATAAGTTAAGTGTGAACACTAGATATTATTTAAAGCACTAGCTAGCACTAGCATAAAGCGGGGCGCAGGGCAGGGGAGGCCAGAAGCGGTTCTGACAGGACCTCTCTGGGGGACACCCGTGTACCCAGTTCTGTCTGGTTGCTTGAGAATGTGCCTCGAATTTCAATGTAGTGTTGCCAACGATGTGACGAGAATCGCCTAGTTTATTTTTTTGCAGCAGTTTTAATGAAATATTAACTTGAGACTGCCAAAATAAGGAAGTTCTATGCTTTGTGTGTTAAGTTTATTTTGTTTCTTAATGTTATAAATTCTAGTACCTATAATGGTTATACATATTATAATAGGGTCTCCATTGTTTCCCATAAAGTTTTAAGTCAATAATGTATTGTTTGTCCACATTTACGTTAGTCATAATTTGGTTATTCTCAGAAACGCGTAACTTTTCAGGATTGCCACAAAACAAACCTAACCTAACCTATCTATAGGATAACCCTACGTAAGTCCTGGAAAGTTATCGATTTCAGAATTATGACTAATGATAAACTGACAATCATTACATTATGACTTTCAATAATTATGTCAAACAAAGGGACCCCATTATAATATATTTAAACTTCGACTTGTGATATGATATAATTATTTCTAATTCTAGGCCTTAATAGAAATAAAGGGCTCCCATAAAAGTGGCTCAAGTTAGGTCAAAACGATTTGTTAGACAATTTTCACAAAAGCATATTTTCCGAGTAGCGAATTTTCACATCGCATTTTATCACGATCGCAAATTTGATTAATCGTATTTTTTAATGCAGCGATTTTTCATGTAGCGTTTTTCAATGCTCGTATATTTTACCAGTTGATCATTATATCACAAGCAAATATTTCCAGTATCTACCTAGGCTTTTCCCCTCAAAGTGTACTATTTTCACGAACGTCACACTAAACTAAATCAATAGGTAGGTTAGGTTCGTTAGGTAGCTTCAGATGCCCGAAGGGCAAACCGCCCAGAAATAGGAGCCCCGCGTAGCGGGGCTCCGTCTAGTTAAGTTGTATAGGAAATATTTTTTGAAAAGAAAGTTTCGTACGTTAGACTCTTTACTAATACAAAAAAAATCAGTATGGCAATTAAACTTTCGAAAAAAAAGGTACTGGAAATATTTGCTTGTCATATTATTATAATGATCAACTGGTAAAATATACGAGCATTGAAAAACGCTACATGAAAAATCGCTGCATTAAAAAAGACAGTTAATGAAATTTGTCATCGTGATAAAATGCGATGTGTAAAATTCGCTACTCGGAAAATATGCTTTTGTGAAAATTGTCTAACAAATCGTCAAAACTGTGACATATTAAACGAATATCTAGCAAAAAGTAGGGTAAAATAAAAATAAATCAAACGAAGGGGCATAGTTGTGGTTAATATGCATCAAATTGTGTTAAAGTTAAAATATTTTCCATAATATCAATATCCAGAGAGAAAAATGGGAACGACCTTTTTATGAAAAGTCGGTTTCGTACGATCTAGTTTCGTCTTAAAGGGTTATTTTTAAATTACAACGCTTAGGTTTAGGTGAGGTTTGTTCTAAGCTGTTTGATATAAGTAGGTATTTATTCCAAAAATAACTAAAAACAATATTTTTTTCTACAATAGCAACACTTTTTGTTATTAGAACGTAAGCGAAACCAATTGAGCAAAAATCGACCATCGAAGGCCAAAAGATAAACATTAAAATACCAGTAATATGATCAAATCTAAACCTTAAGTATTAGGTATAAGGATTAATTGAACGCATTGTTTGGTCATACCTTAGATTTCGTAATGATTTTATCCATGGGATTGTTGCATTGTTTGCGACACGAATTTATAAAGGGGCCCACTGATTAACAGTCCGCCGGACGGTATTGGCCTGTCAGTTAGAACAAAATTTTGACAGTTCCGAACAACTGACAGGCCGATACCGTCCGGCAGACTGTTAATCAGTGGGCCCCTTAAAGCTTATACATATTTATACATGGTGGCTAAAAATAACTGCATTCCCGTTGCCAGAGAGATTTTGGGATTATACTGAGCAACTTTTACTATGGGATCAACCCCGAAATCGCGAAAGAAAAATTTGGCTGTTTCTTACATTTTGGCTGCTCCATTTTATATGGGAGGTTAAATTTATTTTCCCGATTTCGGGGTTGGTCCCATAGTAAAAGTTGCTAAGTGTAACCCCAAAACCTTTTAACCACCGTGTATAAAATGATTCGGGCTTTTACAGTAACATATATTATACTTAGTAATTTAATAGGTAGACCCTTCAAAGTCACAATAGAAATCCACACGAAGATCTCGTAGGATGTGACCTCATACGACCTCACAAGGCTGAGGTCTAGAAAGCGCGCCTGGATCACGAAGCGCAGGTTGAGAGGTCACAGGGAAAGTGATATTGTATGAGAATGTTAGGTGAATCTTGCAATTCTTGAATCAAACAATAATTTTAAAATTCCTGGCTTTACTTTTTATATGTGTATTGTGTATGGTACCTAGACCAAAATCGTAGGTTCAAACCTCAGTTCTGTTGTTCTGTACGTATACTTTAGGGCGGAAAAGTTTTTGAGGAATAAATGCAAAAAGATGACGAAAAATTCGGTCAGGATCCTTAAAATCATATACAGAGTGGAGGTTAATGAGTTACGACATAACATATTATAGGTACCTATTTGGATGATAGACAATTTTCATTTTCTGCGCTAATATTTCTGATTCATTAATGCGCAATAAATCAAACAAAAATAAAATAAAACAGCAATCCACCATCTTGACTTTCAACGTCAAAATTCTGGGGAATGTTTCTGTTCTAACAACAAAATAACAATATAACATAACATATAAATATAAGCTCTGCACGTTACGTATATGGCCTGTGTGTATGTTACAGCGATTGAGCGTTTTATTCCCTAATAAATATATTATAAGTATGGTGTCACGATTATCGTAGAGTTTTATACATCACGCTTAATATAACTGTGAGAGCGGTTGTTTATGGTAGTTATATTATTATGATGCTGCAAATTCACACGCACCTTTGAATTGCTTCGCAGATGTATGCTGGTTTTCTCACATTTTTTCTCTTTAACAAAACATCAACAGGCCAAAATGACATTGTTGGTAGAAAACGCCAAACGAAACTTAAGTTTGGAAATAGGCCCCGTGCATGAACTATAAAGGGGCCCACTGATTATCAGATCGCCGGACGGTATCGGCCTGTCGGTTAGAACAAATTTTTGACAGTTCCGAACAACTGACAGGCCGATACCGTGCGGCGAACTGATAATCAGTGGGCCCCTTAAGGGGCAGCATAGGAGCCGGCCGTCAGATTTTTTGCCCGAGTTGTAAATGTGCCGCTTATGCTTCCGATGTAGCCCACAAAATGGCAGAACCTACTATGCATAAGGAAACGTACCGACGAGAACGGTAGATGCTAGCACTTGCTTTGGCAATGTACATGTGCATATTATTTTCCGATTCAGGCCACAAGATGGCAGACCCTCCAACGCGCACGGTCCCTATAGTCACATGAATTTTCGTAGCATCTGTCATTCCGATATTTTTTTTCCGTTGGGCGTTTGTCGATGTACGATTTCCATCTTGGCTAGCCCCCCTGGTAAATATCAAGTCATAAGTATTTTGTACATACCTAAGTCCCGACGAATTGATTGATTGAAGGAAACCGGACTAATCTTAATAAGGCCTAGTTTCCCCTCTGGGTTGGAAGGTCAGATGGCAGTCGCTTTCGTAAAAAGTGCCTACGTTAATTCTTGGGATTAGTTGTCAAGCGGACCCCAGGCTCCCATGAGCCGTGGCAAAATGCCGGGATAATGCGAGAAAGAAGGAGAAGTCCCGAGGAATTGATTACTAACCGGGGTTTGAACAAACCACCTTCGGGTCTGATTTCGGACGTCTTATCTCTCAGTTACCAGCGCTTCTAATTAAGAACTGTTTTTGAAATCCCTAATCCTTAGAGGATATAACCAAACGGAGACGCCATGTCTATAATTTTCGGTACAAAATAGTCTGCCGTTTTTTGCGGGGGAGGGGCACATCAAATGTACTACACGTAACGTAAAAATAGCCATGTAAGATAAACGTCAGTCCATACATGTGGTTGACATGTGGTTGACCATTGGCCGCCTATTTTCGACAGAGGGGAAGGCCTGTTAATGACCACTCCGTATGGTTATATTCTCTAAGCCCTAATCCGTGGGCGAGCATGAGGGCTACAGCTCAAACTTTCTTGTACAACGAAAGTAGACCAGTGCCAAGCAGTGGGATCGTAGTGATGATAAAATTAATCTAGGTTTGTTTTAAGTTCCATCGCCACACGAGTTTGCTCTAATATTTCAGTAGGCGAAGAAACTACTACTACTACTTTGAAGTGTAATTTATACTGATATTCAGGATTAAGAAGCGTAGAAGAGAAAAAGGGTAACTCAGACGTATGTTAAAACATGATTCAGAAAGTATGGAGCCACGTAAATAAAAGTAACTACCATAAAAATAATGATTTTTACGATAACACGTCTATGACAAAAATGCCAATTCATCGAGTTTTTCTTAAAAAACTCATTTATCTCTAAATATGCCTTGGCTTATTATAGTGAAAAGTTACCTACATAGTAGCAAGTATGTAAACACCCCACTGTTATAAATGCCATAACCCATATATCCTAAAACCTTGGTAGAAAGTTAAACAGCGCCATTACTAACAAGTACACATAGTTAGATATAATGGCGACGACCTACTAAAGGACTGGGTCCACATTTCTGCCTCGGAATGATTGTGCTAGCGACTATGTTGTGATACTATCTATTTCTATTTCCGAGTTTGTAGTAAGGAGAAAATGAGAAGTGGTATTTCTCTATTTTCATCTTGTTTTTTCTTTATTTTTATTATCTTTCAATCCTTTTGTAAGCAGGTAATCTGATAAAAATGATATAGGTGGTGGTACTGGTGCTCGACGCTGTCCCAGTACCTACATGTCATCTTGAAAGTTAAGTCATTGTTAATAGAGGTGACAGCAAGGTGTCATCTATTGGGCATTAGCATGTCGAGCACTAGTACCACCACCTTATATTATAATTTTGTCCTTCTTGAAGTACACTAAATAATTTTTGGTCGGCCGGTAGTTGAATACACTTTCTTATATTTATTCATGTTTCCAGTAATAAGAAATATAATTAGTTCCACAAAATAAAATAAAAAAGAGTTAAAATGATACAACTAAATAAGTACTTATAAGTAATGAAAGCGTTGCCTCGACACATAGATTTTTATAAGTTCAAAGAGAACCCACAACTAACAAAAAACCTATACGAAAACATTTTCTAAGCTCCAGGTCAAACATACCCTTTTAATCGCATTACGGCGAAAGTAAAGGTCATCACCCCGATGACAGCTCTTGGCCAGACATTGATAGATGCCTAAAATATAAGAATAACAATAACTCACGTCAATCATCCATAATTATCTGTATTATGATTGACTTTCACTCGAAGTTGCTTAATTGAATAAAAGTGCGTCGTGGGTGTTAAGGGCCATACCAGTTAAGTGACCATTATGTGGACTGTCAATGCAAAAAAGTATGAATAGGTTAGTTAGTTAAGTATGCTGTTTGCCGAATTCATTATATGTATAGTTTTCCGTTAAACCAACCTTATTTTACGTTTATTACAATGTTAAATCGTGATCAGCTATATAATATAATTTATTTATTCTGACTAATGTTTTTTTGTAAATTACTTCTATGTGACATAGTCTGTAGCCTGGATTGAATGTAAGTGGTTTTATTTTTAACACCGATAATAATTATTATGAATTAGAATTTTATTTTATTGCTTAGCGCATTTCATACAAAACTGTTATGGCGCCTCTACACAATGGGCCAGCGCCGGCCACTCCAAGTGACGCAGCCATGCGGTAGAATGAGATAGCAATATCACTTGCTCCCTCTAACGCATAAATGCGTCCCTTGGAGTGGCCGGCGCTGGCCCATCGTGTAGAGGAGCCATTAAAATTCAGACAGAACTAATAGAAGAGAGAAAAGATTATAAACTATCTACTTTATGTTGAAATTGACCAGTTACATGATATGATTGCACAGCCGTTTTAATTGACTGTATTTTCAACTTGACCTTCGGCAGGATCACGATAATTATTATATCAGTCATCAAGTTTTTATCCACAGCCGCTACGATTGCTTTAACATTTGATTTATTCGATGATGCTATAAATGCTTTGACTTTCGTTCACAATAATTTAGTATTCTAAAAAAATGCCCTCTGGCCGCTTGGTCTGACAGTCGTTTCCGACATGTCGGGCGACAAGAAATATTTAAACCTTACTATAATTAATAATTCGATATAGTATATAGATATAACTTCACGTCATTAAATGAAAAAATGTACATTAATGCACTCATCATTAAAATGCCAAGATCGTGTATTTAACAGGGCGTATATCGTCACTTGTAATATGAATTAACGTAACCGCCAAATGACGATTTTTCGGCAGAAGCCAAAAACTAATATGCAAATTAGAAAAAGTGGTGTAACTTTTTATGTACAAATGTTATTGAAATCGTGTTTATAGCAATTATTTTGATATTGTGAGATCTTTAAACTAAATGAGGTATTAAAAAGGCTGCTACTACAGTTTAGAAAATAGCATGGCGTTTACGTTATTTTTTTTTTTTATAATAGGAGTTACATTAGGGTTTAGTAAAAAAAATTAAGAACTGTTTATGGTATGTCACGGAAAGATACGAATAATTAACGTAAGTGACACAGTTTTCAAAATTTGGAGTTACGTTACAAGAAACTAATTATAGCATTTTCAAACTTATTCTCTAGTAATAAGGTCTAAAGTATAATAGTTTCTTCGGTTTGGTAAGTCATGAAATGAATAAAACTGGTTTTTAAGTACGAAACAGTTTTAATAATTGAAACCTCTGTCTTAAAACAAATTAAACATATTAAATCTCTTTAATGTTCTGTAATTTTAAAAGAAAATAGAATTAATCCTTACAAACCAATAAAATTTATGAGATCAGCAAAAACACTTAATTTTACTTTCCTACTTTCTACTTCTCTTTACTCCTTTTCCTTGCTTTGCTTTTCCTTTCCTCTTTTTTACAGCATCTGATGCTTTTGCTGCATCTTCAGCTTCCCCTTTCTTCGCTTTCTTATCCCTTCCCTTTTTTATGTTTCCCTTTGTATTATTTTTTCGTCACATTCATCAATTTCCCCCCTTTGGTCTGTTTTTTCAACATCATTAGTTGGATCTTTATCTTGTATTATGTCGTCCAAATAATCAATTTTGTCGACATAAAGGCAGCTGTAAATAATCTTGTACTTACACATTGTTTCGGTATGACCTCGTCGTCACAGAGTTTTTTTAGGTCCTTGTATTTTCTTGTGGAAATTGGCAATCCCTGTTCATAAAGGTTTTGCAGAGCACCACTCAATGCATTATTCGTTACGACCCGTTCATTGGATTGACCTTTTCCCTTCCTCCTCTTTCCTTTTCCTATTTTTGCTGTCCCTAGATCCAATGTTATTTTGAAAGTATCACCGTCGTCCTTCATTGTGTACTTAATTAGCAAAATTCGTTAAAGTTTTTTTTTTTTATTGTTGCGATTCTGATGTCTATGAGTCTAAAATTTGGATTTGAAGTCGTTTCTGAAGTAAATACTTGATCGGCTATAATCTCCCTGTTTATGAAGTCTGCGTGGTCCAAGGTATTTACAACATAAGGCCGTGGTGTCTTGCGTGCTGTAAGCATGAAAGTAGGCCATTGTACTGGGCTCCACACACTGAGTTTTCGAACCTCACGTTCTATAACACTATGCATCGAATCCACCGGCATATATGTGTGCCCCGGTAGGAGATAGTTTAATTGCACTGATTGTAAATTTTTTGCGTTCTCGCGAAAGAATCTCAATAAATAATTACATATTTTGTTCCTTTTTTGACAACGTCAAGGAGATATTTATATAAACAGGTCCCAATTTCGCAACAGAATATATTCTGTGTATTGGATTCATACACAGTTAAATTGTAAACAGCATACTTTCTGCTGTAGTATAGCAGCATACTCTGGCCATGTGGGGTATTCAGAACTTTCTGAAGATCGAAACTAGCCATCACTGTCGAGTTATCGTTATACATATAACATATTACGATGTATTTCAGCTGGTTTGTAGCATGCTTTTTTTTCTTCGAGGTGATTTATGTACTCATTAGTCTCTTAAATTAATAATTAAAGTTAAGATAAACTATAATTTTAGTTTCATTTTTGTTTCAATCATGAAAAAAACTTGCTAGAAGCTACATTGAAATATAAATGTTCTCCGCCGAAGCCTTTTCTCAATAGTCAGGTACACTTGTACACTTGTAGCTTGGGTTTTTTTTACAATAGAAGTATGTAATCTCGTTTTAAAGTTTGAAACTTGTCTGATCTAGGTAAATCAATTTAGCGTAAGAGTCAAAATGAGTAACGTAAGAGTCATATCTATAAACAGATGACTCTTACATTAATTAAATTTTTCAACTTTGGACAGTACCTCATACTAGTCAATGCGAAACTAAAAAAACTTGTCGTTACGTTACCCTATAGTAAGTTATTTATAAAAAATGTGTCATACATTAATTCAAAGTCGCTAAAATTAAAAAAACGGTCTGATTTTGGTTAACGTAATCGACTTTTTTTTCAAGGTATCGAAATTTTAATAGCAGTAATCGACAGATAATGAAATTTGCAGTCGAACTGTATACTTAACTCAATTTCGTAATTTTGGCGGTTACATTAATTCATATTACAAGTGACGATATTATCTGTATAGTCTATTTAATTCAGTAATTATATTGAAATATATGTTTCACTTGGTTGCTCTAGTTAACACAATTTACTACTATCCAGCACGTTTTACTGAAGACCGGATAATAAATCTCATCTTACTGTCATCCTCAAGAATACCATGCCGTATTCCTTTTTTTGTGCCTAGAATATAAGCGTAGTTAAAAACGTAAGTTCAAAAAAATGGGCGAGATAGTATTTTGGAGAACTAAACTAACTATCTAACCAGAAGGCAATGAGCTTTACTTTTTAAAATTGTTTTAGTAGACACAATGCAATCAACAATTTTGTGTTTGATTTATTTGGATTGAAGCAGACATTAATAAACTACTCCTATCACTTTCCAGAAACTACTTAGAACATACTTATATTTTCCAGGCTGTAGAAATGTTTCACTACCTACATCCACATCATCAGCCAACCTACACATCAGCATCCTCCGTCCTCTATCGCTGAGACAGTTAACTGATCATTCCTGATCAGAAGTGAAATATTAGGTAGTACCTATGATAACAAATACTCATTTATAACCTATGCAAATTGATTCGGCACCGTTAAAATGCATTACCTCAATGTCTGGATAGTGGGATGCTCTTTTAAATAAAAGAGCCTAGTTAAAGTTTGTAGACGATATCCTAGCAATACCTTTTTATAATGTATATACGTATTCCAACCAAAATACGTTCAGTTATATATCATCATATCGCATCGTTATACATCTCTTAATTATCCCTACCAACAATCAATAAACAACTTCATTCAATTCTTCATTTCTTTACACATTTTCCCACAATCCGGTATAAATCAAAACCAGACTTATGGCACACCACACTGATGACAATGACCTTGACTGAATGAGTAAAAACTCTTCTCACCGACGATTAGATTCTCATTATTGTTGACAGTTTTTGCATCGTGTAAACTGTTGCGATGAATGAGTGCCGAGATCATTGAGAACGCGTTTCTTATCTGTGCATTTAACACATTTTGTGTTTGCATACTTTTGCAGGATTGGGCCAAGGAAGTAGCAGAGCGGCAAAAGTAAGCGCAGTACTAACATCGACCATACACCAAAACTTGGCAAGACAAATGCAATTTTGATTTATCAAAATGAAGATTCAAAATACAATTTGGAATTATTAGAGAACTTAAAAAAGAAAGAGATTATACTAATTAAGTAGATACCTATTATTTGGTGTTATTAAGAAGTAAGATTATAAATAAAATTATAAAATAACTGGGAATTTTAAATGTTTAGCTAGATCTATGTATTGGTAAAAGTAATGAGTGTACGTTAAAAGCGCAACGCATATTTTAAAAACAAATAAATATGCAATTTTAGAATTGTATAGTCTTTAAAATTAACTTGAAGTATTTTTCTCATAATTGTTTATGAATGGTAATGTTATATCATATAATTGTACGTATAATGTCGGTATTATGTCGGAGTAAAGTCTTGCCGCTTATCATTAGGGTAGACTATTGTATACATAATTACCCGATATATCGCACGTTGCCAAGCTGCCCAGTGGGCCTACCACGAACCACGTTCGACGTGTTGCCTCCCTGTTGCACTTGTAAATTCGTAGGTAAGTGTGACAGGGAGGCAACCGGAGACCGGAGTCAGTGGAAGAAAAAGATTCGAGCCCTACACCCAAACAGGGGGTAACGGGATGGAAAGAAATAGAAGATCGTTCGTTGCATTTAGGTTTAATGTCTAAACACTTTCATATTTAAAAAGTTTATCGCCATCTAGATTTCCGCTACCCGCTACGCTCGTGCTCGAATGCACCATAATTCAATACTATCAATGCATCAAAATGCACTCCGGATCTAGGTTATCCAGATAAACTCAAATGAAAATGGTAGCTAAAGCGGTATTTAGTCGGCTTACTTGTAAATGTGTGCCAGAAAACGGTTGAATTTGATATGAAAGATATGGTTCGCTTCAGAATAAGTTTTTGTTAGTTCCATACTAATTGGTAAGGTGTTATATTCCGCTTCGGTGGTTGTAATAAACATTATATTACGTATAGCTAACTAAGGTTTTACGGTGTATCGATGTCAATATTTTTCTTGGTCTGCAAAAATGATTTTAAAATGTTTTTTAGTTTTTAAGTTTATAACAATTTTATATTATTTTAGTCTGTAAAGTATGTGTCTATGAGACTTAATTGCCTGATAATAAACGATTTTTGATTTGATTTAAAAATATTTTATATTTTTAATATGCAACATTTTAATAAGATTTTACTTTCTCTCTCATTTAATTCAGTTTCCTAGAACATTACGAGTACCAAGTGGGCTAAGCCGTGTCGTGACTTAAGCGTTCCAGAATTAAACCAGAAAGCCGGCTGTACCTGTAATGAGATATTTCTAACAATCGTAGCGTCAGAATAACAAATATATTGAATCTATAAAAAGGACAAATATATTTTTTCTACTCGTCGAATTTAATAGTTGAATTAAGACTTCATACACCAAAGTATAATTGCGTACATTTCACTATGGGCTCCCGACTCAACTATAATGACATTAATGACTTGTTACGAAACGCTTTAGTCAACTGTAATGTATTCGACCAATCACGTGTCGCCAAAATATAGAACAAAAGACATCAACGCGCTACTATTTAATGAATAAGGAGTGCGTTGATGTCTTTTGTACTATCTTTTTATCTTCTGAGTTTTACCTAATTCGTTTAATTGTTTAGGTTAAAGAAAAGTTTTTTTTGGTAAGTTTATTTTTTTATACTAACTGTACTGATCATTGACTTAAACCGCAGTTTAAGAGGTATAATACAAAACTCGCGCCAACGGCACTGTCATTGTCATCTGTGTCAAGTGCACCTAAACTTGTACTTACCTGGCAAGTACTGGCTACATTGTTGAGAAGCGAAGTATGTCGAACAGTTTATTTATAAGAATGATAAATGTAAACACTAAACAACGAATATGAGCATTAAATCTTATTTAAGGAACTGTAATCTTATGTAAGTTCATAACAGTAAAATACCGCAAAAAAGTTTTTTAGCAATATTGAACTTCATTTTGGCCTGTATCTTTTCAGTTAAATAAATATTTATATCATTGATTAGCTTATTTGAAATAATTTCTGCACAAAAGTAATATTATTATGAAAACGCGATTATATTTTATTAGCATCGAGTAAAACTATTCTCGGATATGATATCTTCATCTTTCAATTAAACAATTTAAGATCCTAAAAGATACTATGAGTAACGTAGAGAATGAAAACGATGTCAAACGTAATAAAACCAAGAGTAATCATAAAATAATGACGGCTAATTATAAAAATAAAAGGGGAAAGGAAATTTCTATGGTTAAGATGGAAAATGCTGCGATAACGTGGAACCCTAATTATCTCACATAACATACATAAATGACCATTATAATACGCTATTATTCGTCGTAAAAGTATAAATTAGACCTTTTATTATGATCGTGCCTTACTGTTACTTGTGTTGGCAGTTATAGAAAGTTATAATAACATTTAAAGTTTATGAAACTCAAAAGCTCTTGAGTTTTTTTGTGTATTTAGTAAGTGTCAGTCATATTTGAACACTTTAACGGTTGCTTTCATGTTTGATAAATACATGAAAGGTGATTAGGTTAATTAAAAATGTAAATAAACGTGTCAGCGAATTATTTAGTCAGTTTTATTCCGTACTAGCGACCCGCCCCGGCTTCGCACGGTTACACAAAACCTTAACAAATTTTACATCCAAACCTTCCTCAAGAATTACTCTAGTGATAGGTGAAAAAATCATAAAAATCTATTCAGCAGTTTTTGAGTTTATCGCGAACATACACACAAACAGACAGACGCGGCGGGAAACTTTTTTTTATAAGGTGTAGTGATGTACGTATGTGTCACTCGGTCATTCTGAACGCGTAAAAAACAAATGAGGAACGTGTAACAAGCGTATTTAAAATGGAACACAATTTCAATTCAACACTTTAAAGCGAAAACAAAAACCTTAGTTTAAAAAATACATGTGTCGGATTATCTTTTGTTTTTCGTCGGTTAAAAGGGCCGATTTCACTCGTTCGCAGACTATCGTGACATTAATCAAGAGATCTCATAGCAGACCTAATGATATGATTCCCACGCCAACTTTGTGAACCATAACCACACAATAGGTGAAGGCTAGGAAAATGTATTAACAATGAAATTAGAAGCCAATTATGCTTTTTTCTAATTATCTCGTTTTCTCTGCGATGAATATGTTATCAAGATAGTATTGAAATGTTAGTTGAAGGTTAGTGTACTACGTTTTTTGAGAAAAAATAAAGATATACCGACATAGCTACCTATTTAATTGCTGATATAAATTAACTGATCTAATATTATGATCTAAATTAATCTTCCTAATTAGTTTTCTTGATAAACGAAATGCTTTAGTCAACTGTAATGAATTCGACCAATCACGTGTAGCCAAAAGATAGAACAAAAGACATCAACGCGCTACTATTTAATGAATAAGGAGTGCGTTGATGTCTTTTGTACTATCTTTTTATCTTCTGAGTTACTTGCCTAATGAATATGTTATCAAGATAGTATTGAAATGTTAGTTGAAGGTTAGTGTACTACGTTTTTTGAGCAAAAATAAAGATATACCTACATAGCTACCTATTGCTGATATAAATTAACTGATCTAATGTAATATTATAACCTAATTTAATCTTCCTCTTAGTTTATTTAATAAATAACACTTTATTTTAAGATTTACTGCTCTAAAATGAAATCTAAAAAAAATATTCTTAAAAATATATCTTTGGCATAGATGTATTAGTAACCGAAAGCAATACCTAGATGACTCTGGATATCGTTCGGATATTAATCCTGATAAATGTATCAATAAAATATATGAAAAAGTTATGACACTAAATGTTAAGCAGATAAGTTCATACTCTGTGAATCTATTGGACATTATGTTCCCACAAATTACAGGGTTAAATTGTGATGTTCACAAAATAGAAAGTCAAAAATTAGCGCCAGTATCATCTTTGACCACCATGAGAACTCATGCATTGTCAATTTTGTGAAAGCCGGTAATAGCGGAGTTATGGAAGCATCATCGCCATTAAAAATTGCTTAAATTACTCGAAAACGCTGACTACTGCGTCTTAATTGCTTTATACCGGTCAATTTGCAAGTTACTTGCGATTTAAGTGATGTTTTATATGTTAAATGGTGGTTAAGCGTTGTTAACTTTGAATAAACTACAAAATTACAACTAAGAAATAGTGTTTATTCAAATATTAGTACCATTCATTGCGATATTTGCATGTAAAATTTTGTGAGATTCAGTCATTACAACTGTTTAATATTTTTAAAGAATGCTCAGCAAAAATAATAGTATTTTTCTACTCATCTTCTTTCTTACTAAAATGTCTTATAACAGTTAACAGAACCATCATGGTCGTCAGAAGATAATCTACTGGCCTAGTTTTCAACTGATTTTTCAAATTATATACGTTTTTTTACAAAATTTTAAGAATATAATAGAATTCATATATTCATAAATTTCCTTAAGTTCTTTGTAAGCACACCATTTAAAAAGTGGCATAAGACAGAAATGGGAGATTATGTCCGAACGAAATCGCGAAAAAATTTGGCTGTTTCATACATTTCAGCTAATTATTCCATTTATGAAACATCCAAAATTTTTTTCGCAATTTCTGCATTGGTCCCTTAATAAAAGTTGTTCAGTATGACCTATAAAGTCACTACGCAGAGTATGACTGGCGGTTTAAATTTCACCGTATATAAGTAAGTGTATAAGGATGGTAACAGTAATTTGGAACGCCTTGCGGTGACCGGTAAAATCGAGGGAAAAAGGCCTAGAAGTCCCAAACGATGGTAAGACCAAATAGCGGAGGAACTAAAAATCTCAGCGACGCACTCCACCAAGCTACAGAACGGGACCGATGGAGACAACTAGTTGACGGAATCAAACGGAGTCACGATCCTCAGCAATGAGGGACCGATTGAAGAGAGAGAGATATGGATGGGTTATATGTTGTCAATATTCATACCTTTGAGACTATGAGGGCCTTGCCAGCCAAGATAAAGAGTCCAGCAATAGCCAGCGGAACCATGGCGGCCATCTTCATCGCGAAACCCATCGCCATCATCCCCATCATCTTCTTCATCTTGCCTCGTCCTGAAAAATACATGATATCATGTTAGACATCGGATGCTCGTAGTTGTTACATCAAGAGGTTGTCTCTTTCCATCGCGCAATGTTATACAGTGACGGGTATTTTATCACATGGATAACTATCCATCATACGCCTGTTGGTCTAGATAACATGGAACAGTCGGATGAGGACAGCGTACGACGTCTAAAGATCCCTATATCTCTAGAGGAGACTTTTGTCCAGGACGTCTTGTAGTCGATCAAATAAACATAGTAGCAAGTCACTGTGAGCTCCTGCATGTTTCACATTATTTATTATGCAAATTAAGCAATATTAGCTATGAACACGTTACGTTAGATACGTTAGCATGGAAGAGAACAATCTCACACCTGAGGATGCCGAAGACCGGGCAAACTGGAGAAGATTGAGCAGGAAAGCGGACCCTGGTGCTAGGCCGGGAAAACGTTTGGTTGAAGAACATGAAGAAGCAATATTAGCTTCGGTCAAACAATGGATGGGTGACCGCGACAGTGATTGTCATATCAAGGGTCTGAGTGATTTTTAAGGTACAATGTTTGTAATTTTACTGTTATTATCGATATCTCGTCATTGTGTATGTGTGGGTAAGTCGCTTTACTGACAGGACGCCAGAAGTCCGCCAGATTCATTTCGCGGCCAGTCGCGGGGCGAGGTAATGCGAGTCGGGGCGGGGCGGTGCGTGGTTCTGTATGATAATACTATTACTTATTATGTGACTGGACTTATAACTTTCAAGTAGCCTTTCCACTAATCAAAGAGTAAATTAAGACTGGTTCCATAGATCCCCCCTCCCTGCCTTAGTTGTTAGGTCATAGGACATTTTAAAGGTATAGTTTGTCCATGTTATTTGTTAAGACTAAGTTGATAGGTGACCAAGTTTAGTTGTCCACAACTCCACAGATGATAAGAAGGATTATCTTAAACGCAAACTACCTTAAGTTTACGTAGATTTCGATTTCTCTTTGGGATATTCATTATATCGTAATGGCATGATATGATGAAATGAAAGTGCAAATTAACTCGACGGGGTAACAAGAACCCCCTAGGTCGGTCTGCCGGATGTTATTGACTAAGTCAATCAAATTAAAACCTAAATTAACAAAATTTTATTACTTCAGCAACCAGGAAAAAAATATGTTTCAAATGAAATTAACATTTATTTTACACTAAGATGTGCTTGTTTTTTCAAAATCTGTGTATATAAATAGGTAAAAATGTCGTATTGTCGAAAAACTCCTCCGAGTCATCACCAAAAGAGAACGTATGGATAGCACGCGAAGCAAAATGTACTCGTAAGTGTTAAAATAAGTGCTACATTAGTTAAATTGTCTTTCGTGTTCTACTACTTAATATCACATAATTATTACAAACGCCAACTGTCACACAAACAAATTATACATGTGTGTAGTATATTGTTAAACAAATGAACAGTTTTCATAACGACATTTACTAGCATTTATAATTACAGGTAAATTATCGTATGCTATCACACTAGGAAAACCCCAGATCGGTACAGTCGCCATCAAATATATCGGAGCGGCCAAGGTGCTCATAAATATCTGAACACGACTCTATTGTCAAGGCGCTTGAGTGCGTGTTCAGATATTTTTTACACGTCGGCCGCTCCGATATATCTGATGGGGACTGTAAATATCGTTAGTATTAGCAATTGCAAAATTTTCCTTCCTTATTATACAATAATAATAAGCCGGATATATTGAAAATGATGATAAATTTACTTAATTATAGTTAAGTGGTACTTATGTCTTATGTTTTTTAGGCTTAAGTATACGGACGATGTTACTAATAGTCGTATTCCAATTTCCTTATTTCGCTATACCTCGACGATCGCAAATAAAAACACACGTCAGTTAATAAATCTTTTTAAGGGCCTAAAAAAAAGACTATTGGAAACCACGGGTGACCCTAGGGCTGGCTCATTCCTAGGCCAAAGAATAGGCATAGCTATTCAGCGTGGGAATGTAGCCAGCCTTATGGGCACCCTTCCGCAGGGGACAGATCTGGGGGACCTAAGGTAGGTGGGTAAGTTTTATTTATTTATTTTATTAGTTTTAGTTTTAATTTATTTAGTTTATACATAATTTTAATAATAGTTTGTATAAGTTTTGTTATTTAATAAATTAGTTCCTCCCCATTAAATAATAATATTGTACAATAAAATACCATACATATATAAAAAAAAAAAAAAAAAAGTTAATAAATCTAGATACGATATGGAAGATACGATGGCTAGATACGATGTTTGAAGAAACGTCACATTTGACACTGACATAATAATATCTAATGCATATCGTATCTAGATCTATTAACTGACGTATCATAAAGTTCGAATCGGGCACACGGTCTGCTTGGAGATAGATGAAATTGAGTAGCCATTTGCAATTGACATGGTGTGACATATGTGATCAAGCAAAGACATAAAATTAATTTATTACCGTCATACAAGCATTGTTTATACGACAACGCTTTCACTCACTTGAATTTTTAGTCGCTATTGGCGACATGTTTCGGGCCCGTCGGGGGTCCTTCCTCAGGCTCGAGTGCTCGCGGCGGCTGCAACTCGTGCACTGAAGGACCCCCGACGGGCCCGAAACATGTCGCCAATAGCGACTAAAAATTCAAGTGAGTGAAACCGTTGTCGTATAAACAATTTAAAACATGTCTCACGAAAGTTTAATATCGATCATACAAGCATGTTAAAGAGGTGAAAAGTGAATCTGCAATATACAGATATATCCCCCTCTTCCTTCCTTGCCGTATCCGGCAAGGGCGACTCCATCAACAATTCTTATCCGGATTATGAAATGCCCTTACTTCTCTGTTTTAATGTTCGTATTACAGATATATAATACGAACATTAAAGCACAAGTGGTGAAGATATTAAAATTTGAATTCATGAATGAAAGCATTTAAAGAAGTTTTACTATTCATTCATTAATTCATTCACGATTTCGTGATCTTCATTGTAAGTGCTTTATGTGAATATTACGAACTTTCCCTCAGTTTCGGATCATTGATAATTTTTAATAGACTTTGTCTTGAAGTTATTGCGTGATTGAGTGATTCTGAGTTGAGTTTTATGTAACTTTTTCACGGTATGTAATAAAAATAAACACTGCGTGAGAAAAGTGATGCAGATTGTTTTTAGCGTTGATAGTGTCATAAATGTTTTATAGGATAGTATAGATATAGGTAGTATTCATATATCATAATAGTAGATTTTATGCGTATTATTCTATCGGTAGAGTAAAATGGACTTTAACTTTTGTCATTATTGTTTACAAACAAATTCCCCAGACTGACAAAGCATAATGTAAGTAATTATTGGGTGTTTTATTTATTTCCAGCTCAAAAGGCTGTATGACTTGCACCATTCATTAACCCGGGGTTAACCGGTTAAACCTGGATTTACCATGGTTACTAGTACAATTGGACACTTGGTTAACGGTTTAACCGGTTAACCCCGGGTTAGTGGGATAGTGTAAGTGGCGCTTAGCGAGTTAGGAGTCATTAAATAGATTTGTCTCTGTTATCCAGTGGAAGTAAACATGACAAAATAAATCAGCTTGTCAAACTCTCAAACAGTAGTCATTAAGAAATTTTTATATGAAATGCTAGAAAAAACAATTTTGCGTGCAAGCTTGCCTGTATTACAATCCTTCTTTTTGACTTGTTCCGATTTATTAAATATACATTATGAATTTATGACCTAAACTATTGTATTTTATGATTTTTTAAATAATTGAATGCATGGTCCGAAGCATTTTATTTTTCGGAGTTACTAAGATTTCCCGCTGTAAAGTGTCATATTTCTTTGAGTTGCTGAAGTTTCCCACTTTCAAGTGTCATTTATGTCTTTTATGACTGTCATTATACACGTTAAGCGACATAAACAGCCACAATAGCCCCAAATGGACGCACTGACCACGCCACTTTTCTATCATGTCATTTGAGGTTTCCATTAGACATTTATTTAAATAGGCCTATTATTTAGACGACAGTGCGTTGGAAAAGTGATTTTCTTTTGTATTTTAAATAATAGTGCAATACTTGGCTACATGTAGATAATTTAAAGCCTTGTACCTATCTATACACTATATCATTATGACGTTAAAGTTTTGTACCTTATTAAAGTTACTACAATTATGCTACAGTAAAGTTATAGAAATCACGATCAATAACAGGTTGATGATATATATATATGATATGATATATATATAAATAAATAAATAAATATTATAGGACATTTTTACACAAATTGACTAAGCCCCACGGTAAGCTCAAGAAGGCTTGTGTTGTGGGTACTCAGACAACGATATATATAATATATAAATACTTAAATACATAGAAAACACCCATGACTCAGGAACAAATATCTGTATCATCATACAAATAAATGCCCTTACCAGGATTCGAACCCGGGACCATCGGCTTCATAGGCAGGTAATATACGATTATAATTTACACATATATATATATATATGTGTGTGTAATATACGATTATAATTTTTCGGAATCATTATGCGTGATTGTGTAAACAAACAAATATTTAGTGATTGATATTTGATATTTATAGTGTATTTAAAAAGTGGTAAGAAAATATTGTTATGAAGATTCTGACTTTATGACCTTAAAGCTACGTTAGGTACTTATAAGGTGTTTGTTTGACAAGAAAATCAGTTATAAATAAATTATTTATTAACATTGCACTCCGTTCTCCATAATACTAGTCTAAATTAAACTGGTGGTTGTTTATTTAAGATAAGTTCAGGTCATTGAACTTTAAAGTACTTATGTAAATATATTCAATACGATTGTTACTAGTGAATGATTATGGTATGGTAACCTGTCCATTGATTACATGCAAAACATTGGTTATCATTAATACGTTAACTATTCGCCACGTGTCAATCATGTAACACGATAATTTAAGTTTTATCACTTGTCTTGTGTTGTTGTTCGGTTGGATGCGTTTGGTTATCTCATTGTTTATTAATGAAGATGATTACACACTTTTTTATTTTAATTCCTTATGTTTATTGATTATCTGTGTGATTGGAACTAGGATGAAGTTGTTGCTTACTGTTCTGTTATGTATTGTTTTGGTGTATAATGGGGGCATTGCCGAATAAGATAGTTAAAAGAAATATTTAAATAATAAAATTAATAAAGCAGGTTTGTTAATGCAAAAAGCGATATATATACAAGACAAAAATAATAAGAATATGTTTCGCCTATTCACGAAAGTTAAGGACCATAAATCATAATGTTTGGATGTGAAATGCATTGTTGTTCGATAGTTTTTGATATAAAATTATTAAGGATATTAAAAATTATCTTCTCCTTGGTTATCGAGAAAGGCAGACATCCCATTTAAGAATCAAAATAAGTTAAATATTTACCTTCTTCGACGCCCCTATTCAACTCCTCTCCTGTCATTTTGGGGAGGGACAGCTGAATGGTCCTTGAATTGGCGAAGGACGCAATCCTGTCCCACAGCATCTCTGAAAGAGTCTCATCCTTATCCTGAAGATTCCTCGGCAGCGTTGCTTCAATATCCTTTTCACTTATAGGCGCTGCTTCAGGCTCCGAAGATTTTATAACCTCAATCCCATCTATAACTGGAATAGCTTCCATCCTAGCCACTCGATCGAAGAACAATATGGCCTTCTTTTTTAAGCAAGGAACAATCCCGTCAGTCCGTTGGCATTCTTCATATATCCTCAGCATACTCTTCAATCCCATGTCTTCTCTAGGTGCTGATCGCGCCACCGCGAGGACCGCCGCAACAACAACCACTTTTGCAAACATTGTGTTAGATCCACGCGGTGCGGTTGGTAAAAAAAGACTGTTTAAGAACATAAAGCGCCTCGCGTATTTATAGGCCGTATGGCAAAAAGAATTGTGCCTCTAAGATCGAGGGCTAGGGTGAGTGCACAACGGTTGAACTACGAATGGGACGCTTGGAGTTTGTATGCCGCTTTAGAGCAATGCCGCCGCTCACCGCCGGTGTGTTCCAACCGTTAGTCTGTACCGATGTGCGAGTGTGTAGCGAAATGGAAAATTGTTTGTGTTAGTCTGTAGAAGGGAGTGCTTAGGGATGGAGGTGGCAAGTTTGATAATGACCCTTTATACAAAAGCTTTGACATACACATTTGACACGGTTGTTAGTTAAGAGGCATTCAAAAGCGTCTTTAATGTTTGGATTAACTGATGTTCACACGATTACATAGGCCCATATATTTATTTTATAGTAAACAGCAAAGTGTTTCGAATAATTTATATTAAATTAGTTTTTCGCTATATGTGCCTACCTATCTCGATACCTTTTATGTTTGGTTGGGTTTTAAAATTCAGATAAAAAATATACATTTAGGTTAATAACATAAAACTGAACAAAATATATTCATGATATCTTTTTTATGACGATTTTGGTGAATTCTATATTAATAAATAAAATGTATTTTGAAGATTAATAATCGGTATTATAGAAGGTATATTTCTTTATGAATATCCTTATATGTTAGTCTTGTGGATAAATAAATTTATTTTCTCATAAGAAATTTAACATTTCACTTGGACAGAAAAAATACAAGATGAAACATAAAATGTGTGTGAGCATGCAGGTAATTGACGTAATAATTTTTAAAGTTATTATAACATAAACAATATGCAAATATTTAGATAATGACAATACCACTACTACCAATTATTAAACCACTAAAAAAGGAGATCAAATACGAGTACCTAGGGTAAACCCTCCAGTGAATGAACACCCCCCAGTGAATGAACAAAATCACGTTTTTTGTCTAAAATAAGAAATACACCAATTTCCACCACTTTTCGTATTTTTTTTCTTATTAATAACTCTATTTTCTATGCAATGGCAACCCGTGATAAATTTATTTTCGACCAGTTTGAATGTGACTGGCATTTGAAGTTTACAGGTTTCTGGTTTTGAAGTTTTGTAAGGAAAATTTAGATCCCAGGTAAGAACAGTGTACGTTTGGAGCAACATATGAAGTGCTTATTTAATGTTTACCTGTACAAAGTTGAGTTATTTGGTTAGATTAAGAGTTATACCTTGTATAAATGTACACTTTGTCGGCGTATTATGCGATTTAGTCTTTATTTTTTATAGTTCCATTACTGGCTTATCAAATGTTCTGAAACCAGTAAATGAACGGTGTGTTCATTTACTGGTGTAGTCCAGATTTACATTGTTTTCAAAATTTATATATAAACGAAATGGTATTGAGCTTGTTTTTTGTGATTCTGCATAGAAAACGATTCTGATTCATTCAGCCAGTATTGGAACAAACCAAATTTCTATAGTCCATATACTAGATTTTTCATGCCTATGTATGAACAATACAAAATTTGGCTTGTTCATTTACTAGATTTCTACTAATTCTATGTATGAACAATATAACCACGAATAACGCAATGACAAGTTTATTATTTTAAGCATTACTTGTTAAGCCTGACCTATTTTCAGCAAAATATGCACGTTATTTCTTGTTTTAAAAATTGATTCTCTTTTTCTATACGTAAAGGGTTGCTGTGTTATCGGTGAATAACCATCATTTTATTTAATTGAAATCAATATGAAGGGATAAAAAGATATGAACGCTTTAGCTATACCTACTACAATAGAGTTAGAAACGGTTTTTATGTTAAAAGTGTTTTTTAATGCTGATTAAAAAGATGTAAATAATGTTCATTCACTGGGTTTTGCGGTGTTCATTCACTAGTTTTTATGTTCATTCATTAGGTTTTTGGGTACTTTTTGATAAATTCTGCTGTAACTCAAAACCTATAAAAGTAATGAAAAATCGAAGAAATTACTTTCTTGTTTATTAAATGAGGATTGATTAAATTGCAGTTAATTATTCCAATTATTAATGAATGCTGAGAAATGATTTTTCAAACTTGGACAATTGCTTAAGTGTTCATTCACTGGAGGTCTTACCCTACCTATGTTTATTGTATCAGTCAACTAATAAAACTATTTTTCAAGGTTCAATGGCCTAGAACTTTTATTCTAAACATATCTATTAATTACAAGACTGAATGATAAAAACAATAGACATTATAAAAAAACAAGTTCATGCCATCTACCATAAGGGCTGATTTAGACGGCGCGCGAACTCGCTCGCGATTTTAGTTACATTGCGGACTGTTTGGTTACGTCCAATTCAACCGACCGATCACAACCCGCAATGTAATGAAACTCGCATGTGAGTTCTCGCACCGTCTAAATGGGCCCTAAGGTACTACTTAATATTTTTTTCCACCCGTAACTTATGTATAAAATTATCGTGTAGGTAAGTGAGAGTTAATACATTAACCTTTCAAAATGTGACCTTTGGTTTCTGGACAATAGTGAGTGATAGTTTTGCCTCCGGCTACCATCAAGCAGAGCAAATGCATACAACCGTACTCGCTTTGACCTGCGGCTCCAAATTCACTTTGATTGAACCTTAGTGAAAACGTAAACTAATTAAATTAATTAGGCACAACATACCGTAAAATGGGGTGAGTTGGGACAAATGCGTGTGCAAGTGCGCAATTCACCACACGACTGAGCGCAGGGGTGTGAATAAATGCAATTTTCATTACTCATACTCTAAAAGAGGGTCATTGCTGTTCTAAATGGTGTGCAGAAAATGATACGTTTCTGCACTTGAGCATTTTAGGTTCCAAGTACGATTTTTTTTTTACGATAAGCAATTGAAATTTGGGTTTGAAGGGTTTTTTTATACAATTTCTATTCTGATATTTGACTCCCCATTCCATACCACCTAAATCGAATTGTTAATAAACGCACCTTGCACATTGTTTACCATGCACTTGCTGACGCATTATTAAGCTATGGACTCAGCTGTTACGGACTTACCTTTAAAACTTATTTAGATAAAATAAAGCTACTCCAGATAAGATTAATTAAATATTTGGTCGGTTATAAAACTAGGAAAAAGCACAGACATAATTATGATACACTTTTCTCAACTTGTAAGATACTTCCTGTGCATTGTAAGGTTGTATATTTAAATGTGTTACATAGTTACTACACTGATGATTGTAAAATACCAAGAATAAGTAAGCGTGACACTAGGTCTGCTAAGAGAATAAGATTGACACAACCGTCAGCAAAAAACTATTATGGTCGAAGAACAAAAGAATACTTGATCCCCAAAATTTATAACGAGTACCCTCTTTTACTTGAAACACCTAAATTGAACATAGGTAGATTGAAGTCGAAATTTAAACAGATTTTACTACACAAATATGAAAATTTAACCTAGCTACCTACTTTCTTGTGTTAACAAAGCGTTTGTGCCGCTATAATATTATAAGAATTCTTCCTGTTATGTTCGTGTTATGAAATGTCACTATTAGTACTATGTTAGATTATCGCAAGATAGATTTAGGATACATACATATAGGTAAATTTATATGTTCTTAATGATAACTTAACTTGTCACTTAATAATTCGTGTACCTATTTAGCTTAAGATTAGTTTAGAGCGCACCGCCAACAAACTGTCTCACAGTTTGGCGAAACATTAGATTAAGGTACTAAATATTGTATTTTTTCTGTTAAATTTTCAATAAAAAAAAAAAAAAAAAAAAAAAAAAAAAAAAATAAATAACGATACTTTGCCTAAATTGTTAATTGAAAGTACCCTCAAAAACTATTATAAAAATTTATACTTGTCATGTTTTTAAAAAAACACATGCATTTACTTTCCTCGTATTCGAAATGAAAAGTAGAGTGTTTAACTCGGGTGAAAGGCACTCTTCCTCGCGTTGTCCCGGATATTTTTTTCTCATGGAAGCCTTGGGTCTGCTTGGCAACTAATCCCAAGAATTGGCGTAGGTACTTGTTTTTAAGAAAGCGACTGCCATCTGACGTTCAAACCCAGAGGGTAAACTAGGCCTTATTGGGATTAGACCGCTTTCCTCACGATGTTTTCCTTCACCAAAAAGCATCAAATGATACTACTTCGTACATAAGTTCCGAAAATCTTTTTGGTATGAGCCGGGGTTTGAACCTCCGGGTTGAAAGTCGCACTACCTTCTTATTATGATTAACAAATTTGTTTTGAACGAATTATAATCTGCGAATTATAATTTATTCATGAAATTCTCAGAAACTTACAGTTTTCGAGCTTCAGGTGTGAGCATAAGCGAGCGTAAAACGGCTCGATTCGGGAAATGAATTAGAGATTTACTAGATACGATAAAGTAAAGATATGTGACGTTCCACGAAAAAGGTACCTTATGGCGGCTGGCGCCGCGATTCGAAGATATATTATCTTTACTATTTCATATCTAGTGAATCTCTAATTCATTTCCCGAATCGCGCCCAAATATAGTTCAATTAATTTAGGAAGTGTTTATGTATTGGATTATTTCAGTACTTCGGATATTACACCACAGTTCATTTTATAGTCTAAGATCTGACTACAAATATCTGTACATACCTTTATTTTTCATTTTTAGGGTTCCGTACCCAAAGGGTAAAACGGGACCCTATTACTAAGACTCCGCTGTCCGTCCGTCTGTCACCAGGCTGTATCTCGTGATCTGTGATACCTAGACAGTTGAAATTTTCACAGATGATGTATTTCTGTTACCGCTATAACAATAAATACTAAAAACAGAATAAAATAAAGATTTAAGTAGGGCTCCCATACTTACAACAAACCTGATTTTTGACCGAAGTTAAGCAACGTCGGGCGGGGTCAGTACTTGGATGGGTGACCGTTTTTATAGATAATGGTACGGAACCCTCCGTGTGCGAGTCCGACTCGCACTTGGCCGATTTTTTTTATGATGTAGGAAGCAAACGACCAGACGAGTTGCCTGATGGTAAGCAATTACCGTCACTCATGAACACCTGCAACACAAGAGAAGAATATAAAACGGGCCAAGTGCGTGTCGGACTCGCGCACGAAGGGTTCCTTACCATTACGCAAAAAATGGCAAAAAAAATACGTTTGTGGTATGAGAGCCACACTTAAATATTTATAATCTGTTTTTCGTATTTTTTGTTATAGCGGCAACAGAAGTACATCATGGGTGAAAATTTCAACTGTCTAGCTATCACGGTTCATGAGATACAGCCTGGTGACAGACAGACGGACAGACGGAGAGCGGAGTCTTAGTAATAGGGTCCCGTTTTTACCCTTTGGGTACGGAACCCTAAAAAGTATTCGGCACAGTTTAAAAAGCGTTGCAAGTAAGTACGAGTATGTATTGAAACTTACACATCTATGCGCTGATTATTATTTTGGTGTAGTTTTTTTTATCACAATGCAATAAAATTTGGTTATTTCTAGTTCTTTACTCTATACAATAAAGTGCAATTTTACTGGAAGTCCTACAAAATGATATTTTTGTATCTCAACGGAAAAGGACGTACTTTTTGTCCCATATTGGGATTTTGTATTTATTCCGCCCAGAATGAGAAGTACTTGCAACATAAAACTTTAATTAAACTTAAATCTGACAAAAATAACCTGCCCAGTGCGAGTTGGACTCGCGCATGAAGGGTTCCGTGCCATTACGCAAAAAACGGTAAAAAATCACGTTTGTTGTATGGGAGCCCCACTTAAATATTTATTTTATTGTGATTTTAGTATTTGTTGTTATAGCGGCAACAGAAATACATCATCTGTGAAAATTTCCACTGTCTAGCTATCACGGTTCATGAGATAAAGCCTGGTGACAGATAGACGGACAGATAGACAGAGGAGTCTTAGTAATAGGGTCCTGTTTTTACCCTTTGGATCTTCTTCTCTTCTTCTTCTTTATATTTAAGAGCTGTGCTCTTGTCGGTGGAGCAATCTCCAACTCGTCCGGTCCTCTGCCAACTCCTTAACCTTCTGGTATGACACGACCTGAACCTTTTCTTTTATTTGGTTGAAATAATTTATTCTCGGTCTTCCTCTTCCTCTCTTTCCCTCTATTTTTCCTTCTATGATGTTCTTTAGGAGCATGTCGTGTCGTAGCAGATGTCCAATTAGTACTCCTCTTCTATTTTCTATTGTCGCTATTATATTTCTTTTCTCGTTAATCCTATCTAGAACCCTATCATTTGATATTTTTTCCGTCCAACTAATCCCTTCCATTCTCCGCCAACACCACATTTCGAAGCTTTCTAATCTTTCTCTCTCTCTTTGTGTCAGTGTCCACGTTTCGCAGGCGTATAAGGCGATGCTCCAGATGTAAGATTTAATAAAATGTTTTTTAGTGTTAGTAGACATTTTTGATTTGAAAATATGTTTTTTATTGTTGAAGGCTTGTTTGGCTATTGCGATTCGAGTAATGATATCTTGACTACATCTTGATTTATTATTAATGATACTCCCGAGATATTTAAAGCTATCGACTTGTTCCAAAATAGTATCATTTAGTTTAATTGGTCTGTGTCTCGTATATAATTTTGATGCTGTTAAGATTTTTGTTTTACTGATATTAATTTTTAAATCTGATTCCTGTAAAATTGAGTTCATATTGTTAAGCAATAGTTCTAGTTGTTCACTGTCTTCTGCGAATGCTGCTATATCATCAGCATAGCGTACGAAATGTATCTTGTTCCCGTTGAACTTGACTCCACCCTGGTCCTTCTCTATTATTTTGGTAATGGAGTTTTCTATGAAGGCGTTAAAAATTGATGGCGAAAGTGGACACCCCTGTCTTACTCCTTGTTTGATCTTAATGCTTTCCTTTTCTTCCCCTATCTGAATTAAAGTTTCCTGGTCTCTATATAGCTCGTATATTACTCTTCTATCTCTATAATCTACTCCTATTTCTTTCAGCGTTTTCATCATAAGTTTCCAGTTTACTTTATCGAAAGCCTTTTCTAAATCTATGAAGGCAACGTGCGTATTCAAACCCAAATCCATACGCCGGTCTATGATCATCCGCAGTGCTAAGATACCCTTTGGATACAGAACCCAAAAAACTACAAAATAAAAATCGGCTCATAGAAGATAAGACATGTAGAAAAATATACAATCGTACCTCACACTATATTGCGTAGATATTATAATCGCATCAATTGGATTGGATCACGGAAACTTCAAACCTCATTTGTTACGTTATATTTCGCTTGTTATTCTTACGGAAACTTATGTTACTGATTGATGAATAGGTAATCATAGCAATTAAAACATACACATCATTAATGCATGATTCCCGTCAACTAGGTAAGGTGTAAGCGCTGGTGGCCTAGCGCTAAGAGCGTGCGACTTCCAACCCGGAGGTTGCGGGTTCGAACCCCGGCTCGTAACAATGAGATTTTCGGAACTTATGTACGAAATATAATTTGATATTTACTTGTCGCTTTTCGGTGAAGTAAAACATCGTGAGGAAACCGGACTAATCCCAATAACGCCTAGTTTACCCTCTAGATTGGAAGGTCAGATAGCAGTCGATTTCGTAAAAACTAGTGCCTAAGCCTATTCTCGGGATTAGTTGCCAAGCGGACCCCAGGCTCCCATGAGACGTGGCAAAATGCCGGGATAACGCGAGGAAGATGATGATGACATCGGTGGCAAAGAAGCATACGGCCCGGCCCGCCTGATGAAGCGTAACTTAAGAGCATTTTGACATCGTCTTATCCGATACTCGATATGTAAAATGTACTATAACGTATCTGTTTTCTGTTTTTTTATTCACTCAATAAATCTTTTTTGCTAAAATACACCTTAGCGGCTTTATTGCCGCAGAAGGCGGACGTCATACCACAAGGCACTCTCTAACAGTTGTCTTTCTCATGACTCTCATGAGGAGCCACCCGACATCCGATATATAGATTTGTGGATATTTGTGGATATACCTATAATATCCAAAATGGGTGACCAAAATATTATATCTAAATGGTTACACTTTTAACAAAATAACTTTTTTTTATGACCTAATGTATAATCTGTATCTTTAGCTGTATTTAAATAAAGGTAAAAAAACAATTTGTACATTTTCGGGAAGTTATAACATTTACTGGTTAACCAATCAAATACAAAACCGCCTGGATCAGTCACTAAACGACCAACATTATTTGATCATGTAATGTTTTCATCTACCCTCAACTGCCTTTAGGAGCCATTTGAGGGTAGATTTTGTTTACTTTTATTTAAAAATATCTAAAGATACAGAGTATAGGTATGGAGCAAACGAGCATACAAATCCTGAAGTTTGATGGTAAGCTATTACCTTCGCCCATGGATACCTACAACACCAGAAGGGGTTGCAAGTGCATTGCCGGCCATTAACTATATGAGTATGTCTACCCTCAACTGCCTTAAGGAGCCATTTGAGGGTAGATTTTGTTTACTTTTATTTAAAAATATCTAAAGATACAGAGTATAGGTATGGAGCAAACGAGCATACAAATCCTGAAGTTTGATGGTAAGCTATTACCTTCGCCCATGGATACCTACAACACCAGAAGGGGTTGCAAGTGCATTGCCGGCCATTAACTATATGAGTATGTCTACCCTCAACTGCCTTTAGGAGCCATTTGAGGGTAGATTTTGTTTACTTTTATTTAAAAATATCTAAAGATACAGAGTATAGGTATGGAGCAAACGAGCATACAAATCCTGAAGTTTGATGGTAAGCTATTACCTTCGCCCATGGATACCTACAACACCAGAAGGGGTTGCAAGTGCATTGCCGGCCATTAACTATATGAGTATGTCTACCCTCAACTGCCTTTAGGAGCCATTTGAGGGTAGATTTTGTTTACTTTTATTTAAAAATATCTAAAGATACAGAGTATAGGTATGGAGCAAATGAGCATACAAATCCTGAAGTTTGATGGTAAGCTATTACCTTCGCCCATGGATACCTACAACACCAGAAGGGGTTGCAAGTGTATTGCCGGCCATTAACTATATGAGTATGTTCATGCTCCTTACTTTAAAGGGGATGTTTATTTTACATTGCTCTTTTTATGATTTTTTTTTATCTCTCGAAGATGGCTAGACCAAATTAATTTAGCAATTCAAATAAGTTTTAAAGCAATCTCTAAAAATCAAAACATCTCATAGCATTCACAATATTTCTTTGATACTATAGAATAGTATTTAGGTAAGCGTAATGATTGATCACATTAGCTAAATTCAGTGCAAAATATTTATGTAAACAACCGTGATACCAAAATTTAATGCCGGTTAATTTGTATGAAAAATATACCGGTATTCGGTCCCTGTTTTAAAGTGGTTAGCGTTTGTTGAGGCTGTCTATACATTCTTGAAATGTTTCTATTGTTAGAATAAAGACATTACTATTTGCTTAATGTGCGTTAACATGGCATGATGATTGATAGTAAATGTGGCGTTTGAAATTCTTCAGATCGCTTGTGAAAAACTATTAAGTATAACCTAACTTCCATACAACAAGTTACACAGTCATAATGTACCTATGTACACTCTATAGTTTGCTAAGACAAAGTGCGGAAATGTCATCGCAAACGTAATATGTCTATGAAAATATGACGTTTATTCCAATCAAATTAGTTTTTTTTCGAAGTATTTATTTCCAGCAAGCTGGAAATCGTTTTAATACCTACATTTCGTCCTAAATGCGTGTAATCAGAGTTCGCCCAATCCTAGGAGATGTGCATACATTTTGGGAGCCTTGGGAGATAATTTCTTCCTTGGTTTGCTAAGCCACTCGATGTAAAAGAAACCATCAATTACATGGCACTACCAGCAAGGCTCGGTGGATTAGACACTGATGTAAAGGCGTTTTTCTTAAGTTTGCAAGTGAATGAAGTTTCCAAGTGTTGTTTTCGTCTGTACGACTAAACCGAATTTGAAGAATTTAACCCTCTTTAATATTGAACAGAACGACATTTTCCGTCGGACGTACCATTTTCGAGCTACAAGCAAAAAACTGAAAAAACTTAATCACACCTCCTGGGATTACACGCATTAAGGTCCAAATGGAGGTATCAAAACGATTTCAAGCTTGCTGGAAATTAATTCTTCGAAAAAATCTAATTTTATTGCCCTAATATGGATCTAACAAGGGTAAAGTTAGACCGATCTCGGTCTATCTCGGTCTGACTCTAGCTAGGTACGTTCTTAATTCAAATTTAATTCACCTATCTCGCAGTTATCTCACAATCTTAACATATATATCTACGAATTAGATAGTAAAAGTCTCAAACTATATGTTTTTACAACTTTCTCTTGTTAATGGGGTTATTACCTGTAATAATTGTCTGTGTGAAGACTTCGTGTAATTAAATAACGTAGCTTAACTGTACAAAATGTTTAAAATATGCTGTGGATTCATAGATAAAAAATATGACAGTAAAATGAAATGAAATGAAGAAGGTTTAATGAGGCAAAAAACATTATACATCGAAACAAATTGACAGTGGTCCCCAAACTAGCCTGGCCTGTATCTTGCCTAGGCCGAGCCTGTATCTTGCGAACATAGAGACTATAGAGAGTTCCTAAGTATTTAAATTTATGTTACACTTGTCTTATAATAATATGTCTGGTTTATATGAGTTCACCCGTCCGTCATATTATGCGATTTTGGTATTAAGAAAAGGTAATAGGGTAGATATGCTGAGAAGGTCGAATGGATTTACCTGAATTTGAAGTTAAGCGACACAAATAGTAGGGCCTATTTTAGATTTAAGCTAGTTATTAATTTCGTTTAGTAGTACCACTGTATATATATTGTATGTAAATAAAGGATTTTCACCAATAGTAGTTAAAATAATAATGGTCAATGTGTTGCAATCTTATAAAAATCATCGTGACGTCACACCACTCTCTAATGACGATTGACAGTTGACACCATGATCATTTCGTCACGGGTTCAAAAACGACATGACTTTCTCTGGGCCCATGTGTGACCTTTGTTGAGATGTAAAAGCCTCCCCACACTAGCGTCTGTCGAGCGTCGGCGTCTAGTCAGCGCTATAGAAAATGGAGTGGCTGCTAGGGAGTGCTCCCGGTACCGATTTTCTATAGAAACTCAGTACCGAAACCGGGAATTCCCGGTTCTCGCCATACAAACTCAGTACCCGGAGCATTCCCTAGTTGCTGCGCATTGCGTCAACGTTGCGTCGAGCAGCCACAGAGTTGAGTAGAGTTAAGCCAAGCGGGACCTTTTTGATACTCAAAATCCGATACAAAATGAGTTAACGAGAACCCGTACGTCACGTCACGCTATGAAATTTACACTAGGGTTTCTGAATCCGAACGGTAGCCAACTCGGCATAAAAGTAAAGATGTTCGCAGTAGTGAATTACGTTCATTATCAAAATGACTCGAAAAGTTGATGGTTATTGTCACATCAACACGGATGTGCACGGGCCATGTAAAATCTTAACGCGCATGCGTATGGTAATTTCACTTAAATTGGTCTACGTACGTATTCCTTGTCACTTTTTTAAAATCTAACTTATACAGGGTGATTTCGGGGTCGTGATCCAGAACCACTTTTTCTGACTCTGTAAATGATCCACATTATCATATGGTAGTATTTGATTAAAAGATAATTACTTGAATTATTCTTATTTTTCAAGTAAAATTAATGTTATACTAAGTAATTATGGTCACCCTATGACTTTTGACATACGCTGTATGGATTATACATATACGCAAGATTATGCAAAAATGTTTTTTCCTAGGTACTTGTCATATGCAAAAATGTTTTTTCCTACTTGTCATCTGGAAAATAATCATCATTATTGGTGATAAACAATAATTAACAACATCATTAGGCTCATCTTTGGATTCTGTATGATGTCTGGCTCTCTTGCTCCACGACCCCGAAATCACCCTGTATACTCCTAAACTTTGAATACTTGTCAATAGTGATAGGAATGAGATTAGTTTTGACTTAAGTTGTAGCCAATGTTTATGTATTGTGAGTTAAATCACGCCTCGTAAAAATGTGCTTTCGGAACTTAAGTAAATATGTACTGATTATATCAGTTGCCCGCGGTTTCCTCCGCGTAGAACTATTATTTATGTGATAAAAACTATCCGGTGCCCTATCTCGCGCTCAGATTATCTCCATACTTACCATATTATTTTCATCTACATCGGTTCAGCGGTTTGCGTAAAGGGGTTACATCCAAAAATACAGAGTTCCTTTCGCATTTATGACATAATTAGGGATTTTTGCGATTATTTAATAGTTATAAATAGTCTTAAAATAGATAGGTAAATAATAGTGTGTGAATTACAGATCCATATATTCAAGTTGGTTTATTAATTACAAAAACGATTAATATAATTGAAGAATAATAAGTCGCAGTGGAATATCGAGGAATATATTTGATACATAAAATCAGATGACGGACGGTTGATTGTACAGACATTACAACAACAACGGTTTCATAGCAACCTACCAACACTTCCTCTCAAGCAACCATCCATCATCATGTGAACACTCACAGCATCATCAAGCACTCAAGTCTAAACCTAAACCAGTCACACACCTTTCAAACTTAACGCGGGGCAATGGCTTAGTTAAGACATCGGCCAAGTTATCTTCAGTCGGGATGTACTCCAACTGAATCAACCCCTCATTGACGCAATGACGAACGAAATTGTACCTAATGTCGATATGCTTCGTCCGCCGGTGAGAAACAGGATTGTTCGCCAACGCCATGGCGCTCTGGTTGTCTACAAACAACTTGACATCCTTAGAGTTCCCCTTTTTGAATACGTGACTCACTAACCTCTGGAGGTATACAGCTTCCTTGGATGCTTCAGACAATGCGACAAATTCTGATTCACTTGAAGAAAGTGACACGCAGCTCTGCTTTCTGCACTCCCAGGATATCATATTCGGTCCAACTTTGAACATGTAACCCGAATAAGACTTTCTGTCTCTAATGTCGCCTCCCCAGTCAGCATCAACGTAACCTGTAATTAAATGACCGTTACGTTCACCTTTCGGTAGTCGCATATAAACTATTTCTTGTAAATCCCCATTCAGAAATGCGGTATTTACATCAAAATGATGTACCTGTAAATCATTTTCTGCAGCCAACGCTAGCAATAACCTTAGAGTTGATCTTCTTACGACGGGTGAAAACGTTTCAAAATAATCCACACCGTATGACTGCGTGAAGCCTTTTGCGACAAGTCTGGCTTTGTATGTCAGGTTTCCATCGGCGTCATACTTGTACTTGTAGACCCACTTGCTTCCCACTACTTTGGCTTCTGACGGTTTATCAACAACCTTCCAAACGTCGTGCTCCTTCATGGACTCCAACTCACGTTCCATTGCTGCTTGCCACTCATGACTGTCAGGTCTCTGTAATGCTTCCTTGTATGACCGGGGCTCTTCCTCTATATTGCAGGTACTATTATAGCAATACAGACCGCTATGTGCACTACGTAACCTATTCCGTAGAGGATACCTAGGTTCTGCCTCATTATGCACATCAGCCGCTCTTGGTTCTTCGTTACGATCTTCAATGGTGGGTTCTTGTCTAGAAACTTCATTGAGTACATCGGGCTCAGCTGTACGAGTAGTGTCCGCGCAAGCTTCTACGGGTACATCGACTGCGTCCGAGCTCTCTACTGCATCTTCATAGAACTCTTCTGCCATTGACATATTCGGAACCGTCTTTGAGGAATGACCGATTTCCCATACAACAGCATTGTCTTCATCTTGAACAGTCGTCTGAGACGATAACAACTCTACATTTGAACCAGTTTCTGACGCCTTTAAATCAGAACCTTCAATAAATGTAACGTCTCGACCTGTTATAATCTGTCTAGGATTGCTAAGATCCGCAAAGCGATAACCTTTAGTATCTTCGCAATAGCCGACGAAAATATATTGCTTTGCCTTAGCGTCCCATTTCTTTCTCTTCTCCTTCGGAATATGCACATAGGCCGTTGAACCAAATACTCTCAAATGATCCAACTTCTGCACTTTCCCTGTCCACAGTTCTTCCGGAATCTTCCCATTGTTAGCGCTATGAGGCAGTCTATTTTTGACGTATACCGCTGTGTTACAAGCTTCCGCCCAAAACTTCTTATTTAAGCCTTTGTCCATAAGCATGGTCCGTGCCATTTCCGTAATCGAACGCAGGGACCTTTCCGCGACTCCGTTCTGTTCTGCCGTATAGGGAACTGTCAACTGGTGCCTTATTCCCTTACTGGAAAGAAATGCATTAAAATCATTATTAACGAATTCGGTACCATTGTCCGTTCTCAGTTGTTTAACTGTCAAACCTGTCTCATTCTCCACATGCGTCACAAAATCCTTAAAGAAGCTTAAAGTTTGCGACTTTTCCTTAAGAAAATAAGCAAACATTTTCCTAGTGAAATCATCCACAATGACAAACATGTAATGAGCACCCCCGTAAGAACGTTCCGACATTGGTCCACACAAATCGGCGTATAATAAGCCGAGTTTGTCATCAGCTCGTCTCTAAACCAGTGCTTCTTAAAACTCATGTGGTTCGACGCACCGCTGTCCAGATAAAATGCCGAGGGGCTGAAGGAATCGTGTACCGACAGTGAACAGTGTAAAGCAACTTTCTTCGACTTTGAAGAAACCGTTGATACGCCTTCGCCATCCATTTCCTTTACCAGCTTCGGGCAATCTGACTTCTTATGACCTTTCTTGCCACATCTGAAGCATTTGAGCTTTAATACTGAATGTTGACCTTGTTTCTTTGCTACTGACGCCGAATTCGCAACTGAGGAATCATTCGAAGAACTCTGGCCGGAATCCTCTTGTAACAGCTTCTGACGGACATTTTCAGAGGTAAGCTTCATACCTGAGTGTTCTAATGCCATTCGCAATGGTCTATACTCATCAGGTAGACCTCTCAATAACACTACGGCTATCAGATCGTCATCAAAGCTCTGATTAATCTCTTTCAGCTTTTGAGCGTGGCTCATCACGGATGCAACATATTCATGCATAGACTTGTGATTTTCTAGCTTTTCATCCAAGAGATTATTCATCAAAGATATCCGCCGGTTAATACCTTTATCTTCGAATATAGCTGCCAACGCGTCCCACACCTCCTTAGCGTAAGATAGATTTTGCACATACGGGTACAGATGCGGCTCCAGATGTAGACATATTAACGTGAAAGCCTCCTGATCCTTCTCTATTTCTGCAGTATCTAGTTGCTTCGGTAGCGTTGACGTGTACTTGAAACATTTTTCGCGAACGAGTAGCATTTTAATTGCGAACTTCCATGACGTATAATCTTCTAATCCGTTTAATTTGGTAACAGAAAATTTTGTAAACTGGGACATGACCTGAAGAATAATAAGTCGCAGTGGAATATCGAGGAATATATTTGATACATAAAATCAGAGGACGGACGGTTGATTGTACAGACATTACAACAACAACGGTTTCATAGCAACCTACCAACAATAATAATGTATTTGCTGTTAGATTCTTAAAATGTTAATGCATTTTTATATTCGATTTTTTTTCTAAGCATGTAACTGAGCCTTTCAATGTATATTATTTTAATCTAGAAAATCCTTGACTTAATCTTGCGTTTTACTGCCTGGTAAATATTGCCTATTTAATAAATGAGTTTGGGCAAAAAAAAACATTTTGGTACAAGTCTTTACCGCTGACTGTACTTTTTTTCACAGGCAACTCATCCAATACCCATCTCAATACCTACGCATCGAGACAATTTTAACAACCCCCAGATTAGTTTGCATTGTATTATCCCATGGCCACCACCTGTCTCCTTCATCAAATCAGCTCCATGTCATCATAATATTGCATTGCCATCCGATTTACATATGTGTTCAAAATTTCAGCTCAATCGGAAATCGAGAAGTGGGTCAAATTTAGCTTCCAAGATTTGACGAGCTACTATTTAACAGGGCAAGTTAAATAGGAATTTGTAAAAAGCCTGTAATAATATAAAAAACCGGACAAGTGCGAGTCGGACTCGCCCACCGAGGGTTCCGTACTTTTTAGTATTTGTTGTTATAGCGGCAACAGAAATACATCATCTGTGAAAATTTCAACTGTCTAGCTATCACGGTTCGTGAGATACAGCCTGGTGATAGACGGACGGACGGACGGACAGCGGAGTCTTAGTAATAGGGTCCCGTTTTACCCCTTGGGTACGGAACCATAAAAAAGTAAATTCAATTACATAATAAAGTAATTGCGTGTTTTAAAGTAGTTGCGTATTTTGTAAACTCTGTTCCATGTTTTAAGATATCGATCTCAAGATCTGGAGCACAGTATTAGTGTTCAATTACCTATAATGAGCGCAGATTATGCGTCCCGTTCGAGTGACTGGCAATGGTTGGGTAGTCGGGTGATGTGTGAAGTGTCTGGGTATACTTGCAGCGGACCGACGGAATAAAATTAAGTCTAGACCTAATAGACTCTTCGAAACATGTCGCGCCAGTGACTAAAAAACACGTGAGATATTTACCGTTTAAATCAGCTTATTGACTCACGACACTTTTAATAGGAAAGGGGACGAAAGTTTCTTCATAAAAACGTAGTCCACATTTTCCTGTCTAGATATTGACATTATGGAAAATATTTTGAGATAATTTTGATGTATATCATATGATAGTATTACCATAACTGTGCCACTGCGTTTGACTTTTTTCATTTTTTGATTAGGTATTATAAGAATTAGGATCGAAAATAAACCATAGGTATTTTTAAATGCTCCTTACTTTGATTAATAAATCAACATAAATTAAACAAAGGGGCATAGCTGTGGTTGATATATATCAATTATAAAACCTTTTCAAAATATTTTCAATAATATTAATATCCAAAGGTACATTAATACGTTTGAATAGAAAGGCGAAGTCATATGTGACCCGATCAGCCCTAAGTATACCTGCAAGAAAATGAGATCCCATTCAAACCTACAAATAATTAAAACAAATCTCATAAGTGTAGTAACTTATGAGATTTGTGTGTAAATATGTCGTTCCTAATAATACGTGTAATATGACAGCTGTTTGTATAGTCGAAAGTTTTAATTTATGACCCATTTCGTACCTTGTCACAGTGACAATAGTATGAGGTCTCTAGAAACTTTTATATTGATTGTCACTGTGACAACGTAAGAAATGGGTTATAAATTAATACTTTCGACCGTATGTACCTATGGTTTTGCATAATCGATTTTTATTTTGACAAATGGTTCAACTCTCCCAGGCTTAATTGACAGCTCACTTATACATACTACATTACAGTACGCTTTCTTAAAATCCATATTTGTAAAATCCATAACCACACTATCTATATTTAAGTTATTGTGGTAAGTTATTTTGGTTTTTGCTAACACATTTATCTAAAAACGCTTTACTTCTATAAATGAGTGCAATCACGCAAGACTTTCAGAAAAAAACTGGATTATTTGCACAAAGGCCGATAACGCAGCATTGAACTTGACATTGACCACACGACGCAGACTTTGTGCGAGAGCCTACCACCAGTACATGGTCACCACACCCAGACATGCACACACAGCACATGCACATGCACGCCTCAGTGCACGTCCACACGATGCAACGATTGCACGCTCTAAAAGATTTATAGATAAATGCAGTTCCCGGTGAAAATAGATAAATGCCAGTGCTCATGTGTTTTCTGTGCATTTCAATAGACGCAAGCGTACACGCTGGACATCGGTCCAGAGCTGAGATAGGGCACCGGTTTCAATCAAAATGGAGTGCCGCGGGACTATAGTCCTGTTTTTGAGTGTTATCGCCGTGGCCTCGGCTGATTTTGGAGCGGGGATGAAGCTGCTTGGAAGGATGTATGACACTTGTGAGAAATCCCAGGAGATCGTCAAGTGCTTCAAGATCCAAGCGGCTAAGTTGGTGGACCGTGCGGCGAGGATGGACTCCCTTCCGATCATCGACGGCATCAGCCTCGTCAGCAGGCCGGAAGCTCAAAGGGCTTTCCCGTCATCTCTCCCCGAAGGCGACCTGAACTCTCTCGAGTCGGATCAAGTGGATAAGTATCTCCAATTAGCTACTTCTAAGTTGATACAGACACACCGAGTGATCATCTCGCCGACCAGCGTGGGTGCCGACATGGGACGCTCAATGAACGAGGCTAGGAGCAAACTTAAGAAGATGATCGGACCTATCATCGCTGGCGTCGCAATTAAGGGAGGATTTTTAGCCATTGCATTCCAAGCCATCGCTTTGATTGCAGGCAAGGCTCTGCTTATTGGTAAGATTGCGCTTTTGCTTTCGGCGATCATCGGCTTGAAGAAACTGGTTTCAGGAGGAGAGGCCCATGAGAAAACGACGTACGAGATCGTGAAACACCCGCAGGTCAGCCACAGCCAGACTTATTCGTCGTCTCATTACGGTAATGACTTTGACACCACCGGCCCCGGAGGTCACTACAGGAGAAGCGTGGAAGACGAAGCTGCCGCCCAAGACAGGGCTTACAGAGCTTATGCCAAGAAACAGTAAGAAAGAAGGCCCGCGACTCTTTAAGCAAAATTATAACAACGACTCGGCTCTCCGTTTAACCAAAACAGAAATAAGTTTTGGCCTTTTGCGGTAGCAATAGGAAACAAAGATTTATTAACATTATGTTAATTTTATTTATTAAACATTTTTATCCTGACGACACTGGGACCGTAACATTTAAGGTTATTTATTTGCTAATTAATTCAGATGTTACGTACATCTCGTGCTTAATCCAAATATTTAATGGCATTGATAATAATAAACATATTAACATTATTATGTAAATAAGTAATAATATGTGAATATTAATTGATGTATATGTATTTATCTATTGCGATGCAATAAAGTACTGTGTAACCAAATGCACCAAATATAATAGGTAATTATTAATGTTTTGAATATTTCGATTGACTATTATTAATTTATTGTATAACTATTAATAGATGTAATGTAGGCTAGTCGACGGGTATTGTGCATTTCTGTTCTTACGTTCAAGTGTCCAATTTTGTAAAAATAGATTAAGATTAGATAGTTACTTATTTATAAAGGTGCTGTTTTAGATAGGTAGATATAATTCATTTTTCCATTTATTTATTTAATCTATATCTATTTATATATTGTCGTGCATAAACGGCAAGGTGGTTACGCGAGTACCTTTTAACATTGAATATTTATATACAAAATAATAATGTATACTTATAATAACGCTATAAATAATGTTAATTAATAATTATTATAGCATAATAATAAGTATTTGATGATGAAAAATATTCTAAGCAAAGGAACAACAAGATTGAAAAAAAGACTATTAAATTATACTTAAACCGTGTATTTGTTTTATTCTGACATTTTTATCTTAACATGGTCAGTCAATAAGAATTATATGAAAATATAATATTGATTTGACATAGATAAGTGGTTTTATTTTTTATGCCAACTACTTTTATACCTAATCTTTGTTCCGAAAAAAATGTCATAATCCGGTAAAACAATAGATCCGATCGGAACAAAACATTTTTTTCGGATGTTTCTTAAAAAGGCTGAGCTAGTTCCCAATAAAATTATGCTTCCTTAGAATTACAATAAATATCAGAAGCCTGCACTAAAAAAACCCATTGACCTGCTTGTACCTAATTCAAAAAATAACTGAACTTTAGTAATAAATAAATTTGGATCAATATCCTAAAGTCGATTTTGCTGTTCCAAACCGACCTGTTGACTGGTGTAACACGGAATTCGCAATCCCAATATATGTGTAAGTTATAGCAAAATATTTTGTTACTGTAACGTAAAAAATAATGTTAGTATTTCAGTGTGAAACAGCACAATCTTCTAAACTGGCTACAGAAATGTCAATTACCATAGGCATCAAGTACCTAGAAATGTTTCACTGTATTGGCATTTAGAAATCATAGTGAAAAGATGCTTCACGGTCGCCTTAGCACCGTAATTAATGTGAGGTAGTGTGACCATACCGTGATACCACGTATTCCTATGTGATGCGCGAATCGCGTAGTAAGAAAACCAATAAAAGGTGACCTTGTACATACAGTGTGTAAATCCAATAGGTACGGGCGAATATTTAAACGGTGGTTAGCATAGGACCTAAGAAGATATTGAGATATATTTTGCTTAGAAAATCGATGAAAATATTAACCATACGAAATAATTCGGCCCGCAATGTAATGCACCACAGAAGTTACGAGATACGAGCTTTTTAAAGTAGCTGTCAACCCTTGTTGGCAGTTACTACAAAAAGCTCGTATCTCGTAATGTCATGTCATGTTATGTCTCGTACTATTGCTGCTCGGTAAATTTTCAAAAATTAATTACGGAGTCATAATTAAAACTTCTAAATTAATGATTACACGGATAAATTCTACATACGGTTTCATTTATTGCCCTTATTGGATTTAGACACTGTATACTGTAGGGCTAAGATGGTCGGTTTCTTATCTGTCATCATGCCTGTCACGTTCTAACAAGTATGTAAGTGCGAAAGTGACGCATGACAAGTGATAAAAATGCGACCATGATACCGGCGCTGGACGCCTATCCAAAATATCAATCGTTAGTAGAAAACAAATTGAAACTTCAATAATGTATGGAAATAGCCACGTGATTTTTCGTAGCATCTTAAAATCGTGATACATTTTTTCTTTTTGTTTGACGTCTGTTGATGTACGATTTTCAACTTGGCTAGGCTCCCTGTAGGGCTAAGATGGTCGGCCCTTTATCATTTGTCACCACGCCTGTCACGTTCTAACAAATATGTAAGTGCGAAAGTGACGCATGGCATGCCAGCGTGATAAAAGTGCGCCCATGTTACCGCTTCTAGTCAACTACAAAGAGGGACAAGTACAAGCGAAATACACACGCGAATGATAAATAAATGATATCATTTTGTTATCAAATTATCCGCAATTTATCGAAATTGGCCCGCAAGCTTGTTAAATACATATTATTACACGAGAACCATTATTTTATGAGAATCGGCCTGATTATAACTTTAAGATACGTCAAAAATTTGCTAAAGATACGACATGGATCGGATATGTCAGTGTCAAAGGTGACGTTTCTTCAAACAAAAACGTATCTTTAGCAAATTTTTGACGTATCGTAAAGTTAGAATCAGGCCGTACAGAGAAAGAAAAGTCTGCAGCGATTTTGATAGCCCACGCAGTGCAAGTGTTATTTATACGTCATAATTTTCTTAGAAGTTTGACTTTTAAAATAACACTTGCACTGCGCGGGCTATCAAAATCTCTGCAACTTTTCTTGCTCTAACTCTATTAACTTTCCATCTATCCATCAAATTGCAAAAACAAATTGACATTGTCATTTACATATTCCATTGTCATGTTCTATTTTTAAATATGTACCTATTCATACACTTAATTACCAGTACCAATTATGTCATTATCGATATTACGGATATTTTGTACACGCTAAGTAATAAGTGCCGCATTCCTCATAGACAATACAGACATATACCAATTGCTATACATATACATACTAATTAATATCAATACTATGTTTTCATTATGTATTTGGTGCGACATGGTGCAGGCGGATATGCGCGAACTTCGAGTCAACAATTGGCGAGAGATCGCAGGACCGAGAAAAGTGGCGCTGTCTTGTGTCGGAGGCCAAGTCTCATTTTGGGTCGCTGAGCCAACGGAGTAAGTAAGTAGTGAGTATGTTTTCATTATTAAAAACAAGTCGGTTGAGTCAGACCAAGCTAATTAGGCAGCGATTTTGATAGCATAGACGTGCAAGTGTTACTTTAAACGTCAAACTAATATTACATTATGACGTTTAAAATAACACTTGAACAATCTGCATGTGCTATGAAAATCGCTGCCTCGTTAGTTGATCTGACTCTAATCATGCAAAAACTCCCGGTGGCCAAGGGGTTTAGGCGTCTGACTTTTTAACTAAAATAATATATTGTATCCTGTCCTCGAATATACATTCGAGTACAAATGAAGTAGGTACCTTTTTGTTAACTATAAAAAATAGGAACATAATGTTGTAGATAATTTAATAACCGGGGGCAGGTCGTATCCTAGAGTAGCCCGACTGAAAAATTTTGTACTCCCTATTACTAGAAATCCAAAATTTTGCGTCGCTACTCGGTTTTACTAAAGTGACTGCCAGATTGCCCATTTTTATAGGTTTAATTTGAGCATGTTCTATATTGTTTATTATAGTTCTTTATCTGAATATTGAGAAAATAGATAGGTACTTTTCAAATAATTATAGTGGAATATCTTTTGCTTTGATACAAAATCTTCCTTACAAAAGTTACAACGTTATCCTTCCTCTTTTCTTCCATTACTTTGAAAAACACCACATTTTTTTTCTTTTTATTTGTACTGTCAGTAGTACCTAACGTTTAAAAATTGTGCATTCTGCAGGCGTAGCCTTGTTTACATAAATACAGTATGCCTTTCCAAAGATTGCCATCTTTATAACTAAGCTTGTAATTGGAAACTAACTACTATCTAATTTACAGCATATTTCTACATTTATAACACCTTGTAAATTATGTTACTGATAAGATTCTTGTCACGGACAGTAGAGGTAGTTTTTCAGTAGGTACTTTTCAACATTACAGCGGCCTAGGTGATCAAAAATAACTGAACATGCGCCTCAGTGACTTTGTTCAAATATTTGTGAATACCTTGGCCGCTTCGATATCAATCCTAGAAATGTGTCAAATTATTGTTTTTTTAACGGAATTTATGCCCTGGATGCCAGCTCTTTAAGCCAAATCTCATAGAAAAATGGCCAAGCTATGATGGCGCCATCTATGCAAACTTTTGACAGTTCCAAACCCCATTGGTAAAACATAGTAGTAAGAGAAACATAAAAAAAATAAACATAAGGGAATCAGTCCCTTCTAAAGTTTTCTGTTTGCTATTAGGTCATTACCTATGAAATTGGCGTTTTGTTCGGAGAATTTCAACGAAACACGAATTTCCATACAATTAATTTTGCGGATATTTTTTTGATGGCTAATTCAAACCAAACAAAATTTTTCCAGTAATTTTTGACACCTTTAAGGTATGTTTTCAATATCTCCATTTCTTGAAAATTGGTACCATTAGAAAAATATAAGTAATTTTAATACTCGAACCGACAGCACATGAAAAGACCTATTTTCAAGGCTTAATTCTGAACACTTAACAATAAAAAATAACAATTAATTGCTGTCAAGCAGTTTGGCGAAATCATATTGTAGTTTTATTGTAATTGTGTATGTACTTTTGTAAAAAAAAAAAAACTAGGATCAGACTTATATCTATGAACAAAAACGCCAATTTCATAGGTAAGGACCTAATATTTTGCAATATTTACGCACATGACACAAATACATACGATTTATTACTACTCGATTCAACATTTTATTATAGTGTAGCGCCTAATTTCTATCTAATACCTACACTTTTTTTTTTAATGACAATGGAAAAGCTATAAATTAATTAATCATGCTTCTGTGTGCCGTTTGATCACTTAATGCATCTACTATTAAACGGCTTTATTAAACTCTTTATACCCTCACGCTAGAAAAATCATAACCTATTATAAAACTCATATGCAGCTACGACTTTTCGGTTTTGCGCTGAAAATATCCGCTATCCCGGTCCCGATGCGTGATCAAACTCAAATACATAGAAATCAGAGCAAATCCACCGCTAACTAACAGACCAAACTATTTAATTAACAAGAAAACTTTACAACAAAACAACCTATGTAACATACTAAACCATAGACGTAACGATGTTCTAGTTTTCGAATCGTAAGGTAATATAGAAATATGAAGCGTGTGAGAGTTGTGATGTTTTAAAATTTAACGGCAAAGCAATTACGCTAAAGAAAGCTTTAGAATCTTCTAATTGACACGCAAAATCGTATCGACACAAATCACGAAGATATAGCACGCGATACAGAGCACGTAAGTATTTGATGAAAAAATCATGAAAGCCGAGCGAAATATGTCGGAGATGTGGTGGTGGGTGTTTATAAATTTAATGTTGAGATTGAGCGCCGTAGACATTTCGCAGTGGCGATATGATTATACTGTGTATATTGGTTTGCGCGACTTGCGGCTATAGCATTGGGTATTTATTGGACAGATTAAATAGGATTGGGTTATCCAAGAAATGTATTGTTTATTGTTAGTTTATTTGCCAAGTTGAGCGACAGCGAAATCAATAGTTTTTATTACATACCCAATATTTAAGATCTTCTTGATTGAAATTTAACATTTTCAAAGTAATTTGAGCTCGATTAATAATACTAAACGAATTAAGAAGGTGTTTTGTTTTATGTCGCTCGTATTCAAAATCAAATATCATTATGGGTTCCTCAATTATTATATTCATTAAATATAATATAAGTAAACTAGAAGTTCCTTTAAATTAAATAAAAACACAAGATCATATGTAAATTTTATTTGAAACAGATACAAAAATCATTTTTTGGGAATATATTTACATCCATCCCGATGTAAAATCGTATCTACGATAAATAAATAATATACAATTCAACGTCGATTAAATTATTCATTTGAGGTCATTTAATCATCATAGAGTTACATAAATAACTTAGAGACTAAGCAACTCACAAGTCACAAATTTACTTAAAATGCAACCCTACAGAAAAATCACGCACAAAGTTTTACCAGCAATAAAGAATTACTTAAACGTTTTTCACCGCAACGTAAAAGTGTTCAGCACAGTGCTCGACAATGGAGACCTAGGCTCTCCGAAATATGTCGCAAAAGTGACTAAAAAACACGTTATTTAAACCTTAAAATCAGACGCAAATTTAAACCCTAGAGAACATTTAGTACCAGAGTGAAAAATACGAAACGTCACTTAAAGAAATTCGCTTTCACCCCATTTCATCGGAAACACATCCTCATAACGACTTGAGCGCATTTCCAACTATTTAGAGCGTGTAATCGCCGCACAATACAGGATGCTCGAACCGGGACATGTGAACTCGTTACGAGAAATTGAATCATCGATAGATAGCATTGGAATTTTTATTAATAATGTATGTAAATCAGGGATGATAAAAAGTGAAACAATGACAATGAGGAACATGATAATTATAACAATGTAATTGTTACAATGAATGATTGTGGGGAAAATAGAGATGCGAGAAATATACATCATAAATGACTAGAAGAGTAATTAAGTAGTATTAAGTAGAGCATTGCATACATTAGTTAGTGGGAGTTGAGAAATTGTTAAGGAAGGAAATTGGAAATGGAAATAGCTAATTAATGTTTAAGAAAAGAAAACTAGCAAAAGTTAAAAAAAAAAAAAAAACTAGCAAATGTTAAAAATAAATTAAATGGAAATGAGAAAATACAAAACAATTACATACTTATTATACAAATGCAATAAAAAAGTAAAGTTAATAACATTATCAATACACATAATAGAATAAATAATAACAATTAAATATAATGCTGGGAAAACACATTAGGTAGGTATTAGTATACAATGTATTAAAAAAAATACTGAATAATCAGTATTATCACAAAATACAATTTATACCATTTAAAACGTCCGATACAAAAGATGAGCAGGTAAATGTTCATAGCAAATTCGATTGTGATATACAAAAATAATAATATAATATTTTTGGTTATAACCCCCAGCAATCACATCAAAAGAAAACTAGTTTACTTTATGTCGCTATCCGACGTTGATAGGTGTCCAAGCGAAATTCCTTGCGTTTCTAACCTTGGTTGCTTCTCTATTAGGGTCTTCATCTTTCTTGGTGATAAAAAGTCTTTCTAGTCTATCTTTTAGTTCATCGGGCGTTATAGGAGAAGCGGTTGACTGCTCTGCAGACTTGAAATAGTATTCCGAATGGTGAGGATGTCTATGGTAGTATCCTGAAAAGGTTAATGGTTCTTAAAGAGAAATTGACGTATTGTCTCCTATTCGTGTTTTTACCTAATTATTACGGTCATTCTCAAAAAAATATCTGTGCGGTCTAATCGCCACGACCCATATTTTCATACAAAATGTATGAAAAGAGTCGTGGCAATTAGACCCAACCGCAGGCATATTCTCAGAGAATGATCCATTTATAAGGAATGGCTGTTGTTAGTGTTTTTGACTTTAAAATTAGTCAACATAAAAATACATACAATACTAAATTTTTGGGGACAGAAAAACTAAACCAGTAAGTAAAGTAGTAAAAAAGACAGGGTTTAATTTACTTTTGACATTGGATAGTTATACTTCCTCCCAGATTTTTTCCCATTTTAGTATCTACTTAACTCAAAAAAAATATCTTTGGGATTCGAACCCAAGAAAATGAAAGGACTATAGGAATATTACTAATAAAAACTCACATTGCTCACTTCGTACGCAGTGATTTAAGTTTTAAGTCAAAGGAGCCGTCGATGGCTTTAGAATAGAGCATCGGCACGAGGTCAATGAACCTGCGATCGAAAGTTCTTTATGACTTCGGCATCCAGAATTCTAAGGATATGTGTGTACTTTGTTTACCAAGTGTAAAATTTTAAATTTTGTATGGACGTTTTCAGAAGTGCTCTCCACTCAGATTTTTCTAATAACGAAAAATGTTGGTTTGTTTTATGCAGCACGTTGTTTTCATTGCACACAAACCTACATAAAAACATAATGTTCTGAAGCAACTGCGAACATTTTTCTACTGATCATTATCATGAACTTAATGGATGCGAGTTAGAAAAATCAAAAAAAAAAAATTTGCAAACCAATATATTATTTATAGACTTAGCAACTTACCTCCTCCTGAACCTCCTGCTCCATGGTGTCCGTGAAAATATCCAGGACTGTCATAAGAAGTATATGACGATAAAGGCGAACTTGAAAAGTCTCCATATCCAGATCCAGACCCATGGCCCCAACCTGATCCTCCGCTAAACACTGTAACCGCTAACAGTGCTATTTTGGCCAAGAAGAACGCTTTTTTGCTGGCGATCAAAAGTAGACCAAGTAATAATGGTAGTAGGGTCGATAATTGGAACTTGAAGCCGAGGAGAAATGGTACAAGCAAATTCCTAGCCAGCAATCGTCCTGGAAAAGGAAAGAGAAAATTATGTAGATCGTCATTAATTTAATGGTGGCTTTAAAATAATAAACAAAATAACCTTAAAGAAATATAAATTTTACAACGTGCTATTATTGGAGATTCTCATACAGTAATTTGCCCGAATAGGGTTAATATCAGTTTAACGTTTTTTACTTAAAAGTCCACCTAGCTCTACTATACAAGGATAAGCTGCCAAGAAACTGAAACTTAATACGATTGCATTGTTTTTGAGTAGTTTCAAAATAGCTATCAGCTTAATTGAAAAGCGAAGAATGGGTCAAATCTCACTACTAAGATTTAACAGACTGACAACGCGCAGGTGATTAAACAATGTACTCTTAATGCTTGTGAGTGTAAAAAAATCTAAACATGAGGTTAAATATCTTGTTATAAATAATTATGTACAACTGTTTATGATTACTATTTTTTTATTTCTGACCCCGCATATAAATTTTTCTTTATAATTAGATAATTGAGCGTTATTTTTTCCTCAGATTTTTTGTTAACCTTCCACACGCTTTACAGGCATTTATCTATTTAATACAGTTTAGCTCACTAGAACAGTGTACCGCTTTGTTGTGGCGTTTAATCTGCTTTTAAGTAAGACGCAAGTAGAATTCATCTCACCAGTACTGTTATGCATATTAATGTGGGCCTACAATATGTTTGTCGACCTAATTATGACAATTTTATAGTTCATATGGTGTACATAATATATTGGTTTGCTGAACTGAACTTGTAGAGATCGGTGTTCTGCCTTTTCGCAGAACTATTTTTGGCGGAATTTCATTTGCCAACCAACATTTCGCCGACGATCACTTTGACAACTAACGATTAGCAAATTTTTGTATGACAACGTTCCTATTGGTAGAATTATTGTAAAGCAGATTATTATAACGCCTCTAAACTTTTGGGAGACTTATCATTTGTCAAATCTTTCACTTGGTCGAACAACTCTTGGACGAATAACGTTTCGTTGAAGCTACAGTTCGCTTTTCATACATTAGGTAAGTTACAAATAAGAAAAAGATACATAGGTACCAAAAAATCTAAAATGGCCGAGTTGTTGGACTTTTATAATGTAGGTATATTTTAATATTTGAAGCCAGTGACAGCGAGCGAGCAACACCTTCCAGGGCAGAGCCGACTTGGATATGGTTAGGTTTAGAGATGGGTAGTGAGTAAATTACTCACGGGTAAATACCGAGTAAATACTCAGTATTTACTCGTTTATACCCAAATTGGTGGGTATAAACTATTTAGAGTGCTGAAAGGGGCATATAAATTTGAAATATAGGTGTATTTTGTAAGCCGCTACTGAATTAAGTACTCAAAATTGTAAGAAATGTATTTTTAAGAGCGGCACTCCATACATTGTAACTTATTGTCACAAATTTTTTTTTCAGAAACCACCAACGTGTTGCACATCATTAAATGGGTCTTTAAAAATAACTGGAATGTTACTAAGAAAATTTTTGGATAAATTGAATATTTATGGAAAAAAAACCGTATTGAAAGGCCAAAATAATGTTTATCTCTCTATAACTTTAGAACCAAAGTTCAGAAAAAATATGAAAAAATATCGGGAGATTAGCCGTATTAGAGTACAAAAAACAATATTTTGAATATCATCGGTTGAGCCATTTTTGAGTTTCGTTAAAAAACCCTTAATACGTTTTATTAAACCTTTTAAAGGTCGTAAGTGCCGCGTAAACACGCACTTTTGCGCGACATGCAGTTATCTAGATCATTGATAGAATTTAAGTACCATATTTTAAAAGTACCTTCTTATTTAAAACAAAATTGTTAACTATGCATTATCACAATTTGCCTCTCACTAATAATTACTTACCTTTTTTTCCTAAATTAAGCGTCCTATATGCTTTTTATTTTAAAGATATTGTTAATACACGTTAGCACTCTTCAATGAAAGACAATTTTGTTCTTAAATTTCACTTTTTGAATATTTTGTAAGCAATCGTTTTTACCCACCTAAATGAGTAAATACGGGTATTTATCGGGTGCTTTGAGTAAATACCGAGTAAATACTCAGTATTTACTCATCCCTACCCAACCCTGGTTAGGTTGGAAGACTAAGGCGGGAGCAAAGCTAAGCTAAGCTAGTCTTCGAGGTTTAAATTTTTTTCAACAACCCAAAAAACGTAATTACACAGCAACTTTCGGGTCAAATATCCCAACTTTCGTGTCAAATATCTTAGCCATTTTTGATTTTAGAAAAAAGTTATTGCTACAAAACATGCTTATTTTAGCATATTATCTACGATTACCTACACAATAAAAAATTGATGTTACAATGACACAACATCCATCGTAAATTTGACCAAGTCCTAGATTTTTCTCAACTTTCGGGTCAAATATCTCGGCCATTTTTAATTTTAGAGAAAAGTTTATTAAGAAAAAAGTGATTATTTCATCAAAATCTTGTAAATTATTCTAAGTGTTTTGAAACCCCTATGTTTTTCTCAAAAAAAAATCTGTCCCAGAAACGGCCCCCCTTTGGTACAGTCTGACCAAATTAAACAATTGGTATTACAATAAACAACTAAGTGTATATATTATGCCAACTAAAACATTCTACTACAAGAAAGTTGGCATTTTGAAAATTGACATTATAAAACACAGACCAAACGTTTACATAGTTGGTAACTGTGCGGTTGGCAAATAAAAAAAACATTTGATAAGTTGGGAAATGAAAATTCGGCGAAATAAAATTCCGCCAAACGTGAGTTGGGAAGTGATAATCGACCATACCATTTTCGGCGATAAATAAGAGAACCGTAGAGATCCTTTATTACTAATAAAGTGGTCAAAACTAAAAATAAATTCAAATGTATTAATAGCTTAGTTTGAAAAAAGTCCTTTTATGCTTAAGTACATTAAAGCGTCTCCTTAGTAGTTATATTAACGAGCTTATAAAATGATCCAAACTTCATCGGTATTGAAGCACTGCGGGCCAATTTTTGAATTTCGACCGCTCGATTTCGTGTACCTATTTCGTTAAAAAATATCTATCACTACTAGGCATTTAAATTCTACTAATAGAATTGAAATCGAGTGGCCAATTCCACTAGATTCCAAATTTCGAACGCTCGTATTTCATAATTAGTATTTCACCGTTTTCCACCGATTTTCGAGTGACGAAATCGAGCGATCGAAATTCAAAAATCGGCCCCCTGATTGTTTTTAAAGCCTTCTTATATTTTTCTAGTGTCATCATTATTGATCCAAGATTTACAAACACAACCCAAGTATGGCCTTGTAAAAGTTTTAGTCATTTTCGGTAGATGGCGCCCTACAGCCAAGTTCAATGTTAACGCTACCTTGAAACGAAAGTAGCTGCTTAAATACTTTCAAGGTTTTTAGGTAGATGGCGCTACGAGTCCTATCATGAAAAATAATTTCCTGCAAAGTATTATCAATTTTATGGAATAAAAATAGTTTAGTTTTCATAACATAACAGGTTGTGATCAATTTATGATTATATTTCATTTGTTGATGCTCAGCATTCTTGAGGTTTACTTATTTATCAACTTATTTTTGTATCATACTTGCCTTAAATAGCCAAGAAGTCTACAGTAAAATGACAGGCATTAACTTTCAGCCTATATGCATATTTTGCCTCCATATCCCCTAAAACTCTCAACAGTGAATTTTCTAGTGGGAGTGAACTGTGTGGCTACCACCAGTTTGGCACTGACATACTTAAACGATTACTTCTATGCATCTCGCTCGTACTCGCATATAAGTGCAAGCGAGATGTATAGGAAGCAAATTACGTAGACGTTTGCGTATTATGTCAGTTTTGACACTGTCAGTGACTCATGGTACGTATAAAATATTGATAATGACACCGCAGCAGAACCAAAGTAACCGATGTAGTCCTCCGAATCGCTAAACTTAAGTGGCAGTGGGCGGGGCACATTGCCCGTAGAACCGATGGCCGTTGGGGCGGAAAGGTTCTCGAGTGGCGACCACGTACCGGAAGGCGCAGCGTGGGTAGAACCCCCCCACAACGTGGACTGACGACCTGGTAAAGGTCGCGGGAGTCCGCTGGATGCTGGACGGTCATTGTGGCACTCTTTGGGGGAGGCCTATGTCCAGCAGTGGACGCAGGGGCGTATTTTGAAATTTGGCGCCCCGGGCCAATACGTTTTGCCGCCCCAGAAGTCAAGGAAGAAAAACAAAATGCAATCCGGCATGCCGCCCCTGGGGGTTGGCATATGCCGCCCCTGGAGGTTGGCGCCCCGGGCCATGGCCCGGATGGCCCTAGGGTAAATACGCCCCTGAGTGGACGTCCTCTGGCTAATATGATGATGATGATGATGAATGACACCCGCAAAAAAGCCACTCGCCTAATATAATCAAAGTTACTCTCTAATTATAAACGACGTCCTTAAATTACATAACATTTGGCTTAGTTACTTGAATATTCATGTCAAAGTTCATGTTATTTGAGAATGTTGTTAAAAAAGGAAAGCGTATCTTTAATTGTATGGTGGCGACTAAGTAAAATTTAACCATCTGATAAAAATGAATACCTACTATTACCTAGTGTTGAGATATTAAATGCGTAAGTACTACATGAAACTTACCTGTAGACATTTCACCATGCTGCTGATGATTATATGACCGATCCTTCACCCTTGGGTCCATCACAAATTCTAGTATTCCATTAGCTAACGTGGGACCGATTCGCATCACAAGACCGGGGTAAAGACCACTAAGGTCCCAGTGCAGCGACCTCTTTGAAATTAAGTTGCTTGCATCTTCCATCATAGAACTATAATGAAATGTAATAAAAATTATTAACAAAGGTTCGAATTGACCTATGAATCCTATGATTAAGAAATTAGTCTTATCCATGTAGGGTTCCGTATTAACTACCCGCGTAAATTGAATGGTCTTTATTAATTCCGGAGTAAGGTGGTGGTACTAGTGCTAATGCCCAATAGATCACTCCCTGCTGTCACCTCTATTGAAAATGAGAATGACTTAAGTTTCAAGATGACATGTACTGGGACCGCGTCGAGCACCAGTACCACCACCTTATTAGGTAGTTTAATGAATTTGTAGAGAAGCACTTCACTGTAGGTAGATGTAATAAGATTATGATTTGTTACCATTATGTTTTGGTAATCTATTTAGAATTAGGGAATAAATGGCAGCTTAGTAATTTGGCCTTAATAAAAATTAAATTTTCTTTGTAAAAGGATGTAAATGCACTGAGAGTTAATCTGTTGATTTAAACTGACACGTTATTCACTCATAATTTTTAAAACAAATACCGGACTTAATCGCCTTTTGGACTTATGACCCGTATTTGTGTTAAAATTAAAATTTAAACTGTTTATTTTTTTATGTAACAGTTATTTTATTCGTTAAAAGCTATCTTACATAACATCTTGAGAATGGATTATTAAATGAAGTACCGGAAATCCATTGGATCTTTGTCAAGAAAGCTCCCAAAGTGCCTTGGCGTTTTTTCATCTCTGACGAACGATATCCCATTAGCCAAACTAAACGATTCCACTTCATCATATTTGTCTAAGTTCTTGAGCACCTCTTTGCCAAAGCAAACTCCAACTTCCGTACTTCGCTGAACACTGACACAGTCATTTAATTCCGCATTTTCAACATTATTTTCTTTCAACTCTTCACCTTCTTGCAACTGGATAGGTATAACTTCGACTAGAGTAAGAACTAAGAAAACAAACGTTAAACGGAGCGACGAAGACATTTTTCAAAACATTTCAAAATTTGCACGGATTTTTGCAAACACTACCGACAAGAATGGGGCGAATGTTACGTATAACAAAATTGTAACAAACCCCAGTATTCTTATAGACTTTCCTTGTTATGTCTCGGTGAACTTTGCCATTGTTGGGGCCTCGTCACGGGGTCTTCCCACGTCCAAACAACAATAGGGTGAAAATTTGAGTGCGATTTGGAACATATCTGTGAGAGCGATCTACCACATGTTTTGCATGTTACATCACGTTGTGTAATTGACGTAATTTTTTTAGGAACGTGGAAATAGATGAAATTTTGAGGGCAATGAAAGCCATTGTTTCTTTATTTGCATGACAATTGGTATTATTAAGTCACATAATATTAGAAATAGCAATGTTATGAAACACACCTTTAGGTGCATTGAACCAAACTACATTTATATTTTTGTACCTATTCAGTAAGTAAAAAAGTAATAAAGAGACATCTATAAAGATCATTCAAGTCTATTACAGTAGTTAGATAGACTTGTTAAATCACTTATTTCATAAAAATTCAAAATTTAATTTCTTTATAACAAGCCAAATCACGCATAAAATACCGACAATCAGCATTAAAAGGTAACTTCCAGAGCCTCTGACCTCTTCATTGTCTTACAACCTGCTACACTAGTATTTAAATGTTACACCTTAACTTAAGTCCACTCATATGATAATATCGTTCTTAAATTTAGGAGCATAGCGTTCATAATCCTTTGTATCAGTTTTGGTGTTAAAGTCTGTTTCAAATTTAAATGCGGCAAGGAGTGAAAGTATATTTTTTTCTTATACGTCCGGCTTGCTTTAGTAAAAGTTTTGTTTGACTGACGTAATAGTTCCTCGATTTAACAATGACATTCAAGCCATAGTTTTCACATTACGTTTTCAAATCGTAAGCTATAGTGTAACCACTAATGACTAGTCTAAGAAATAGACGGAGGATTTAACTATTGAAGACTGTAGACTATAAGTACTATATAGGTAATACAGAAAAACTTCTCTTGCCACAAGCCAGGCAAATAACCAGTCATACTGATAAATAATAAGCAGATAACGTAACGTATGAACCCATTAATCTCTAGATGTGTCACATGCGTGTTGCTGTTAATAATGAAGCCTAAGGTAACCTCAACTACAAACGCCTAACCTAGTTTATTACGATTAAGGCATACATTTCAAAATACACTTGGGAAAAAAATGATGAATTTTCTACGGAATGTCATCGCTATCTTTTTATTGGCATTGTTATTTACCGCAGTGAATAATAGGAAAAGAAAAATGATATTTAAATCTAATGAGAAGAAGAAAAATAACCTACTTTGATCTTCACGATTAACAGTCATAACGTTTCATTCTGTTAAATCTATATTTGATCTACCGCTACCTGTATAAATATGCCTCATATATTTTTTCTTGTAAACATAGTACTAGTAATTTTAATCATCTCATCATCTTCCTCGCGTTATCCCGGCATTTTGCCACGGCTCATGGGAGCCTGGGGTGCGCTTGGCAACTAATCCCGAGAATTGGCGTAGGCACTAGTTTTTACGAAAGCGACTGCCATCTGACCTTCCAACCCAGACGGTAAACTAGGCCTTATTGAGATTAGTTCGGTTTCCTCACGATGTTTTCCTTCACCGAAAAGCGACTAGTAAATATCAAATGATATTTCGTACATAAGTTCCGAAAAACTACTACTACTACTACACATTTTACAATTTTTTTGAGTAATAGTAATTTTAATAAGTTTCGAATAAATTACGAATCCATCGACATGTAATAGCTTTCGCCATTGTTGCTCCATAGTCGTCGACTTTCTGCATCTCACGTGCTTTATGTAATACCTCCCCCCACAATACTCTACAGGTCTTTGGGTAAAACAACAGGTCAAAAACAAAAAAATACAATACAAAGAACCTTCCAGATAAACACCAAAAGGCTCAAATTCGAGAAAAGCAAACGTGATCGCTGTTAATGCTAACTTTGTCGGTCAAGACCACATCGTAAGTTCGTTCACTGCAAATTTATCATTTCAACGTCTCAAAATGGTTTACATCTTATCTGCTTGGATATAAGCTTTAATTCTCTCTGTTTTCATCTTTCACAACGATAAATGATTGCTTGTCGGGCATTACTCTTATACAAAATTAATTTTGCCGTTCACTCCTGATCAAAACGGCATTACTGAAAGGTGATACGAACTATATTCGTGAGCGTTCAGAATTTTACGACGGCAGACGTAGTTTTGCAACACTTTACAGTACTTTAAAGGAAAAGCAACGGATGTAAACCGGACACAGGGCGGCATCGTACAGGCGCAGCGTGTGAAGAGAAATCACTTTATTTAATTTTTCTCTTTATAGGATGTGGTGGGTGGTTGACACAAATACTTCCTGATGATGTAAATCGCAACGTAATAAGTTTTTAGGCACACTTTCGATAAAAATGTCGGTCACGACCAGGATGAGATGGACTAGATGTGAGAACTGATTAAACATTTACTTTGAAGAAAGTTTTGCGAGTACTTACTTAATTTGTGTCGCAATTGACATTGAAATATCAGAAGCAATATGCTAATTTGGACTTGCACGGCTACTTGTAAGTTCAAAGTAATCATTTTAAAGAGAAACTAAAAAAGAAAAAGTGTACGGCCTTTTTTATAATTTACTTTCATTGTATATTTGGAGAAGACATTTAAAAACAGTTTTAAATAATTCAAGAAGGTGAAAGGCTTTAAAAATAACATTTTGAATTTCCTGATCTGCAATAACCTAAAATTTACTTATTGGTTTATAGCTTCAAAGATTTCGTTTGTTCAACATAGGTAAGTTCCAAGATAACAAATAACAAAAAAATAATTGTTTAATTCTACTTAAAACAAAAAGAAAACTAGAATCTATTTACCTCATTTTACTGATGCAGTTGTGATAGGTACATTAGCTAAAATGCAGTTCCTTAAAGAATCCAAGCGTGAAACAAATGTTCTCAATGTTCTTAACGAGTCTTATCTAAACGAGAAAGTGCAATTAACTCAAAACGGTTTAGGATGTGTTTATGGTTGATGGTTATCAGCGATACTAATTCTACCTCAATTGTTTTCTCAAATTCCATATTATTATGGTCACATCTCTTAGCAACATTACAAATAATAACCTTAGTATTAACATTTAAACATGTAGTTTTTTAAGTTTAGATATAAGTAGACTAACACAAATAAGTATGGGTTTTAAAATCTGAAATATCCATTTTTTTAAGCCAATGCTAAGAGGACCATTCCCATTCCTATGACAAAATAGCTTCTTGTTAGGAGAAGAGAGAGAGAGTTTCCGTAAGGCGCAAGTAGGGTCAAACCTGAAATAAGCAGCCAACCTGTCTCCACACGTATTGGCTCGCCTTTCCTGTGGGACAAGACAGTGAAGCCGAGAGGGTAATGTAGGTGCTGGGTATCCCAGCGTTTTCTTAATTCCGTCCCAGGCGGTGTAATGTCTTTCACCATACATCGTCTGCATTAGACGCAAACGCCAATGATTCATTGACATTTAAAATCTGTGACATTGCTGATATTTCTCACTACATGGATCTCTTCATGTTTTTCTTGTACTCCAATAAATTTGCTATTTTCTCCCATTTTCAACATCTTTTAATTTTATTATACAGTCCACTTCTTCTTCCTAACCATGACTTCTCCAATATCGCCGGATGTCTCACTAATAATTTCAACGAATGGAGTTTCGGATGTTAGATAACTAGCAGGTGTATTGGGACTGGTTTTAGCCAGGTGTTTCGGTTGCATCAGGCTTAATTGTATAACTATTAATATGACAGAGATTTAGACGACGATAGCCAGGGTCGAAATTCTTGATAGCTATGATGTAAAATTGAGGTCATGCTGCATTTAGAAAAATCACAACCAGTGCTATTTTAGTTCGCAAATCATCAATAATTTATTCATGTACTTTTTTCAATACACTCTTCGTGGAAGTACCTAGTAGGATATTTTTCCATGTTAAAAGTGGTTTTCATATAAGGGTAGTGAGCCCATTATAAAACAAAAATTTTCATATGATTATAGCTTAGTATAGGTACAATTATAATATAGGAGGTATTGTGATAATAGTTATTTACGATACAAGTGCGGAAAAGAGGAAACTCGAAACGAGTGGCGATAAATTAAAACACGACCGAAGGGAGTGTTTTAAATCGACACGAGTTGCGAATTACCTATTCGCACGTGTATCGTACAACGTTTTACAGTACATATGGCCCTTTAAACTTTTGACATACGCACGAAAAGTGCTATTTTACGCACTAGTGCGGGAAAATAGGACCATATGTACTGTAAAATTCTTATTGAAGGTATCCGGACTATTACCATGTATGTATTATGAAACATTTCGTCCACTAAAACATAGTTCAAGGAAAAAATAAATTGCTAATAATTAGTTAGTGATATTGTAGCGAAACCGTGAAAGTTATGAAGTTAAAAATACTTTTCTAAGTGAAAATAAGAATAATCAGCTATGGAAAATCGACAAGCTGGTTACTATGTGCATCAAGTGTATAGTGCGGACTTGTATGCGTATATGGTGTAGGTACATAATGTAAACATATTTATAGATTCATTGATTTTATCCTTAACATAACAATAATCCGAGCCGGGGTTTGAACCCGCAACCTCGAAAGTCGCACGCTCTTACCGCTAGGCCACCAGCGCTCTAGTGTAAATTTTGACCAGCCCGCCAAGCGGGGCGTTTTGGAAACTCATAATCCCATACAAAAGGAGACCTAAAGCAAACGCGTCCGTCACTTCACGCTACCGAATGAAATTTACACTAGGCGTTCTGATGTTGAAAGAAGAAATCGATGACATAAATAAAACGGAAGTTTTACCAGAAGAAAAAATGAAAGCAGACAGAAACGAATAATCAATTAATTACAACCACACTATAGATACAGCCCCGTCGCGACTGGCTCGTGCGTTTTTTTGTCTCATCTAACTTGGTAATACATAATGTGCATCACAGCTGCTAGCGTGATCGTCCCACATTCAGACAACGGCATTTGATACGCGCATTGTGTTAAAGTAGCAGGGCTATCTAGGGTTAGTTTGCATCATCTTTGGACTCCTGGCCGTGACAATGTATGGCCGCTCCATATTTCACGTATTCGGCTTTAAGATAGTCGGACTCTATCATAAAGTGTGGACGAAATTAATGGGCTCTGGAGGGAAAGTACCTTAAACCTCAAGTTAGCTCATTTTACTTAAAGGAAACAGTCTTTTATTAATAAAAAGAAACAAAATTGCATTCCGTTTTTTTAATTGACTTTCTCGCCCGGGATTGAATCAACTTAAAATTTAAATATTAATTAGGATGATGATGATTCCCTGCAGTAAGAAAGATAAGATAAAGCGAAGTGTTATCTGACATCTTGGTCGAATCTGGACTGCAAGATTGGAGCACTTCCTTAAGTGCCATAAATGCCATTATAACACTGTGATTACCCTTGTACATGTGCAGAACTAATAGTAATGGAAAATATATATTTTTGTAACATTTTACCTGGTTTTAATAAGTTTTGAATCTAGCATAAAAATTTATTATGTAAGAAAAAAATGAATATTCTCATTACCAGCTCATATTGTTATGATTTACTAGAAGACACTGATTTTTTCAATAACAGTCCATTACACACATTTTTATATTTCTTTGCAGACTTATGCAGATTTCTTTACTATGTTTTCTTCCACTTAATTGTGAATGCTAAACATGTAACATCTAATGTGTAGAAGAAACTAGGTATTTAAAGCTAACCAATGAAACTCCTAATGACCTATGAAAATTATACTCAATCACTTCATCACGTCTGGTATTGCTACTCTAACGTAATCAATTTCAGTGCAACATGCTTCTGTATCCACCCAGACCTTGTACCAACTCTTATGTGTGTGTACGCATGAGTAAATGATTGTCACTTTTTTTTGCCGTTTTAAGAACGTACTTATTATAATAATACATTCATCAATCAGCTTGTTGCACTAATGTTACTGCTATACCAATCTGCTAATTATCTGTTGGAATTAAAAGATTTCAGTTTTCAGACTGTTTAGCTGATCTTTAAATATTCCCATTAAGGATTAGTACAGGCACTTCAAGAATTAGTAGAGGTATATTCAACTAAACATAAAAACTACCTGTATACTAGCAAGGACACACTTTTGTTAGTAAAATTTGTGTCAAATCTTGATGGTGTTTTTGGCTATTTGATAGTCCCTGTATTATTATAAGATTAATATCAATGTGGTACATAACCGGAATAATATTTTTATTTGGTGGGGAAGACATTAGGTCAAAAACTCTCGATTTTGTATACGTACTTCGCTCAGATAGACAGAAAGGAAGAGTTTCGCTCCTTTTGCTCTACCGATCTTCTGTAAGTGGAATATGTGTACAAACGCTACTAGAGTTAGAAGCGACGAAAGAACTTGTAGACAGTCTTACCTGATAGACGATCTTCTCCATATTGACCTTACTGGAAACACCAATACGACCCTCAGTGATGAGGAAACCGATGCAAGGAAGGTGGATATACCAATAAATAAAAATCCAGCGTGTTTTCTAAGCAATCAATTTCTATTAGATTTTGACTATGTGCTTGCTGTCTGGGTCCAAGCTTGTGTTCCGGTCAGGGTGACTTTATAATCGAGCGATACGACCATGATTTAGGATATAATTGTGGTCAAGGGATTCACTCGCAATAATCATTTTCCACAGACAAGAAGTTATTAGTTAACCAAGATGAATGAGTATAACGTGAAATATCGTGCTGTTGTTAAATCTCAATCGGGACAAGCCACACATAGTAGAGATGATATAGCCTTTGGGGTCAAAATAATTCCCACAAAGACGGGGTTTGATGTTTTTAGTTCTTTGGGTGTATCTTTTTATCAAAATATATGCATGCAAAACGCATTTATTGACATTTCAAATTTGAAAAATAAAAAAAAATATTAAAAATCGTGTGTGGTATCAAATGACAGGAAATTACACGCTAAAAAAGGTCGTGAGGTTAACTTTACAAAATAAAAATAAAAAAAACAAAGTGGTGGCTGAAAAACTGTTTTTATTTCAATGTTGAAAATTATTTCCTACATTGAAAACTAAACTAAACGATTATAGTTTTACACATCAAAATACATTGTGTAAAAGAAAAGAATATTTAATTAATGAATACCTATTTTTAATTATATTAATATAATATGAAAAATATAGGCTCTATATTAATTTAAAAAGTTTTATCAATAAACTGAACGCACCTCAAAGGAGAAAACTATTGTAAACTGGTCATATTTTTGTAAAACTCGATTTCGACTGGCAAATTATATTACTTTTTGGCAACCGGGTTTTTTTACCCTAATTAGATCCCGCTGAATCCGAATTTGCTCGATCGAATTCTTGACCGGAAGTGAGATATTTGATATTAAAGGTTCCTTTTTTTAGCATGCCGTAAATAACTCTTAAACGGTGGCGCATAGCAAAAATGTTCTTATGCGTAAGTAATCTGCATAAAATTTTCTACAAGAAAGATTTCGTACAATTTTTCGCTACGATCAATATTCAAAGAGATATTAACGCGGGAAAGTTTATTATAATCACTTCCAAGGTCGCTTTTTTTTTAGTTTTTCGTAAATAACTCGCAAACGGTGGCCAATATATTAAAATGTTGTTAAATGTTAATAATCTACACAAAATTTTCTACAAAAAAGATTCAGTACACTTTTCGCAGGGAATCATATTTAAAAAGATAATACAGAGGGAAAGTTAATTATAATAAATTCTAAGGTTCCTTGTTTTTATTTTTCGTTAATAATTTGAAGTATGACACAGCAAAAAATATCTTATACATAAATAATAAAAATGAAATTTCATACAAGAAACATATAGAACACTTTTCTCTAGGATCAATATTAAAAAAAAAAACAAAGAAGCGGGTAAGTATATATTATTAGTATTATAATAATTTTTAAAGTCCCTTTTTAGTTTTTCGTACATAACTCGTAAACGGTGTTCCATTGTAAAATAGGTTTTTATGAATAAATAATCTACATAAAATTTTTGTCCAAAAACATCTTAACACTTTTCTCTGGGATCAATATTTGAAACGATATTAAAGGAAGAAAGTTCATTACAATCAATTCACATGTCACTTTTTTTTTAGTTTTTCGTAAATAATTTGTAAAGTATAATCTATTTTGCTATGGGCCACCGTTTACAAGTTATTTACGAAAAACTAAAAAGGTACTTTAAAATTGGACTCAGGCCTCTTTGCCAATCCTTCATGGCGGCCTGGGCATCCGGCTAGTTGTCAGCATCGCCCTCCCAGGTTTTTTGTCCTCTTTCCACAGCACGCAAGATCTCGCCAGTAAAATTTTTTGCCCTCCCGCCGACAATATCTGCATCCAAATACAGATCGAGGCCAAAAATGCTTGGACGCAAGCCTGCCCGGAAAATCCAATCCCAGCCTTCGTTCATTCTCAAAAACTTTGGGATGAGCCCCTCTGCAGAGCCACCTTAAAAGCTCTTATTGATAATGCTCAAAGCCCTGCAGAGCGCGCTCGTCTCTTAGCTGTATCGGAGCCAGAGTCGGGGCTCTCGCTCCATGCATTGCCATCCCCCAACATAGGCACTCTCCTAGAGAGAAAGGCCCTCGCACTCGCTACCAGTCTGCGATTGGGGGTCAAAACCAATGAGCCCCACCGCTGCCGCTGTGGCTCCAATGTTGACGAGCTGGGCCACCACGGCTTGCCCTGCCAGAGAAGCGCAGGCCGCATCTCTCGCCACACCTCCCTGAATGATGTCATCCGGAGGGCGCTTGCTTCCTTTAGCGTGCCGGCCATCCTAGAGCCGAACGGTATCGCACGCGACGACGGCAAGCGGCCCGACGGAACTTCACTTATTCCGTGAAGGCTGGGGAGGACGCTTGTGTGGGACGCCACCTGCGTTGACACGCTCGCGCCGTCCCACCTACAAGCGACCTCCGTCAAGGCGGGACCGGCGGCTACAACCGCTGAACAGAACAAGCGGCGCAAATATGCTGTCCTCGGCGAGGGCTACATATTTGCGCCGTTTGGCGTAGAGACTCTGGGACCGTGGGGGCCTAGCACAAAAAGCTTATTTAAGGAATGTCCCAGCGCCTCATGGACATCTCAGGTGACCGGAGGGCTGGCAGCTACCTCGGCCAGAGGATAAGCCTGGCCATCCAAAAAGGTAACGCTGCCAGCCTTCTGGGCACCATAACTCATGAAGGTGACCTGGGGAGCATTTTTTACTTATAAGTTTAGTTTAAGATTTGTTATATTTTAGTTTTAATTTTAACGTTTAGTTTTTTTTTTCACTTTGTTATTAATAAATAATATCTTTAAAATTTATTATAATGAACTTACTCGCTGCTTTGTTTTTTCAAATTATTAACGAAAAAATAAAAACAAGGAACCTTAAAATTTATTATAATTAACTTTCCCTCTGTATTATCTTTTTAAATATTAATCCCTGCGAAAAGTGTACTGAATCTTTTTTGTAGAGAATTTTGTGTAGATTATTAACATTTAACAACATTTTAATATATTGGCCACCGTTTACGAGTTATTTACGTAAAACTAAAAAAAAAACCGACCTTAGAAGTGATTATAATTAACTTTCCCGCGTTAATATCTCTTTGAATATTGATCCTAGCGAAAAATTGTACGAAATCTTTCTTGTAGGAAATTTTATGCAGATTACTTACGTATAAGAACATTTTTGCTATGCGCCACCGTTTAAGAGTTATTTACGGCATGCTAAAAAAAGGAACCTTTAATATCAAATATCTCACTTCCGGTCAAGAATTCGATCGAGCAAATTCGGATTCAGCGGGATCTAATTAGGGTAAAAAACCCGGTTGCCAAAAAGTAATATAATTTGCCAGTCGAAATCGAGTTTTACAAAAATATGACCAGTTTACAATAGTTTTCTCCTTTGAGGTGCGTTCAGTTTATTGATAAAACTTTTTAAATTAATATAGAGCCTATATTTTTCATATTATATTAATATAATTAAAAATAGGTATTCATTAATTAAATATTCTTTTCTTTTACACAATGTATTTTGATGTGTAAAACTATGATAGTTTAGTTTAGTTTTCAATGTAGGAAATAATTCTCAACATTGAAAAAAAAAAACAGTCTTTCAGCCACCACTTTGTTTTTTATTTTTATTTTGTAAAATCAACTTCACAACCTTTTTTAGCGTGTAATTTCCTGTCATTTGATACCACACACGATTTTTAATATTTTTTTTGATTTTTCAAATTTGAAATGTCAATAAATGCGTTTTGCATGCATATATTTTGATATATTTTTAGTATGTCAAAAAGATACACACAAAGAACTAAAAAAATCAAAGCCCGTCTTTGTGGGAATTATTTTGACCCTTACATACAAATTTTCATACGACTCCTCTACTAACAACCACGTTCGACGTGTTGCCTCTCTATCGCATTTGTAAATTTAGGTACGAACCTAAGTGTGACAGGGAGGCAACACGTCGAACGTGGTTTGCGGTAAACATACCCCCCCCCCAATTGGCCCACCTCAGGCCAGGGGGACGATGCGTAACAGCATTCCCAGCACACCGTGAAAACCGGTTTCAATCTTCTTGCGTTAATTTTCTTTTACGTTTTCATTATTTGCTAGCTGAGTATAGGATTTTAAACATTTTAGCCTTAACTACAGAAGCCAGGAAATACTGATTTTAAATAAACGATGCAAGCAGTATTGAATAAAAGCAATTTATAGGTTCCTTATGTTCGTATTACGTTCACATTTCCCTGGAAACATAACGTTAATGCTAAATATAGTTAGCTGTTCATTAATTCTGGCAGTGTGAAATAATAACGCAAATAAAGATTTCATTTGGATTGTGAGTTGTGACTGCAACAGCATTATATTTAAGTGTTATATTCAGTCTGAATCCGAACGTTAGAACATTTGGATTACATTACTGTTGGCGCGTTATTTGCAGCATGTTATAACTGCAGCAGTATTCCAGCGCAACAGTAATACTGCCTTCCGCAAATATTAAAATCGATGTTGCTGCCTGGATTATTGATATTTACAGCAGCAATGCAGTCGACAGTACCTAATGTCGCGCTATAATCATCATCATCATCATCATCATCATCATCATCATCATCATCATCATCATCATCATCATCATCATCATCATACCAGCCAGAGGACGTCCACTGCTGGACATAGGCCTCCCCCAAAGAGTGCCACAATGACCGGTCTTGCGCCACCCGCATCCAGCGGACTCCCGCGACCTTTACCTGGTCATCAGTCCACCTTGTGGGGGGTCTACCCACGCTGCGCCTTCCGGCGCGCTACAATACTGCAGTAGTAATGCTAAAATACCTTAACGCTACTGCGGTCGTAATCTAAATAAAACTGTACAACTAATTTCCTATACAATCGTTAAATTGATTTATATTTATTTCGTTTTACGTAACGTTCGCAGTTTTCCGCTTTTTTTCAACAAAATCATGCATGTGTAATTTACAGCCTAAAACACTTATTTTGTTTCAAATACAGATAAAAATGTCGCTGTTTGTTGATATCGTTGGTTGATTAGGATCTAAGCTTTCGCTTTTGATAATAATTTCATGTTTGTATGCAATATTTTTGTCGCTAAATATATTTGAATTGACTATAAAAAACATTACGCCATCTAATTTTTAATCAGCAAAGTCCACCCTTCCGGACATTTTTGAGAAAAAATATACAAAATGAGTTGGAGGAATCGAGACCGTGGCTACTACTGATATTAATTTCCTTCTGTAAGAAAAATCTAGGCCAGTAAATTCTGTATAACTAGGTCAACCATTTCAAATAAATCATAACCCATTTCAAGTAATCAATCAAATGATAATCATTCTTAACAAGCGATATATCTGTAACCTACACTATAATTTCAAGCCAATTTCTGGCAAACGACTCAAGGAATTATCGACTTTAGCATGTTTGTGAAGAAGCTCAAAATGAATTGTTAGGAACGTGAGCTGAGAGGCCAAATGATTGATTCCGGTAAACTCCGCTTGGTTATTGAAATGGTCGTAAGCGCCAGATTTGTGTTGTCAATGTTGTGTATCACTGAGTGATACACTGCTAATGCACATTTGTTATTTATATAATATTTTTTACAGCAAAAAAAGTTATTTCAGCTTCCAAAAAATGTACCTACTTAAAACTAAATATATTTTTGACTGAGTCAGAAATGCTAAGATAGTTTTAGAAGAAATCTTCCACTTGTTGCAAATTTGTATAAACTAAGTTTGTTAAAGGAGGATGATCATAATCCCGCTGCAAGTAATTAGGATTTTGACTTAGTTGCGTCGTTATGAATATTTATTATTTATTTCAGTGCTAAAGTACCTAAATACTTTTATGTGTGAGTCAGACAAACTCCTCCTCCAAAAATCAAATGAATTGAAAAATAACACACACTTTAAACTACCTACGTGCTAATATTTAAGAAATTAGCAATCCCCGAAGGAAGTTGTTAATTTTGTACCATTTAACATCCGGCTTAGTTATATATCATCAGTAGTAAACGGATCAACAGCAAAGTATTATTATCTAACGTTATTTCTTTCATTTGTAACTCCCCTGCTCAAAACTCCAACGAACCAAACCGATACACATCGCCTACAAACTTACTGCATTTCGGTTTTAAACACTAAAACTGCAACCAACTGCATCGTACATTGATGCATCCCTCTTAGCTTCGCCCACTGTACCGTGACTCGAAGCGCATATAAGTGCTACAACTGCTCTAGTTTTTAACATAGTCCATACCGCCATCGGAGAGAACACCAAAATGGTACCACACTACCTCCTTGTATTGACCCTGGCTGTCGCAGTCAGTGCACGGACAGCAAGCACCAATCAAAACACATTGGAAGAAGGCAGAAGTTCAGATGATACTATTTTGGGTGACCTTAAAGTTGCGTATGAAACGTATAAAGATTGCAGCGGTGGAGACATCGGGACATGCTTGAAAGTGAAACTGGCGAAGGCATTGAACAGGATATCGGAGAGTGAGGAAGTATCCCTGATGAGCGGTGTGACGATAACGAAGGATAAGGATGCCAAGGTCGAGGAAGTTGAGGAGGCGCTTCCGAGAGGTCTTGATGAGAGCTCCTTGGACCATCTTATCCTGGACAAAATCGTTGGATTCATGCAGTCTCATACAGTCCAGGTAAATTTGTTCAGCTTGTCACAATCTGACCTTTTAATTTGGTGGTAAAATTGGACTCACAACTCAACTGTCACTTGACTTCTTTCTTTGACATATTTATTTAAATATTTATCGTGTTAGGTTCTTACAATTACGTTTATTATATTTTAACGAATATCAATTTAATCTATTACTTTTATTCTCGTGTTTAGTTTAAAGGATTATTATTTTCACCCGCTTTACTTGACCTACTTTCTGTTCCAGTTTTATTACTTAAAGTTTTTTTTATAATTCGTTTTTTTTATTTATTCCGCGGCTTAATTTATCGAATACTTAAGATTTTTTTCTCGAATCACCATCTGGTTCATGGTCAATTTATATATTTATTCAATACTTTTTATTTTATTTTAATGGTTGCATTAAGTCTATTTGAGTTTTAATAAACAAATTTTAGTCATTCTGTTCCGTATCCGACCCTGGAGATCTTACCTGTTAATTATTTTTTACCAACAGTCCGATATTTTATTTTATTTATCCTTTTCGACGCCGTGTCAAACACAAAAGATGTCACTCGGACGCCACGTAACCGAAATGTCAAAACTGAAATTGAACTTTATGCATATGCACGTAGGTCTATGTTGCTCTGTAATCTGTGACTGATTAATCGGTCTTTGGCGTAGGACCCGCGGTGCGGATATATCGGTCATTGGCGTCCAAAATGTTAAAAGCATAGTTAAATTATTTATAAATCAAAATTGATGACAGGATCATATTTTAGGTCAGGAGTTACGATGTATATAATGTTTATATGTACTTCAAACTTTAATTATGATCATTAAATTTATTTCAAATCTGTAAAAACGGCACACTGATACTCATTCATTTAACAATGTCAATGTCACTTGAATTGCACTCGAGACTTAACTATATTACATAATAGAATTGAGCGTGGATTACAACTATCACAAGAGTAACAACTTAATCAGTACCATAACTCAGAACAAAAACTTATTTAATTTCATACTTATTGATTAATTTTCAAAATAAGTAATACAAGTGATGACAAATTATATAGGTACTTATAAGTAATATTACCCCTTATTTGTAAAACCTTGTAAACCTATGTAAAATTTTGTCCCTTTCTATCAAGCACAAATGTCAAAATGACAGATAAAGACAACGATTATCAAGGGCTTGTTAAAATTGACAGTCGTTTATGAATAGCGCCATTATAAAATAATACTCATCATCTTCCTCGTGTTATCTTTGCGTTTGCCACGGGTCATGGGTGCCTGGGGTCCGCTTGGCGACTAATCCCGAGAATTGGCATAGGCACTAGAGTTTTATTATACATTAATACTAACTAAACGTTAACTGTTACAAAGTAAAGCTTCAAGATCTATATTTAACCTTAGTCTGGAATGTTAAATGGAGGAGAAAAATAGACGAAGTTATATTACTTGCCATTGTCAAGTTGCTGTCTACCTAAATACTTACAGTCTGTTTTCTTACTGCATTATTTAGTTTCATACGGCACTAGTATATAGCTCATGTACTTATGTGGTTTACAGAGGGAGTCAAAGTACTGTGTAATTAATTTCTACATTTTGTTACACACAATAGAGAACATTGGTATTCATATCACGTGAGCTATTAAACAAAATGATTGATGGTATAAAGATTTTAATGACATATGACATAATGTGCGTAACAGTAGTATAACGTAGAACGTAGTAAAGAAAGTAATTTCGTAACTTTAAAAAAATAAAATAAGTGAACCGTTAAAATAATAGAATTGGGTAATCTTCGACGTTTTGTCATGCAGAACATAATATTAATAACAAATTAGTGTATTCGGAAATCTCTAAAGAAAATAATAATCTTTATAATATAACGAAAATCTTAACTTTTATTAAAAAAAGGACTAAAAACTAATATATCAGACACGACTTATTAAACATTTCTCATTGGATTAAAAAGACCTATTATTACAATATGGCAATATAAGCTTTTACCGTCGCAGATAAAAACGAAGTCACAAAACAATCTATTTTGCAACATACTCATAAAATGCACCAACGTTATATCTGAATACCGTAAAGCTCTACGCTAGAATTTTTTTGCTAAAATATATATTATTAACTCCATCTGCAATTCATTTAAACGTGTCGTGACAGCTAATGGCATAGATGCAAATGTCAGTTATAAGTAGATAGCGAAAGCTAGGTATGCGGTCCATACTATGTCACGTGCTGTGTCACATACTAATGCTCTAAATCCTTATACAGTCACTATCGGGTATTAGAACTGCCACAGTGCCCGCAATCAGGGGCTGTAACCAAGACGACAAGCATTTGTCGACTAATGACAATCGAAAAGTAAAAATGTTTCGAGATGAGGGATGCAATAAAAAATCTAAAATCTAATACCATCCTCAATATCATCGGGAACTAAAAGGCCAATTCGAGTTTTAGATTCAATCTTTTTTCAATAATATATGATAGTTATGATACTGATCTGTTAGTGTCAAAAGTGTCATTCATTCTTTTAAAATTATGGCTTCAGTCCAGCGGGACTATTTCGCCAGTATCAAAGTATTAGGAGCAAGGTAATACGACTAACGTTGTACGGTTAGTTCAAGACAGCGTACGGTGATTTAAAGCTAAATAACGTTAACACAGTTTTTTGTTGCGTCACCTGATTCGGTAGATTCCCAAGGAACCGCCGAAATACCACACACTTCGGCCAGAAGTCTGCACCATAAAGTGACGTTATCTTTTCATAAATTTTTCAAGTTTTTATTACTATTTTCTATCAACGGTTGCCACTTGGTTAGGCTTCCTGCGCAAGCCTTTATTATCAAGGTATTAGTATAAGTACCTATCACTTAATTTTTCTGTTCAAAAATTTTAAGTTATACTTCATATCGTGCCGGCTCCTTTATATCTGATGGTGATTGGATAGACAGTGTTGAGGGCGGGTTCATGTCATGAGTCGAGTTCTAATTGAACTACTATAAATGAATAATCTACATACAATTTATAAAAAAACCCTTCACATGAAATATAAATCAGTAAAAGCGCACCTATAAAAAGCTCACCTAGTGTTAATAATGAGAGGACTTATTAGTAGTTGTTTTTAGACTCAACAAATCATGAAGGTAATAATAGGAAGGTAGTAGGTAGGTGTGAATTGCAAAATGTTGATAAAGTCCTTAAAACTTGTCAAGCAAATTTCCATTTATGAAAAAGACAACTCAAAAAAAGTTTCAACTTGTCATAGAAATCCTGTAAGCGTACTTATTTGGGTTCTAAAGCGATCAATAGTTTATTTCTTTATAAGAAATCGTATTTGACAAGTTCCTACCTTTTCTTCGGCTATTCTATTAGCATTGGGCACATCACGTATCTTGTATCTCCTTCAGTAGCAGTAAGAGTGAGCAAGAGAATATCAGAAGCTATAATGTTCATAACAGTAGTTATATTGAGGGGAATATATTTTTAATGCGAATCATGCCATACTGTGTGCGTGATCTTATCAACGTAGACAGTAAAGTTACATACAGCGGGCAAAAGGAAGTAACATTATAATCACTTAAGTAAATAGTTGGAGATAAAACTGTCACAGTCGTTAAAATTAAAAGAAAGATAATAAATAAAAGATGAAAGTTAATATGATAGAACAAGTAACTGAGCGTTAAGAGGGTTTTTAACAATAATTTGCATTTTTTCATACAACTTAAATTTTCAACATTTAGGTTAATAAGTACAAGCTTTTCAGTTAACCTTACTTAAAATAGGATATTGATTAAACTTGAAGGCGAACAAGAACTAGATTTTTTTATATGCAAGTTTTGATGACTCCTATACCTGTTAGGGACAGGACAAATAGGTACACAATTTTTATATGAACTAACAAAGTCTTTTATCTCAATGGTAATAGTAGTTAGTTTCAACAACGTTACTGTGGTGGTCAACGTTACTCTATTTATAAATAACCAACATCAATCACAGATCGAATTATTTATCTCTTCAGAAAAACATGCATGCCGCGCGGCGACGCACCGTGACCGCTTTCACGGTGCATCTTCACCAATTAATGCATCTTCACTTTTTTTTAATGCCACACTCTATTAAACAGTTTTCTTGCACCGACCCACTTGGGCATTGGTAACAGTTTCTTTCTAATTAGCTAATGCGTGTGCATTAATGAGCGGTTATCTGTCGTTTCTAGTCTCATGTGTTTTCTATTCATCGCTGACATCCCTGTCCTTTTTAACTGACTATAAATTTTAAAAAGAAGTTGAAAATTTTTCGTTATCTCTTTGGATTTTTACCAATCCTATAAGTAGGTAATTGGCAGAAAACGGCGCAGGATCGGGAAAAGTGGTGTGCTCTCGTTTCGGAGCCCAAGTCTATCTTCGGGTCGCTGAGCCATATTAGTTAGTTAGTTCTTTTTGATATGTTTTTTGTTTAGAAGACTATTAGGCCAATTCGAGTTTTAGTTATTCTATCTGTTTCCGATATGATACTGATATTATTATGTTATTGTCAAAAGTGAGGTTTTTTGTTGAAGAAATGGCCTGTAATTGGTCTCATTGTCGGCTAATCAGAGACACTTCTACTATTAAAGGGGTTTGTTTTCAGTCTCATCGGTTTTCTATTCGTTGTCCTTTTTAACTGACTATAAAATTTCGAAAGAAAAGTTTGAGAATTCATCGTGAACTTTTTGTGATTTATTATTTATTTGAAATACTACCATTTTTCTTATTGTCGTCAGATCAGGAACTTTTTAAATATTATAGGTACTCCATACAAGAGCACCACAAAACTTGTGCCAAAGCTATGACCTTTAACCTATCGTCATTTGGGTATATTACAAGCTTTTATTTAGTTTCACCTGTCCCCTTGTCCGTGTGTCGGTCTGTGATCAAATCTTCCAAGTAAAATTTGACTCATTTCCTGGTTTCCGATGAAGCCGAAAATTTTCATGCATATTTATGTAGCTTTTAATGACATAGAGTTGTGAGGAATAATTTCATAAATGGGAGAAAAAACTTAGAATAAACCAAAAAGGAAAATTGGTATTGATACTTAATTACGTGTTGAACTTGTGAACAATAATAGTTATAGTACTGGACTATAGTCGGGTGATTTTCGGGTAATGTCTGAAGGTGAACTGTTCTGCTTTAGAATTCCGCTTTTCAGCGTCGACCACACAACATATGCAAATCAAGTGTTCGCGCTCATAACCACCGATAACTACGGAAATACGTAAATATTGCGTTTATTACTTAATGAGCCCAATTTCTATACACAATACCTTTCATGTTATCATTGCGTGTGAAAAATTCCGGAATTGGTTGGTCGTAACATCCGGATCTCATTTTCAATGTAGCATGTTAGGTATCGTGTTCATTTTGATGTACATCGATGCTGAATTACATACGTGGGACATGCTTTCTTCTTCCGTAGTTGCAGTAGGGAAGGAAGTAAGCGTTACATGTCATGTTTTCGGTTCAATTTTTATTTATTTATTATTTATTTATTTATTACTGGTCTGTTAAAATTATTGTTCTTTGTACTTATTTCAAAATAGAATTATAATATTTAACTTTATAAACTAGTTTGGTATGAACTATTTTCTGTCGTTTAGTATTTTTGTATAACTCATTTATGAAAATAAAAAAGAAAAAATATGGATTGCTTAAAACTTCATCTTCTTTCTAAACAGCTCATACAATAGGGAAGTTGAAAATATGATTCTTAGGGCCAACACACATACCCACGATACGATGTCGTATCGTGAGACGACGCGACATCGTCTCACGTTGCGACATCGTGTCGCAGCACAATGCGACGTCGTGTCTGGGCATTTTACGACGTCGTGTCACGTTGCGGCGCCGTAACGTGGAAATCCACGATGTAAATTGAATGATTCACGACACGATATCGTATCGTAGTATTAGTCGACCACAATCAGACTACGATTCGAAAGTACCGTTAGCACAACATATTAATAATTATACTCATATGTCATATGCCTTCATACTACAAGTCCCGGCACTTTTTGAAGTGCAAACTTCTTTAGCGGCGCTGGGCACTTTTTGAGGTGGGGAAAAAATGATAAACTCGAGACAGCGTAAGGCGATCACGTGACCGTAACGTTTAGATGGCCACTCATTTAGATGGTATTTAAATCAATAAAGAAAAACTCAATGACATTACATGAAAAAGGTTCTAATCTTGTACGGGTTGAAATACGAGGATCTCACAATTACAGTCTAACTTTATATCACTCAAATATAATTCAATAAAGCTACAACTTGATGAAATCGCTAATGAAAAGGAACTCCAGTACTGGCGAATAAAACGCAAAATATCATAACCAAATATATTTAGATGCGAGGTCTGCAAGGTAACTTTACAATTTCTATTCGAATTTTAAACAATTAACGCTACAAATTAGAATTTCGAATTTTAAACAAGCTCACTGACCAGCAATTTCGAAACTAAAGTTTTTCAATATAAAGGAGGATGGGTCAATTATACATAGTGCTGCAGACATTTTGGACTAGTCATTGAGTTTTCACTTCTGTTGGCACTTCCGGAGTGCAACCCGTTGTTTTTTTTTTCATAATGGCGTGACCATTTGATTGGGCTCGCAACTCGCAAGACAGCTCGCAAAGGGTCAAGTAGATAATGGCAATGACGGTAAACAGTCACTACATGCATAAATTTTTGCGCTATTCTTAATACATATTATGCTTTTAGGGTTTCGTACCAAAAAGGTGGTTCCGTACAAAAAAACCCTTATGACTCTGTCCGTCCGTCTATTTGTCACGTCTTTCATAACATATAAATCACCATATGTGTCAATAAAATATGAATCGTAGAAAATTATTCATTAAGAATTTTCTACAAATATTGCATTATTTGTGTAAAATCGTTTAATACAAGTAATTCAATATTTGTGTAATAGACAACTGTAATTTTTTGTTTTCAAAACTTTAAATCTTCTTCATACAGAAGTAAGTACCTAGTGTACCTAGCTATTTTCATTTATCTGCACACTCTACCATTAAGGGCCACTTGCACCATCCCACTAACCCGGGGTTAAGTGGTTAATCCGTTAACCCAGTGTTAAATTATACTGGTAACCATGGTAACATTTACGGCATGTTACTACCAACCATGACGTTGCAAATGTAAAAAAACTATCGCAGTTAATCAAGATATGAGGGTTGCAACAGACATGTTCTTCTTTGCTGCTATTACTTCTAAGAAGTCGCAGAAAGTTTACTTATAGTTTGCGTCGTAGGTTTTTACGACACGACATCGCAACGTTATACGGCATCGTATAGTGCTCACGATACGACGTCGTAGGTTTCTACGACACGACGTTGCAACGTGACACGACGTCGTATAGTGCCCACGATACGACGTCGTAGATTTCTACGACACGACGTCGCAACGTTACACGACGTCGCAACGTGAGACGACGTCGCGTCGTCCCACGATACGACGTCGTATCGTGGGTATGTGTGCCGGCCCTTAATCCCCAGATATTCTCATTAGGCGTTCTTAAAAAAATAATATATAGGTTTCCCTACGGGTCTATATAGTTGGACGGCGTATACCAGGACAACAGGAAAAAGTTGGAGAAGGAAGGCCACAAATAAATCGGAATGGAGAGTCTTGATTGACCAGGCTGAGGCCCATCCGCGGCTGTAATGCTTCAGATGATGATGAAACGGGTCTATAAATTATATTTGGGTCGCCTAATAATTGATTGTCCTAATGTTATGTTACGCATAAAACTCATTTCGCATAATTGTTATTGTGCTGAAACTACCACAAATCCTATGCAAATATTTTCGTAAATACTTTCTGTTTCAGCTGGAGAAAAATTATGCAAAAAGAGTTTTATACGTAACATTACATTAGGACAATCAATTATTATGCGACGAGAAAGGCAGCGTTTATAAACATGTGCGCATATTACCCAAAAATGTGACACCTCGAAATAGCGAAAAAGAAATTTACCCTCCCATAGAAAATGGACCAGCCAAAATGTATGAAACAGCCAAATTTTTTGTTCGCGATTTCGGGGTTGGTCCCATACTAAAAGTTGCTCAGTTTAATCCCAAAACCTCTTTGGCAACGGGAATGCACTTATTTCTTGGCCACCCTGTATAGGACACAATATTTTTACTACTATCTTTTAAACCAAAAAAAATTAAATTCCAGATCAAATTCCCGGCCGGCAATGACCTTGCGCGCGCATTCGAAGAAGGCCGCAGCAGGAGGAAGAAGCTCGCCCCCCTCTTGGCCATCCCCCTCCTCATCGGGGGCATGATGGTGCCCCTAGCCTTCGGTGCCCTAGCGCTGCTCGCGGGCAAGGCCCTCATCGTGTCGAAGCTGGCGCTGGTGCTGGCGGGTATCATTGGGCTGAAGAAGCTCCTGTCGCCGTCGGGGGGCGGTCATGAGGCTCATGAGGTCGTCGTTTCTGCTGGACATGGAGGATCTGGATGGAGCAGGTCGGTATCAAGGTTTTGAGGTGCCCACTGATTACCAGTTCGCCGGACGATATCAGCCTGTCAGTTAAACGCAAAATTTGACAGCTCCAAACAACTGACAGGCTGGTATCGTCCGGCGAATTGGTAATCTGTGGGCGAACTGGTAACCCTTTAGAGTAAACTAGTCCGAGTGAAGAGAGGTCTGAAAGTACAATTACACTATCACAATCATGTTAGTTAGACCAAGCAAAGTTGACAGCGAACTGTGCAAGTGTTATTTTATCGTCACAATTTCATAGAAATTATAGCTATTTTGGTCTATGTATGTATGGTCTAAGTATGTTCTAGGGGCCTAGCTAAATGACAATTGTTTATAGAAAATGCCAATTGAAAGTGAGATAATATACCTAGTTATTTAGATAATGATGTGACTTTTCATAGAACTTGTATAACGGTTAATTTTCGATTGGGGTTTGTACCGATATACGATTGTACTCTTGTATAATAATGCAATAACACAATTCTTATTCACTCCATTGTACAAATGACATCAACATGATGACATCATCACATTGAAATATTTGTTCTCGTTTAATTTATTTGCTGGAAGAAAATAAGCTTTGAAATCGTAACTAGGTCCTTGGGCCACATCAAGTTTCGTGCCCTGAACCCCCACTAGATTTAAAAGGCTAGTTATTATGTCATGTCGTGTTTTTTTATTATTTGACTTCAAGAAATTTTTCGTGATAGAATTTTATACGACTTTCAATGTGTGTGTGTCGATAACAAGTGTATATCAGGCTTCGAATAATATCTTATAAAGTCTCTCGAATAATGTCTTGCAACGAGTCGTATAACAGCAAATTCAGACAACCTAAGGTATCCAAATGAGTCAACTAAAAAAAATCCTACATTGACACGTATACTTCAGAAAATATGATTCTAAACAGATAACCCACAAACGCCATACAAAATCAATGAGGGCCTAAATTTTTATGAAGCTATAATTGTAAATGGCATAAGCGTTAAACGATACCACGTCAAGAGGACTGCACAACATTTGGAAAGAGAATTGCTTACTAGTATTATGAAGCGCTTAAAAAGCCAAATGAAAGGGTTTTAGAGAGAAACGGCTTTGGTAAGCAAAGCCTTACGAAATACCCCTTATAACACCTTCGAAGGGGATACAAAATTACAAAAGAAAATGTTACATATACAGTGTTTTAAATTATAGGAATTTACGGGATGACATACTTAGTAAAAATAATTACAATGTATTTTTGGGTCATCCTTTAATTTACTTATCTCTACCTATACCTACGACCTTAGGTATACAATGTTATCTACTTACTTCAAATACGTTATGATTTTTTTTTTCATTCCAGGTCGCTCGAGAAATCCCAGGACTTAGCATACAACGCGTACGCCCCGTCCCAGTAGCCAATCAAACCCACCAAAAAGTTATTTAAGCGTGCAATAAGGAACAAACGTCTAACATATACAACTAATACATAGTACACGATAGCTTCGATATCAAAATTCGAAAAACAAGTGCGAATCGGAGCGTTTTGAAAATGGAATCCTACAGTTTCGAATGTAACTCTAAAGATTTCGGTCAGTGTTTAAAATGTAACTTTTTTGTGTGAGTGAGGTTACATTCGTCTCTGCGAGATTATGGCAAAATAGGTACAATGGAATGAAATATACAATGTAATGAACATAGCGAAGATATCTTCAAGCGGTCAACAGTACCTCGAATACTCTATTTATTGTATACGCACAATAGTTAGTTATCCAACAGTAATGTAAGAGAATAGCATGAATGTATTTATGGAGAGTCTTTGGAATTTGCTTTAATTTTTTTATATATTTTTATAACTTATGTTTTATGTATATATTGAAATATTTATTTTATACGCGATATTTAGTATATTTACGTGTATTATGTACATACATATAATATGTGAGAGTTGATATACAAGTATTTACGTAAGTATATGAATTTTATGTAAATATTCATTTTTAATATGGTTTTATTTACATATTTATTATTTATACAGTATAGTTTGATTAATATAACAATATCGATTTCATGTACATATGTAAATAGAATATTGCATTTATTTAGTATATTGTTGTATACGTAAATATCGAAAGTATTAAATTAACATAAGTATGATTTACATAATTTTATTATATCTTATTTATACATATGTCTATATATTCCCGTTTTGATCTCATACTGTCTTTTATATAATAACCGTCTATTACAATGTAAATATTACTAATAAAATGTTATTTATTATGTTTTACTTGTATTTTGTTGTGTTCAAGTCAAATAATTTATTTATAACTTAATTGTAATCGAATGTTATCAATTAAACTGTTGGTTACTCGAATGTGTTCATATTATTACTATGTTTTTTTAATAGAGTGATATTTAACCGCCTTTGAACGCCAAGAATCCAAAAGGTGTTTTAAAATCAGACCATTATACCATGACTATGCTATTAATGTTATATTGGCACTAGCAACCCGGGCGCCTTCACACGGGTTAGCGATCCAGGGGTTGTGAGTTCAAGTCCCATATAAAACAGTGATTTTATCCACTTTTAATTTGTTTCTAAGCTTAACCCCTGGAGCGCCCCAGAATTACCGTAGTATGGAACTCCTATACTAGTTACCAGCACACTGTGTCTGTGTAGGGCGCTCCATGGGTTAAAGACATGACATTAGAGTAAAGTTACGTCTGTTTAAACTAAGGCTAGAAACCTAAACCTGGCACACATACTCGTTACTCAACCACTCATTGCTATGTGAGTGACGCGAGCTCATGTATTATGCAAACGCGGAACCGCACTGTGCCGAAAATACGTGCGAAAATTGGCACGAAGAAATTGTGTTAGTGTGAGTCAAAGTATGTGTAGGTCCCAACTTTTAACAGGATTTAACCTTACTGGTTTATTTTAACCCATAAGCATATTGAGACATTAAAAATAAATGACACCTGAGTAACTTTTTAATAATGTAAAAAAAAAATTGCCTCTTCCATAAAAAAAACATCGATAACGGACCAGCAAAGATGGTCAATTAGTTTTTCATTATGTCGGAGTTCGTCCCGTAATAGAAATAGTAGAACTTGCCAAGTATGACATATTCCTATTATAATCACTATGTATAATATGGCTAAGGATTGAAAACATATCCTGGATATCCTGATTAGTAGGTAATTATTAAAGTGAGGTTGTCACAGGCGACATAGCTTACGAAAAGTACAAGGTATACGCATAGGTAAATCATTTATTTACAGAAATGGCACCGGTTTTCTCGAAACTTTTTAACCCATGCTATGCCAGATAGGTAACTTTAGGCACTAACTACACGTGTCGTATCGATCACGATAAAAAATATGAAAAGCGTTGCCCTCGATCCATCAGTTAATATCAAAGCGGCATTTAAAATAGTTCAACAGCGAGATGATTCACTGCCGCAGAGAATTCCTTTGTGCTCGGACTTTCTCTTGGTCAAGGACTCGTAGGAGTGATGGTGTGATAAGCAATGGTTGACTTTTAGTGGACTTTATGTCTTTGTAATAAAGTATTCATTTGGATAGGAGGTATTAACCATACTGTTTTTACCTTACTTAAGAGTTGGTCAAAGGGCGCCTTAGAAATTGACAGTTCAACAGTATTTAAGACATTGCATACACTCGAGAAAATTTTACCTCATGTGATTCGGGTGGTATAATGGTTAAGGCGTCTGCCGCGAATGCAGATGCTAGTTCGATCCCAGCCTGGGCACTAGAGGCCTTGGTAACTTTTTATTTCGTATGTGTCGCCTATTTTAGTTTACAGTTTAAGATTAACGAAGTTCAGTGCAAAAATTCAATTTCAAATTTTTTATTTCAGGCATATATAATTATAATAATTTGAGTTAGCCTGAAATAAATAATTTAGAAAATATTTTGTGAGTTCATTTTTAGGGTTCCGTACCCAAAGGGTAAAAACGGGACTTTTATTACGAAGACTCCAGTGTCCGTCTGTCCGTCCGTCTGTCTATCTGTCACCAGGCTGTATCTCATGAACCGTGATAGCTACACAGTTGAAATTTCACATTCACAGATTATGTATTTCTGTTGCAGCTATAACAACAAAAACTAAAAAGTACAGAACCCTCGGTGGGCGAGTCCGACTCGCACTTGTCCGTTTTTTTTCATGAAACACGTAACTTTAGCTAGGTGCTACCAACATCTGCAATGAAAGTTGTGCACCTGAATAATTTTACTTCCACCGGTTGTAATATTAATAGAAGCTTACATAATTACAATACATATTCAATCTTATATTGCTGTTAAACCTGTAGGCAATAAAGACATACAGAAGTACCTGCTAATATGGTGTTTGAATTATCTGCTACTTACACCTTTTCCAGTAAAGTGTGCATTTCAGGAGCTTTCGCTCGCTTAACATTTATTAGACGCAGACGGGTGCTAATTAGAGATATTGGAAAATGGAAACTGAAGACGCTATTGTCTTGATTCGTGGAAAAGCTTAGTTTGTGCTCAAAAGCGAAAGCACCTAATGAAGAGCACTATAATGAGTTGATACATAGGTAATAGACTCTGACTGCGCTAGGTTTTCAAGCCAAGTGGCACGTCAACTAAGGAGTTGGGTATGTATTCATACATACATACATACACTCTGACTGCGCTAGGTTTTCAAGCCAAGTGGCACGTCAACTAAGGAGTTGGGTATGTATTATTCATACATACATACATACATTACTGGCTCAGTGACTTAAAGAGGATCTTGGCCTCTGACACAAGAGAGCGCCACTCTGCCCTATTCTGCGCCACTTCGCGCCAGTTGGGTATTTTGAGGGCGGACAGGTCGTTTTGGTTTTTGGGTTTTTGGGTACGTATTCAAGTCAGTGCAAACTTAGCGTGATAAATTTATTATGTACTGACAATAATAAGATTTACTAGCACATATTTGCACCGAAAGCATATATGGGATTTAGGTTTAGGTATGCAATAACAGAAGCTTTAAATTATATGCGAATTCCTTGTGATATTTCAATTGCTATTTCACATTTATTCATAAATTATCCATTTTATCATACCTCCTGAGTCCCAGAAGCAGTTGTTTTGTTTTTGAAATAGGAACCCTTTGTTCTCCACTAAAAGTTCAAAAAGATTGTGGATTTTGTGCAAAATTGTACGCGGGGTCTCAGCACGTACTGACATTAAAGACAATATGTATAAAATTAGATTTTAAGCAGTCTGAAGTTACGATAGAGTATACGTTACAATAAAATAGCAAAATGCAGCGCACGGTTCACGCTATGCATCCAAGCTACCAGGCGTTGCAGTGATAATATTATTAGGAAATTATGAGGAGGTAGATTCTATGAATTATCAAAGTGTTAATTTTATTGAGTTTCATTCAACATTACTTACATAAAGATTTCAAAGTAGTTTAGGATTCCACTGTAATTAAGATAAATTTTATAATCATAGTTACATAGTACAGTAATAGCTTTGGCGACAAATTAAGGGACTAGAGACGCTAGAGCTTACATTCTTCCCGTACAAACGTTTTAAACCACCCTTGAGTGGATGAATGAAAGCAGTATAATGAATGCATAAATAATGTAAACTAACTAACTGAATGATTGTGACAAGAGTGCACGACTGAGAAGAAGAGAAATTATTGATCACATTCTAACACCCAGTTCCATATGAAATTAGTCTCGACTAACCACTTGTCTAATGCAAATAGGAGTATGTACCGAAACGAACAAAATGTTTGAAATACTACAAAAGTATGTAAACAAACAAACGTGGCTCGAGACCTAGAAATAAACGGTTACGTTCGAGCTCAAATAAAATGAAAAAGAAGATAACTGCATTCACTGGACGTAAACAGAGTCAATGACCCCACTGTTTCGAGTACTATCGCAATTGGTTCGGTCATTTTAAAGCAATGTCAAGGTTTTTGTTGAAATTATTGGGATAATTACGTTTAAAGATACAAATCACTTAAGTTAGTGGTCATCATCATCATCATCATCATATCAGCCAGAGGACGTCCACTGCTGGACATAGGCCTCCCCCAAAGAGTGCCATAATGACCGGTCTTGCGCCACCCGCATCCAGCGGCCTCCTGCGACCTTAACCAGGTCGTCAGTCCACCTTGTGCGGGTCTACCCACGCTGCGCCTTCCGGTACGTGGTCGCCACTCGAGAACCTTTCCGCCCCAACGGCCATCGGTTCTACGAGCAATTTTCCCCGCCCACTGCCACTTAAGTTTAGCGATTCGGAGGGCTACACCGGTTACTTTGATTCTGCTGCGGATGGCCACATTTGTGATGCGATCACGCAGAGAGACTCCAAGCATATCCCTCCTCATTATTGCCCTTTGGGTGACTTTGGCCTTCTTATGAGGCACACAGTAAGCGGCCACGTTTCAGTTCCATATGTTATCACTGGCAACACACACTGGTCGAAGACTTTCGTCTTGAGACACTGCGGAATATTGGACAAAAAGAAGTGGTAGGTATCTAATATCTACAAACTGGAAACTTAAAGTTGCGGAAAGTTAAAAGCTGAAAAAGTTCTCAGAAATTTCAGTGATGAATCACATGAAATAAAGGAAAAGAGAAGGAGGAGTTTTGGAAACATCTCACGTTTCCAAAAATTTTTCCACGTGGAAATTGGTTTTACTAGATACAGTCAAGAAATTAAACCATTCGAGTTTAGTTATTCGATCTGTTTCCCATATAATATTGGTCTCTCAATGTCAGATATCAAGCCAAAGGGGTTTTGGAATCTGCTCATGAACATAGCCTTTTAACGCAAAGCCACTAAAACACTCAAAATTTACAGTCACCATCAGATACATCGTAGCGGCCAAGGTGTTCATAAATACCTGATCAAAGCCTGAATTATTAAATAAGATGTTAAAGTGCATGTTTAGATATTTTTGATCATCTTGGCCGCTCCGCTATATCATAATATCTGAGGGTGACTCTCCCTAATTAGACATACTTTTAATTCAAATACTTAGACATCAACACATGTAATAAATTATAATCTTGTATAACATCTTAACGAGCAAAGTATAATTTGTAGATCGATATCAAATTTATATTTAAATGTATAGAAAACGCACGTTTCCCTTTGATTACGTAATAGTTTAAGTTTATGTGATTCTGATTATAATTATGTTAACTATACATATAATTAACGTAATACTGCAGTGAAAGCAGTTATGTATAATTTAAGGTTAGAATTGGATAACGAGGTGTACAATTTCATCATCCGAAATCTCTCCAAATAAATTAGTACAATCAGCGACGGAATGTATCTTCTTCCTCGCGTTATCCCGCCATTTTTGTCATGGCTCAGGGTACGCTTGACAAATTATCCCAAGAATTGGCGTAGACACTAGTTTTTACGAAAGCGACTGCCATCTAACCTTCCAACCCAGAGGGTAAACTAGGCCTTATCGGGATTACTCCGGTTTCCTCACGATGTTTTCCTTCACCGAAAAGCGAATGGTAAATATCAAATGATATTTCGTACATAAGTATCGAAAAACTCATTGGTACGAGCCAGGGTTTGAACCCGCGACCCTTGGATAGAAAGTCGCACGCTCTTACTGCTAGGCCACCAGCGCTTTCGGAATGTATACAGCCACCTAAGTCTCGATGTTCTTTTAAAAGGACAAAAATAAATCGAAATTTTAGTTAAGTATAATGGAATAAAGAAGGTTTCATAACCGCAACCGCAAAAATGACTCTGAGACTTAGGAGGATAGACGCCAAAACACGGTCGACATGACTAATATTTTTTTATTTAATCCACCTCATCGTTTTCGTGATTAAAATGTGCTCTATGTAAATAAGAGTTTGATGAAAATAAGATAACGTCATAATAAATTACCAAAATAAGCGGTGAAAAATTTGTAGGTACTTTACGAGTATCATGATGACTTTTTGATAGCCAAAACATTTTTCCCTTAATCTTCCTAAATCATCGCGCCCTTATTTGTAAAAACTTGATGATAAATTTGATAATAATCACATAGTTATACCATTAAAGTACCCATTGTTCCACAGAAAAGAAAAGAGTTTACAAAGCTAAAACAATAGAAAAAGAAAATTTACTTACTGGTGTTTTATAATGTAAAATATAACCTCATAAAAGTATAGTATTTACGAAGTAAGCAAGTCATTGTTGTCTACTTATGAAAGTAAGAGTGTGTTATGATGAAGCGTAACATTTTACAAAGAAATACATCCATTTATAAATAAAATACTGCGGCATATTGTTGATTAACAAACGTTTGCGTATCAAACTCAAAGCTGGAAAATAAAAGTAGTAAAATTATTGTACTCGTAGTTTTAATTTTAATGACATTTTGCAAAAGACGTGCAAGTAAGAAATATATTCCTAATTTTTTTGTCAACGTCTTTTGGGTCAGCCTGTATTTAAATAAACAAATGGTTTAATCTGAACACCTTTACTTAATAAAATATTCATTCAGTTAAAATAAAGTTAATACTTAAAGACTTTCTGTTAGTCTACTAGACTTTAAATATAACTTCATTTTAACAGCGAATATCTTTCCGCAAAAATTCTACAACCTCAATTTTAGCATACCTCACCGAGCTTCTATGTCCTTGCTCAGTAAGAAAGTAGCAGTAAAGATCTTGATAAATTCATGAAACTCATTCACTAACGTCCAGTATGAAATCCTGACCGGTCTATGAGTAAACAAAGCCTTAATGGGAAACAACTTTTCTAATTGAAGCCGGACTCCACTTTAGTATCAGAAAGCTGCACTGGCGCGGATGCGTTCGCGCCGGCGCGCTCCGTACGGCACTTTTGAGTTGCACCTGATGCACTTTGGTATGGTATTCACCAATTATTATATACCCTGTATTGTTATTTTAGAATTTTACAAAAAATATTGAAGTCGTGTCTTTGTGCAGGTCAAACGAATCCTGACCCCATAGTAATCCAATTGAACGTTCCCATATATTTCCAAAAAGGATACGACAGCGATTATTTGTAGCTACATTTAAGTAATTAAATGCTGGTCTTTTCCGTACCCAAAGGGTAAAAACGGGACCCTATTACTAAGACTCCGCTGTCCGTCTGTACGTCTGTCTGTCTGTCTGTCTGTCTGTCTGTCCGTCTGTCCGTCTGTCCGTCCGTCTGTCTGTCACCAGGCTGTATCGCATGAACCGTGATAGCTAGACAGTTGAAATTTTCACAGAAGATGAATTTCCGTTGCCGGTATAACAACAAATAACCCTTCGTGCGCGAGTCCGACTCGCACTTGGCCGGGTTTTTTTGAATGGACAGTTGTTAAATATGACTTATGCATAGTCAATAGACTGGTACTAGAATAATAAATAATAATAAACCTAACCTAGCTTAACATGTGTAAAAGGGGGTGCACCTTACCCTTAGAGAATATAACCAAACGGAGTGGTCATTAACAGGCGTTCCCCTCTGTCGAAAATAGGCGGCCAATGGTCAACCACATGTCAAGCACATGTATGGACTGACGTTTATCTGACATGACGTACCTATACATTTGATGTGCCCCTCCCCCGCAAAGAACGGCAGACTATTTTGTACCGAAAATTATAGACATGGCGTCTCCGTTGGTTATATTCTCTAAGACCTTACCTGATGGCGAAGAGGTTAAGCGTTTACCATTGCTGGATGACGCAAATGTGTTGTCGATCCGGGTAGGTAGAATAGATCTCTCAAATATAGCCATAAAAAGGCATTTCCGGGAGGTCTTACATACTATGAAGAAAACAGTACCCCGAACCTACAAATTCGTTGGTTAGTTATATGTATATGTTATGGTGCAAAGTGAGTCCTTTGTTAGCTTAGTTTTGTTTTTAAATTTTATTTTATTGTGTTTTTCTCTCTGGTTGCCCTGAAAACCAGCGCCATGGCTAAGTATCTTAGCCATCGGCAAATGCTGCTGAGTGGCATCCATTTTGGTGTTAGTATGTATTAGAATAACATGTACTTTTTTGGCAAATTATAGCCATATAGTGCATTTCAGGGAGGTCTTACATACTATGAAGAAAACAGTACCCCGAACCTACAAATTCGTTGGTTAGTTATGTTATGGTGCAAAGTCCTGCTTCGATTTCATTTAAGTACTTTTACTTTTTATATTTAAATACCAAGTCAGACATGTACCATTAGAAACTTTTACTGGATTTCCACCATTCAATCATACTATTTAGATGCTCACACACGCAAAAGAAACGTATGAACGACTTTAAACAACCCATCAAAGTTTAGTCGGTCTGATAATAAAATTCCAATGACCAGGCGTGATATAAATACCAAAAACGTTAAGTAAACCAGTACTTCGATAGCAGCTTAGCAGTTATTAAGTAGAGAATGTTGTAGTACTTTTATATATAAAGTTTTTTTTGTACTTTTAGGTAAAAGGTTATAGATAAAGTAAGTAAATATGTGAAAAAGGTTTGTTTTTCACAGATATGAGTGCTTAGGCTTTAGGAATGGTACAAGAATGGTCCCAAAGGGAAGAAGCCTCATCCCACACAATGTGGCGCGTCCACTGATCCGGGATCACACACACACATGAACACGAAATGTTAATGAACCCCGAAAAACGTGCATCCACGCAACGCCGTATCATTGTGATATCATTTTCGTAGCACCTTAATCGTCGACTTTTAGGTCCAGTTTTCTCGGGCGCACGTAACACCCGTGGTGGGGGTGACATGCTTAAAACAGACCGTTTTATACTGCGTGGGCACACTTGGTGTTTAACTTTCATTAGGGGTTGTTTGAGCTGACAACATGAGGTGCTTAGCTGTCCTAGTTTTGGTCGCGGTTGCGCGGGGCATGCCCACCGCGGAAAAGGAAGATCAGGGGATCGTTGGGAGTGTTATGGGTGTGGTGAAGGAGTGTTCCGAAGGCGATGTGTCTTTGTGTTTGAAGGTTGGACTTCAGTGATGTGATAAAAGTGATAAGTGTTTAAAATAAATAAGTGCATGAGTTAAAAGTTTTTTTTGGTTGCAGGAGAAGGCATTAAAGTATGTGGAGACGTTATCGTCAGCGCGGGAGTTGAGTCTGACTGACGGAGTGACCTTAGTCGGGAACGGGTCTCCGAGGTCTGCTCGTGCCCTGGATCCTCTGCCTGAGGAGCCTCGAGCCAGGGAAGCGCTCGTGGAGTCCCGGCTGGTGGACTCTGCTGCTGATCTGTTGGAGAACCATGTCATCCAGTTTAAGCTGCCGTCCTTCGCTGTCGAGGGCATGAGGAGGTCGCTCGAAGAAGGTAAGAAAGTTTAAGTTATAACTTAAATAATCTTATCCCATTATTTAAACTAAAACATTATTCGCTCGTTTTTATTTTTTATCATGACCCGCCCCAAGCGATCTGTTCTAGTTTAAATAGTTAGTGATGTTTGTATAAGTTATATAAATTAAATTGAAATCCCTCTATGCTAAAAGGTCAAATGGCTGTGGCATTTGTAAAAAAGTCTGGGATAATTCTTGGGATTAGGTTGCTGATCTCAGGATCCTTTAGCGAACTGTGGCAAAAAAATCGCGAGAATAAGGTAAACATTATGTTACAAATATGTTGTTTTTCGGGACAAACTTAGAGTAGACATTTTCATTTATTTTTCATATTTTGTGTAAAGTCTTTAAATAGTTCACATGTTTATTTGAAATGATATCTATTCTTCTTGTAACAAGCTGAATGTAATTTTCCAAATGTACTTAGGTATTGAAAAATAATAATATACCAAGTAATAAAACTTCTAAAAAATACGCACATATGAGGGTCATGTTCGATTTACATGTAAAAATCAAGAAAATATAAAAAAGTAAATCGTAGCTGGACAAATTATGTTATTTTAGTACAATTTTACCATATAATTAAAAAAATAGCTCTATAAATTACCTATTCAACTAAAATCTTAGGTAATTTGTGAAATCATAAATAAAAACCGGGCAAGTGCTACTCGCCCACCGAGGGTTTCGTACTTTTTAGTATTTGTTGTTATAGCGGCAGCTGAAATACATCATCTGTGACAATTTCAACCGTGATTTCAACAGGCTGGTGACAGACAGACAGACAGACGGACGGACAGACAGACAGACGGACAGTGACGTCTTAGTAATAGGGTCCCGTTTTTACCCTTTGGGTACGGAACCCTAAAACTTATCTTAAAAAGCAGGCAAATGTGTTATATTTACATAGAAACAAAAGAAAAAGTAACTCGCAACCTTGTAAATATGCGTGCTAATTTGACGCATAACAATGACATAAGACGAGATAACTTCACCGTACTGTAACGTATCCTTAGCGCAAACTAAGACTCGTGAGACATACTCCACAAACACTCGTAAAGCTTGCCAAGAACTTTCGGTTTCCAATCTTAATATTACAATCGTTACGTAACCAACCAAACAAGATTACGAAATGCAAATAGAAAAAGAAATTTAGCTCAATGATTCAATATTTCACACTTGGTTAAAAAAAGAAATGGAGCAAAACAAAGAGTTTTGTGGTTAAACAATAACTACTTTAATGGTCACAACTCCAGATGGTCTAAGTGTGTAATGATGGTCAATTTGAACAAGATCAAAACAACTTTTACTTACACTCCAGTTTTAGCGTTATTCGACACTTTCAAATTGTAAAATGGAATTATATACCGGTTCTATTATCGAATTATTACCATACAAATATACAGTTATAGATTTCGAATGACTTATTTAATTATATTTTACTTTTTAACATGTGTTGGTAAGAAAATGCAATACAGTTATTCAATAACAAAACTTATAAACTATTGAGTAACAAAACTTATAAACTATAAAGTTAAATTAACAACATGTTATTCATAAGATTACTTTTGGCGATAACCATTTTAAAGAAATTGTGTTAAAGCATTTTTAAAATACGTATACTTTCCCGGAATGTCGACCATCTAGTAGTAGTTTGACTTTGTTCAATAACAAGAAGCTTTTTACCTCATTATTCCTACAACGTCAATCTAGAACGACACAAACATCGTGTTACCGAGAAAGACGGATGCGTTGAATGACCGTCACAAATCTCAGTCTGTCGTAGATTTCTAGACTCGCTTGAATGCCTGTCAGGTCATGTAGCATCAGCATCGGTTACAAGCGGCTTCACGATGGCTATATAGCTGTGCGTGAGCTTGACTTGTTGACCGTACGGTTGACGATGATATACTCTCACGTCTGTACCTTAATCCTTGGTAATACGGCGAGATTTGTTTGACATTATCTTTGACGGTGTATGCAACGGTATCTCCTCGTAAACCCGCAATCAAGGACTCGTTTTCAAGACATTTTATTATATAAAATGCAACTTGATTTCAGAGTACCGTTCACTGCTTTGTCGTCGACTTTCTGTACTTATTTATTTATCACTACCTACACCTTATGAAACAAAGTCCCCCGCCGCGTCTGTCTGTGTGAATGTATGTTTGCGATATACCTACAACTACTGAACGGATATTCATGCAGTTTTCACCAATCAATAGAGTGATTTTTGAGGAAGGTTTAGGTGTGTAGTTTGTTGAGATTTTGTGTAACCCGTGCGAAGCCGGGACGGTTCGCGCTTAAACTATATTGCACAAGAAGAATAAGTACGAATGGTGAACTTATTGTCTTAATAAGGCACTATGTGTAGACTGTAGGTACGTACATTTGTATTAATTTGTTACTTTTCTATTAACCAGTATTCAGTATTTAGTTCTTTATTTGCTAATATAGACAAAAACCATGCAAATACAATAATAAATAAAATATCACATAAAAACATAAAAAAACAGTAACAAAAACAGACAAAAAAGAGATCAAGAAATAATACATTACCAACAGTTAACACATAAATTCGATTGCTTAAATTAGTCATTAAACACATGTGTGTTCCATATCGACGCTGGAAAGGAGAAATTGGATAAGCGACATTTTCAGAGATATTGAGTTATATACATCGTTGGAATCGCCAGATTTTTCTGCATCGAATGGACTAGGTTTCGTACACATCTGACGACTTTAGTGTCGCTTATCCCGTCGGTGATTTGGAGAATCACTGGTACATTTAAGCTACTAAACGACTTTGTTTTCAACAAATTTTTGAAAAGTGGAGATTAGATGAATAGTTATTCAATGTAATGAACCTTAGAGTTTTTTACTTATTTGCCAGTTCAGCTTAACCTTAACTTGGATAATTTTGCCTTATGACAACTAACCTTTCACTGTCGGTTAACTATTTTTACTTGGCAGAATAATAGGTTTTAATGTCATATAGATAAATTTACTTGACTGTCAAATGTGAACTATTGGCGTTTATGATCATGTACTTAATTTCAGATATAAAACTTTTGTCGTTTATTCCATTTTACCTAAATTTTGTCGGAAGTTACCTAGTAAATTTTTAACTTACTTTCTTTTTGTTATTATTTTTCTTACTATCAGAAAATGCCAAGTTAGGGAAATAAATAGACAAAATAACATTACATATTTTAATCTAAGCTATACACGAGATAATATTTTTTCCTATTTTGGTTTCAAATATAAAGTTCCCATTCTTACGGGTACCTTGTAATTAAGTTGGCACTTGTTATCTTAAGACTCGTTACATAACTTCTTATTTGAAAAAATGCTATGTATACAAATTCCTTAAAGGGTATTTTTTATTATGCGTAGGTATGACAACCCTTTCCTTGTGGTCGATAACTATAAAACTCATAGAATCTAGATGTATCATAGGTTGAATGTGTCGCATAAGCAACTTATCGAGTTTGAAATTGCTTCTTAAAAAGTGATTAGATAAATTATCTGGATTTGTTTCATGTCAAATTTTACGTACTTATATATTTTTTTGCTTGACTATAAAACAAGCATATTTTGCAATAATAATAACATCACTATAACCCTATAAAGTTTCTCATTAAAAAATTGGTCATCATAATGAATTTTAATGATTTTTTTTAGAAAGGGTTGCAGTTTTTTGGCTCCCCAGTTAGTTAGCTGCGTGTCGCTTATCCAATTTCTCCTTTCCAGCGTCGATATATTAAATTCACTTTTTGTTCACTTTAGTAACTTTCGTATATTTATAAAAATAATACACCTGTCCTTATTTGAAACACGTACAAAAACAAACAATACCTAAATTAATTCTGGAAGCATTGCCACCATATCGCTATGTAAATAACTCTAGCCCAGCTTTCGTCAAAACCATTTCAAGTCCACTAGCTGATACAGATGTTTGGATTTCACCTCGCATAGTACCTGATATTACCATAATTAGAATCCCATTCATATTCTAAACGAGTACAAGTACGCACTTGCCACTTAACACTTGTCTCGCCGCTGTGAAAGTAGTACTTGCATTCTTGGTTCGGTCATTAGAGTATAGTCGGTGGTCGAGTCCTTCTGTCGCATTGAACTTTCATGGAAACCTGTTCGCGCGAGCAAGTCATCGTGAAATCTAGCCATAACTGGCTTCTAACTTTCAAAGATGTAATTGCTTTCGAATGAGTGGGTAGATGCCCTTTGGTCTGAACAAGAAACGACATACCCACCTACAAAATAATTACTTGGTAAGATGTAAAACAGTAATTAATGATTTGGTTGTGCATGTAATGTTTTGCATATTTACGTATCTACATAAACATTTTAAAATATCCCCTCAGTCGACACAACTGCGACAGATTAAAGACTCAGGTCATAAAAACCAGTCGATCTTTACAAAAAAAAAACAAACCCGGTCAAGCAGGATTAAACGTACCGTTATATTTGACTAGTACATCAACTTACTCAGATCCTCAAGAATGCGGCTAAGCCAAAGAACAAATCAGTCATACAAATTTAGGATTTAAAAAAATGTAAACAAACTGAACAACTAAATACTTGAGATTTGATTTTTTTTAGAGATTAGGCATTAATATATCCGGATAGTATTGAACTAGATCTAAATTTTATAAATGTTGTTATCATGTTGAAATCAATACCTACCTTACATCTTAATCATTATGCCGCAGGCGATCATACTCGTAATCACGCCACCGAAACATGTTTTAAATATGATCTAATTTTGAACAATCATTCATAAACTTGTACGTGTTTTACGTGTGTTGTGTGTACGTCTACTTATTATTCTTTTCTCTTTTCCAGCTCGTGGCAAAAAGAAGAAGATCAAGCAGCTTCTGCCCCTTCTAGCTCTCGCTAAGTTGAAGATCACCGCTCTCATCCCCCTGTTCCTTGCCATCATCGCCTTCGCAGCCACCAAAGCCCTGCTCCTCGCCAAGGTGTCCCTCCTCGTCGCCGGTATCCTCGCCCTGAAGAAGCTTCTGGCCAGCAAGCACCATGAGACCAGCTATGAAGTCGTGGCCCACCCTCATCATGATGAACATTACGCCAGCAGCGGACATGGCTGGGGACGATCCATCGATGACGCCCAGAACCTCGCCTACGGCGCTCACGTCAAGTCTGATTAAATTAAGCCATTTGACTTCCACAAGGATCAACTCTATGACCGCTATTTTATAGTCAATATCATTGAGATGCGGGCATTTACTTTAAAGATTATTTAAGCAGGCTTATTTATTGCTAGCCTTACTTTATTTATTACTATTTATTTGATCCCTTTGTAAGGGAGTGTTGTTGTTTTCATAAACGGTTGTTCTGAGTTTGTATGGCCCTTCTTGTTATACTATATTAGTATTTATATCAGACCCTATACGGTATCCGTATTTGTGTATTTTGTTTTCACAATAATTTTTGATACTCACTAATACTTGTACATATAATTTTATTTTGTTCGATTATTTAATTCTAGTCCTTTCTTCTAAGTCCTCAATTTATTCCATTTGATATTGTATCATTATAAGTTAGTTAACATTTTTTAATTTTTATTTATTTTATTTAAACTGTGATATTTGTTTTATAATTCATCATTTATCATTATCATTAACTTATTCATGTCCTTTTTATATTGTATAGCACCGATAGTATATCTATTATCAATATTATTATATTTCTTCATTTCATGTATTTAATTATGTATGTATGATTTATGTATCTGTATTATTGCTCATTATGATATTATGATAAGTATATAATAATACATATTATAATTATATTGTATATATGACTACTTATGATATACATACTTATATACATAGTACTTATGATATATTTGCAAATCGTACAAATAAAGAACTTAAAAATAAACATGGTTTTTCCATTTCCAAATCAAAATTAATATTTACATATTAATATAATATATATCAAACTGAATACGAAAAGTAGTACTATCGTAAACACTGTTTACCGACCATTCAAAATTAAACTTTATAACACCGATATAAGTTCGACCCAATTAGTAGACACAATAACAGTTTTGAATGATTCACGGTTAGTTTCACCAGACTTATATTGACCGGGAACACAAACAACAAAACAAAACAAAAGAACAATACAAAAGGTAATCACGGTTCATATCCCGGTCAATATAAATCTGGTAGACACAGTGGTTAGTAAAGTGTGATCCTGTTAGTACTTTGCGTAGGTAGCTTAGGGTATCATTACCACTTGCAGTATTATTAAAGCTTATCCCATCATATTCTGCAGTAATTTTACCGCAAAATTCATTTGAATATAGAAAACAAGCGGTCTGACCGACCGCAAGATACTTATCTTGTGGTGAGCTGTAACACCTTTAACTAAAAGCTTTTGTACAATTTATAAGATACCAAAGTTACTCCTTGAATTGAACCAAGAGAGTTCTGCAACGATTTTGATAGCACACGCAGTGGAAGTGTTATTTTAAACGTCAAATTTCTATGAAATTACGACGTATAACACTTGCACTGTGCTATCAAAATCGTTGCAGACTTTTCTTGGTCTAACTCTATTTTATACTGATCTAGTTCTGTATTATTTGAGTACAATACAAAAAGTAAAATCTCGGGTCATGATATTCAAAATGAAAATACTTAATTATGTCGTATATAGATCTTAGAATTGATGATTTCATGATGTGGCAATCATTGAATTAATCGGTTGATGACCTAACAAAAAAATCAATATGACATACACATTTCTATACTCTCAAGCTTTTTTCTTCTTTGGGATTTCAGTGCTTTTCTGATTGCATCCTAAACGAGCGGAGTCAGTTTGGCTTCCTGGTTCCAAAAATAAATAAATAATAAATATTATATGACATTCTTAGACAGATTGACCAAGTCCCACAGTAAGCTCAAGAAGGCTTGTGTTGTGGGTACTCAGACAACGATATATATAATATATAAATACTTAAATACATAGAAAACAACCATGGCTCAGGAACAAATATCTGTGTCATCACACAAATAAATGCCCTTACTGGGATTCGAACCCAGGACCATCGGCTTCACAGGCAGGGTCACTACCCACTAGGCCAGATCGGTCGTCTATGATTTGAATAAATATCTAAAGCCGTTCGATGTTTTTCTTCATACAATAGCGAAGGATAAGTAAAGATCAAATGATATTTATTTTAATAAGATCCACGAAATTCATGTGTTTGAGCTAGGATTTTGATATTTGGCAGACAATCTTGTACATTCTAGACCTACCTTTTTATTCTAACCTAATTACTTTACACTAATGAGTAAATATCTCCTCCTAATCGACTATTATAAAAATTCTACCGCCATCTATCGGCTCAGACCGATATGACCATCTAGATGTCAATGTTAAGGCCGTAATGCAAGTTCAGTAAACAAACTTGCTTAACGAACCGGTTCGCTAGTTGGTCTAGACTTGCGTTGTTGAAACTAGATGTTACTGTACGCGATTACTTTGGTACGGTACTTGACACAAACAAATGTAGGTTTGAATTTCCTTGTGTAGTTTATTCTTGGTACCTAATCGAAAATATCAGATTATTAAGTACTTTTACCCACATCTTCAAGCTATGTAGCATTAGCTATTTGGTCCCTTTATTTATTTTTTTTTTCTTCACGCGTTATCCCGGCATTTTGCCACGGCTTATAGGAGCCTGGGGTCCGCTTGACAACTAATCCCATGATTTGACGTAGCCACTAGTTTTTACGAAAGCGACTGCCTTCTGACCTTCCAACCCAGAGGGAAAACTATCCCTATATTTAACTACACGGAAAAAATACACATTGTTTTTCTCTAAGGTTGTCCTTATCCAGAATTAAAAGAAGCATATTAAAATACAAACAGGTTACTCACGTAAGTTTTTAAATAGAGATTTTATAACTAATTAATCATTTATTGTCAGATTGTGCATGTCAGTACATATGAATGCAGTGCATGTTATATTTGTTTGAATTGACCAAGTCTCTCTTTTGTTGTTAAAATTTAAATAATATTATTATAAAAAAATAAAAAGGCGAAAAAAACCTACAAAATAGTATTTAATAAGCATGACGATAAGCTTATAATAACTAGGTAGGTACAGTAATTTTATGAAACTAGATATCTTGGTTTCTCAATATATTTTGTGTGTTTTACATTGTTTAAGCACAAAACTTTTAATGCTGATTTCTTTTTTTTCCTGGAACATTCATTTGCTTTTTAACGCAGTCATGTTATGTTGTAAGGTCTACATCCGATGAATGTGCTATGAAAAGTATCGCAGGCGTTTAGATTTCAAAGAGTATTCGAATCGAACTTGTAAAATCTGTGTCTATTTTTAGACATGAAAATAAAATTTAACGAGTCACCTGTTTGGACATTTCTTCAATATAAATATTAATTTGTTATGACTTATGACAGCGATAAATCAAGAGTAGACCAACTTTGTTAATTATGTTGTAACCATTTTCCACGACTGTTGAAAATTGAGGAAAATGGTTAGTGGAGTAAGCTGTAGAGTTAAGTGACTCCCTCTGCATAGAAATTTGTTTGCAGGTGTGTGGGGGGGGGGGGGGCACCAGCCAGAGGTCACCAACTCACCAGCATCATAAACTTAGGTCAGTAGTTTTAATGCTTTACTTGTAAATTAAAATTTGAGCACATATTTAATTATATACATATGTCATCTAGGAATTGATCATTTCATGATATGGTTAGGTTAGGTTATTTCATGATGTGGCCAAACGATCATTTTATGAAATGATTGCCACATCGAGAAATGATGAATTCTAAGATCTGTCCACAACACATACATATATACCTACATACACCATACATATAATGCTAAAATCATAGCAAGTCGGCTAGCAAGAAAACTAGACTCCGACTACCATCCGACAACGTTAAATTTTCACTTCGCAGTGATAATGACTACACATATTCCATAGTAGAACAAAACTTGACATCGCACTTGGCATGAAAACTTAGCGTACCTAGTCAAATTCTAAAATTCATCATTCATCATTGAGATCATCTCCTGCCAGTGTTTTCAAATGCCATTGAAACATCTAGAGTCTGTGCGGAAAGAGAAGAGTCGTGGAATGTATTGGGTCCCATACATTCCACGACTCTTCTCTTTCCGCACAGACTCTATCAGTTAGGTTACACGCAAATAAAAACTGGTTTCTAAACACTGTAACGGTTTACCGTTATTTCCAATTAAAATTCTACAAAATAAGAAATAAACTTAAACCTAAATATAACTATAAACTACTATAATACACATTTCATACTTATTATCTAAAAAAATATACACAAAAACCTTGAAAACTAATATATACAAAATAAATCTACGAACAAACAGAATTGACGACTGCATTTGCTATTAGGTAAAACTAGATGCGAATACAAAGGACTACGTCACCCGGCTCGCGATAAGCGATGTGAACCGGCCAGCTAATGAGACACATACGCGTCCGAGACATTGCTACCACGGCTTTGACAGCGAGAGGTCAAATCGACTAAATTCAAAGATACAATTTTACAGTCATGATGTGACAAATTTTTAATATGGTGTAAAATTTATTCTAATATTAAATGTGTTAAGTTCCAGTATTTCCCCAAATAGGGTGAGTGTTTTGAATATTTTGTAGTTTTAAGAGAAAGGTAACTTTCATAGTAGTAAATTAAGGAATCATTTTCTTCTTGCCATCACATTTTCATTTAGTTCTTTCTGGGTACATTTGGCTATCACTATCTGCTTATTAACTGTAATTTTCCTATAAAAATAACGCAGGAAATAACAAGCTTCTCGAACCTTCTGGAAATATGAGTCTACCCACTTTATAAAAATCTTGTAGATTATAATCAAAGTTAGGCTTAATTCTAATTTAAATGTATAAAATTACATGCCAAATTGTAGTTGACATGCATTAATAAAGCTTTTAGTTGTAGAAGTACATTTAGTAAATTTAACTTCACTTTCTTCTTTGTTTTAAATTTAAAATGATGATTCTACTTGTGACTGCCACATCATTGATCACCATTTAATTCTTTGGGGTTCACTACACCAGCCTACTTTCTCATTAGCGCATTAATTTGGCCTAAAATCCGGATGTCGCAGTCACTTGTACAAAATTGGACTTTTCTTGAAATGGCCATTTTTACCGGAATTCCAGGGACCAAGTCTGGGGTTGGGGTCGGAACCTACCAACCTGAATTCGCATGCTCCGCTTCGTTCCGGAAGGTTCCCGTGCTGGATCCGGAACCCTTTTTTTTGAAGACGGCCACCTCCAAGTTCGACGTTCTGCGACGTAGTGCAGGGAAGTGACCCCTATCAAGGACTCGTTTCACCACTGTTAATTGCCAGCTCAGAAAAGATCCACGACCTTGTCTTTCCTTTAGTTTTTTTATTTTTTTTAAATTATATTTCGTAAAATTTACTCTGGTTAGTTTTCTTTCGTCTCATTTTGCAATCTACCTACTTCATGCGACGCTAAACGTCACAACACCGACAGTGAAAACATATTATCTCCTTTTAAGCTACAAAGCCAGATAAGACCTTTTTAGGGTTCCGTACCCAAAGGGTAAAACGGGACCCTATTACTAAGACTTCGCTGTCCGTCCGTCCGTCCGTCTGTCACCAGGCTGTATCTCACGAACCGTGATAGCTAGACAGTTGAAATTTTCACAGATGATGTATTTCTGTTGCCGCTATAACAACAAATACTAAAAACAGAATAAAATAAAGATTTAAATGGGGCTCCCATACAACAAACGTGATTTTTGACCAAAGTTAAGCAACGTCGGGAGTGGTCAGTATTTGGATGGGTGACCGTTTTTTTTTTTTGCTTTTTTTTGTTTTTTTTTTGCATTATGGTACGGAACCCTTCGTGTGCGAGTCCGACTCGCACTTGCCCGGTTTTTTATAGTAGGTTGAGATATCATGTTCAAACATCACAAGACAAAGGCTAGGGTAGTGTCAAATCATGATAATCACTTTTGCATTCATGCATCATTTACCATTAGCATGGCTGTGACAGTGATATTTGATGTAGCACACGTCATGGGACGTAGCGGAAGTAGTTCATATCGAAGATTAGTTTTATTGTACATTATAAAATCTTTATATTTTTACCATCAGAATTATATTTTAATTGAGAATATTTAAAAAAAAATATGGTTTATATGGTTATGAAGTTTCTGGAGTACCTGTGTTGAATTCAAGTAAAAACTAAAGACATACCTTATACTAAATATTTTGGGATCAGGCTTAAAAAATTACTGAAAATAATTTGTGGGGAATATTTTATTATATTACTGTTACATTTTGGTAATAATTGCTTTTCGTTGACGAAAGTGCTTAAATATGGAACTTCAAACATGAGTAAGAGCAGTCTATCAGGCCACGATCCATAGTTTGCGACATATCTTGGAACTCTAATCTTCAAAAAAACTTGACTATCCTGAAATATAGGAAAAGGATACTTCGTCCCTATTGTTTTTTTTCTCATCAAAATAATTAATGGTGATAAGTTATTGAAACTCGTAATGCTCGACAGTATTGATCTGTTGGGATATGATGGAAGACGTTAGGTATATGCGCGATGATGCACCCATCCCTTTTTAGCACCGCGCGATTAAAAGAGAAGGGCACAGTTTTTATCATGTTAGCACATATACAAATACAATTTGGATTGTTTGTTATAGGAATTTATTTTCTCTAGGTAGGTTTAATTTTAGTCGTTTTATTGTATAAGTAGTCATAATTTTGCTTTATACAATTAATGTAAGATACATTTATAGTATTTTCAATAAAGGCTTTTTCACTACTGTTTTGTATAAGTAATATCACTCTGTAATCCGCTCTCTCCTGTAACTTGCTAACCAAACTCTCCGCATTACGGTGACCAACGAGTATTATTTGTGCGTTATGACATGTTACTTTCTTTATGGAGTTTAATGTAGGCGTGACCGGATCTCGGATTGTCACAATGGAAAATAATATCGTTACTTGACTCTATCGTAGAGCCAAATGGAAAATGTGATATATGGTTTAGAGTCATACTAAGCTAACGCGGCAGCGATTTTGATAGCACAGACTGTGCAAGTGTTATTTTAACCGTCATAATTTCATAGAAGTTTAGCTATCAAAATCGCTGCCAGAGTTAATTTTAATAACAAACATAACATGTCGAGCGTTTTTCGACTTAGAATACGTGAGTGACCCGTTTTTAATATATTTAATACGCTGCAGAGTTAGCTTGGTCAGGCTCAAGACGAGCTAGGTACTGAGCGTACCCGTAATAGGTTTAATTTGTAAGGAACAGATGTGAACTATTTTATGTTATTTTACCTATTTTGGATTGTGATTGTGTTAATTGATTGTATGCTAAAGCACTGTTATAACGATGGATTTATATAAAAGTTTACGAAATTTTGCACAATGATAAAAATGTTGTAACAATAAACCAGATGTAGTGCATAATTGATATCCATCGTATTTTCTCGAAAAGGTTCGTATTTGTCAAGCTACTTCGGTCAACCTCAGTACTTTTTGTACCGAGCCTTACTGAAATAGCAAGACAGGTTCGTACATTTCATTGAAAATACGAAGGAAAATACACTACAAAAAATAAAAAAAACAACGGGTTGCACTCCGGGAGTGCCGGTAGAAGTGAAAACTTAATGACATTGTAACAGTTTTTCGATCAGGTCACGTGTTCGTCTTACGAAGCGTCTTACGTCTTACGCTGTCGCGAGTTTAACATTTTCTCCCTATCACAAAAAGTGCACAGCGCCGCTAAAGAAGTTTTAACTTCAAAAATACACTACAAAGTAAGAGGCAGTACATCTGTAACTTTATTCAAAACAGCAGAGCATCAATTACAAAGTAAACCGAGATAACTCAACAGTCGGAAGAAACCCAACACCATCTACACTAGCCAGGAAACGGAAGGAAATCCCACAACTCTAGCCTCCTACAAATGAGGTGAAAACCCTACATTTTACATGCAAACTGTGCCCAGAAGCGACGGATTTGTCTTACTGGCTAGCACCATGAATCTTAAGATAAACCCCCACAAGCAAATCTATAGCTTGACTCTCCATTTTACAGACTATAATCCTTTGAAACGGGAGTTTTGAATATGTACAATGAGCTCTCTCTAATGTCATTGTTTGTGCAAGATTGTCAATGGTACTTTTGTGGTACCGACAATTAAGGTATTGAGGCTTTTGTACGTGGTTGAAGACTGATTGATTATATGTGCAATGTTTTTAGTTATATGGTTATATGGATAAGCGCTGGTGGCCTAGCGGTAAGAGCGGCTTTCAATCCGGAGGTCGCGGGTTCAACCCCAGCTCGTACCAATGAGTTTTTCGGAACTTGTGTACGAAATACCATTTGATATTTACCAGTTGCTTTTCAGTGAAGGAAAACATCGTGAGGAAGCCGGACTAATCTCAATAAGGCCTAGTTTACCCTTTCTCTGGGTTGGAAGGTCAGATGGCAGTTGCTTTCGTAAAAACTAGTGTCTACGCCAATTCTTGGGATTAGTTGCCAAGCGGACCCCATGCTCCCATGAGCCGTGGCAAAATGCCGGGATAACGCGAGGAAGAAGTAAGAGTTTTGAGTTATATGGTTGGATTGCATAAATTAGAGGATATCCTTTGTGAGGTTTTCCGTACTGGAATTTCGATGCGTTGGCACTGAATGCGCATTTCAATAGTATGAATTGGCATGACCCAGACGTCCACTCTTTCCTGTCTCTAAAGGATAATAATGTTTTTATTATCGGACATCAGGGAATTTCTGAAAATCTTTTTCGGACCTTATTAATTATATCAGAGAGATCAGGGCCTCGTGTCCAGGTTGATTTCGAAGCGGTTTAATCACCATGTCAAGATTAAAGCATGTGGATTGGTTTGGAAGTGATCGGACCATGAAATAACTATTCGTTTGACCAAAAGCTAACGTCTAGCCCATAGTTTATGTTAATAAAAAAAATATGATTAAATGTGTAAAAGAGTGACAATCTAATTATAAATATGAAAAAAAGTTGGTTGCCGAATCCAAGCCAAAATTTTCAACTTCCAGCAACCTACTAAAGCATATTGATATATTAATATTCTTAAGGATGACTCACATTAGACCGGGCCGTGTCATCCTTTAACCTAGGTACATACAAAAAGTCTAAGTGTCACTAAAATCTTAATCTCCAAATCAAATTTTAGGCCATTCGAACTTCAAAATTCGAGTCAGGAACCAAGTTACATCTTATGTCGGTTTCTTGAGTAACAGAAGAAAGTTTGGTTGCATCATTTGTTCGTTCGACCTCTTTTCGAGTTGACACACGTTACTGACTAACATAATTCCGTCCTCTATATGCGCGTCCTGAGATGCTTGCAAGGAAGTGCCTTTAAATGAAGTCATTTTTAACACGATACCGATCATTGCGTTTAGAAAGCGTTAGATATTGCGGTGATCAATTTCCCGAGGTGGTGAAAAGTTATGAAATTATTAAATTAGAGTTTTGTTATTGTTCTTAACAGTTTCTAAAGTTCACATAATTAAGCGTCTTCATTAGGTTTCTTGAAGACATGGTCTTACTGTCTTTTAATTAAGCTTTTAAATGCCTTTAACTTCGTAATCGTGTTAAGTGTCGTCATCAAAGTGCGTCAATTAATATTTTATGTAATTTTAACGTACTGAAACATTATTATTATTTTATGTTTAAGACTTAGGTATTTTCACTCGGTTAGGCATTTAGTATTTTTGTACGTGTTAAGAGAGTACATAGACTGAAAAGATTTTAAAATTGAAGCATATACGTAAATTTAATCAAAAACTAAAAATATTATATTAAAGCTCTATCTGATAACCTTGCCTAGAATGATGTCGATCAAATACAACTGACCCTAAAGGCAGCCATCATAACCCCCTTTCCAAAAATCTCGCAAATCCGTGTTAATACGTTTTAATGCTCAAAACTTTGACTATTTACATTTCGTCATACGTCCCACTCGGGGCGTGACATATGAGCGAAGGAGGGGGCCGCAAAATAAAACTGACGAGTGCCAAGCATTTCCTAACAATTGTACATTCGCCGTAGAGATGAAAGCGTTCGTGGCATTCGTGGCATTCGTGGCCGTGGCCCATGGCCTGCCCATGGTCAAGGAGGAGAGTTTCATGGACAAATTCATGGCCAACCTGAGGGAGTGCGTGGAATCCGACACCGCGCTGTGTTTGAAGGTGTGTGAAGTGATCAGTGAAGTGAATTGTGAAATTGGATTAGGGAGGACGATTTAGGAGTGACCGATTTAGGGGATATCATGGACGATTTATTGCTCAGTGAATTACGAGTTTGTAATTTAGGCTACTGGAAATCCCGTTACCTACGTCAAAGCGGATTTTGAGTTCAAATTATTGAACTAATTTGAATAGCCGGAACATTTGCATAAAATAGCGGGCTTTGCAAAAATCTTGTTAGACGCGGAAAACGCGGATCGAACGCGGAAGTTCAAATAATGATTCAGATAATAAAGTGATATTAAAACAATTACTTGAACTAACTTCATTCAAATTAAACGCAATTTAGGAAAGTACTTCATTAAATTTCGACAAGCTTGGGAGGTTCGGCGACATAGTTTCGTAGGCAATTAACACATTCATAACCTTTTTAATTGATATTATAGTACACACCGTAATTTCCGTTTAAATTTAAATTCATTGCGTTAATTTCAGTTAAGGGATATTATACTAGTTATCAAATGAAATCGTTATAATGGACAAGACTCGAAAAGTTCTAAAAAATTGGGAGTTCTAAAGTTTCCCTTCTTATTTTCAGGAGAAGGCAATGAAATATACAGAAAACTTGGCTGTCTCCAAGGAACTCAGCGTCGCTGATGGAATCATGACCTTCTCAAGGACCGGTAGCCCCAGGTCTGCCCGAAGCTACGAGCCTTTACCTGATGACTCCAAGGCCAGGGAGACGGCGGTGGAAGACAGGATCCTGGACAACGTTGTAGATTTCTTGGACGGCCATGTCCTGACGCTGAGGATGCCTAAGTCCTTCACTGAAGACAACTCGGTTGAAGAGGAAGGTTTGTAGATTTTTGTTTTTTTTTTCTATTATGTCAGGTTTCACTTTGAAATGGAAGTTAAATTTCGTTTTATATATTATTAGAATTGTATTAAAATTAGTGCCAAATTTTTTTCGTAGATTAGATCACATACATATCTAAATAACATGTTGTGAGCATTTAAATTGGGTAAGAGATAAAATAGAGAAAAATTGTGACACCAATTAATAAATATTAGCCCTAAATGCATAATACTAAGGCTATATTTATTACAATATTGAGTAATAGTAAGTAGGTACGAGGTACAGGGGTCTGCATGAATAAGTCAAAAGAAAACTGCTTAAAATTATGTATATGACTACTTCCGGTGTTTTAAAGCGGTTTTGTTATGTAAAAATACCAATTTATGTAAAGTACTAGACATTTTTCATAAAACAATAGAAATGAATAAAATAAATGCTCAGAGAAATTTCAAATTTGAACATTATGAAAAATTTGTCCTCCTAAAATCATTTTTTAAATTTGTAATCAAATTCAGGACAACAAGGCAAAATTGGATTCTTAGACATAAATCCATAAAACCCCCTAAAGGAGAAAATCTGTATTTTACTATATATTTACAGATCATTTCCAGAATAATCGATACCGTACTATATAGGCCTTATAGCTAAAATAAATCATTCTCACCCTCCTGTGTGGTTAAATAGTTCCTCTCACGATATAACCCGTATTCAAGAGCAATCAATCGGAACATTAATAATAACCGAGTAATCACAGAAAAGCTAAGAATCCCAGTTCGCACGTTTCCGATTCTAGTGTGTACAAATTTCTCTCAAAGTCAACCGTATAAGTATTGAGTAGGCGAAGTCAACAATAACCCGCTAGTTTCTCCTAAAACTTTTAACGCATTTCCAATAAGTACGGACTGTGTGCACACAAGGTTTTATGACTACACAACCAAGTCGGTCGACTGTACTTTGTGTGAAGTCCCAAGTCATCAGTAAAGTAATACGTGTCAAGAAGAATACAAATGGCAATACGTTTAGGTGGGGTCAAAAGGTCATGACGGTAAAAAGACATAGATCTAGACATGATAGAAAATCGTATTAATCCTAGACAACATAGTTATAGTTACAAATTTTACATTCAATTAAGAGGGACAATAGCTCCTGACAATAGGTAGGTACTTTAAACTCTCGCGTTTTGAACACATATTTAATTACACAAACGGGTCTACCGCAATATAATTTCGTTTTAAATAATGATATTTTATATCGCAGTAGACCCGTTTGTGTAATTAAATAATAGGTACTTTTTTGATACAATTTCCATTTCGGGAGAAAACGGTTGTCACTAATTTAATCTTAATAAATCACTTTGATTTTGATGTCGATCGCTTCAACATAATTATATAAGTTATAGTTTTCGGTAAAAAAAATGCAAATTTTGAAAAAAGGGAAAGCTATGAACCTAATCTTTCATTGTGTCAATAACGTACTAAAAATCATGGAGAATTTATAAGTGGAAAAACATTTTCTTTTAGTATGGACGAGTACGTAGTATTCTTCCCTCTTAAAGATGCTATGTGATTCGCAGGATAGAATTAGGTTACAAGATTAGAAGAGCTTAATGAATTCTAGACCAATTTGATGCAACATTAAGTCATAAAATTTGCATAATGGTACTGACATCGTAACATAGTAACGTGTTGCTATGCTGTGATGTAATAAGCGTCAAATTAACATAAAATTAAACATCTACAATAAGGCCACAAATGAAACAAGTTAAATTTCAATTTTATGACTCGCATGTTTATAAACGTGTCAAGTACGTGATTTATATAAGCTTCAGTCAATTCTGCTTAGTAATGATATATAATATGACATTCATTCAGGCTTTCTTCAACCACGTATAAGATTTCTAGTCTTAAGTTTTCTTACGTCGAAAGATTCTTGAATAGCCGATCATTAAGAATAATTTGCGGGTTAAAGATTGTTTTATTAAATATTTGAACTGTAATTAGAAAGGCTATTAAGATTTCAAATGGCTAACAGAAAATACAAATAGTTAGCGGCAAATGAACATGAAATATTACTTTTACACCACTTAAGCTCAAATTGACCTAAGACTAATCAATCTAAGAGATCGCTGAGAATGTTTGAAGGTATTCAATCATTTCAAACAAGCTGGTAATGATTTGTAGCACGGGTTACCATTATCGTCAATCTTTTGAATAATCATATTACATTTACCATTTTTTATCCTCGTTGGACCACTTTCGCTACTGTAGGTAAATTTTTGAGCCTCCTATTTTAAATGTAACGGTACTAAAGAAGATTTGAATTTCATTAACGGGTTTTGAAGTCAAGAATTTTAATGTTCTAGTTTGCAAGTCATGCACAATGAGACATTATTTTTACTATCGGGCCAGATCTAGACAATAGGTACAGGTAGTGTTACTGTGGTTGCCTGGGTGTGTCAATTCACACGTTGCTTTTACAACTTTTGCTTTTAACTTTCTTTCATTCTTTGGATAATTTTCTATTCCGATACGTTTATCTATCTATTAAAAAGTTCAATGGTAGGCAAGAGTATTGTTCTAGTGGTAAAATGAAAGAAACAATTACAGTTTTATAACTTTAAAATACCTTGTTTTACTTAGGCTCCAGTACACTATACTTATATCGCAAAGTAAACTACCTAGATACTTAAAGTTCATTTGATTGATTTACATCAACCACATACGCATTATCTACTTACGTTAAATACTTTGGCGTCTTGTAAACTTTACCATAAGCTTTCTTCATCTCTTTATTTTCTTTATTTACCTATATATTTTTTCAATTCTTTTTATTTAAAGTTTATTTTAACTTGTCAGCAGATTAGACTCTGACCAGTTAGTCAGTTAGTTAGAGTTATGCATACATATCCCTATAAGCTCCACAATTGACGTAACGCTTAGAATGAAACTTAGCATGGTCCGACTCTAATTTATTGTCATAAAAATCTACAATTGGGTATCTTATTTGTCTCCAGGCCGTGGCAAGAAGAAGAAGAAGCTGAAGAAGCTCCTCCCCATCCTGGCCCTCATCAAGCTGAAGCTCGCTGCCCTCGTCCCCCTGTTCCTCGGCATCATCGCCTTCGCCGTCTTCAAGGCTTACCTCCTCGGCAAGATCGCCTTCATCGCCGCCGCCTTCGGTGCCCTCAAGAAACTCCTCGAATCTAAGAAGTCCAGCGGCTGGTCTGAACCTGCTCATGAAGAGCACGGTTGGGAAAACAGTGGCGGCGGCGGCGGTTGGGGCAGATCACAAGATGCACAAAACTTAGCCTACGGCGCTCACGCCAAACAGCTATAGATTTATTAAATTATTTATTTAATTTATTGAGAGATGAATGAGCGAATTTATATTATCTTGTATATGTGTATCATATTGATTTAACCACCGTAATACTTGTATTCTATTATTTGATGTGTGCCTGTGATTTGCGTGAAAGTTACACACCAGTATTTTATATATGTTTAATTTTGATTGCACTATAAGTGATGACTGATTTATTTTAGTCTTTCCTTATTTTTATTTTTTAGTTTAATTATTATATTTACGTACATTTATGGCCTTCTTTTAAAGGAGGAGAGTGACATCTAGTATATTTTTCACCAAATATTTTAAGTTTTTATTTCCAAAGATATTTTTATTTGTTTAGTTATTATTTTTTATTATTTTATTGTGTACTTTTAGGCGTGAATGAAAGCGGTGTATTTATTACCGAACGAGCTATTTATTAAACGTTAATTTATAAGCTTGTATAGTATGAAGTGTTGTCGAATAATCGAATTTGAAATGTATTTACGATGGATCCACGTAAAACGAAACAATAAATTATTTTACAAAAACGATTATTTTAAATTATTTTTATATCCTCATCTTTCTGTAAAAAAATAACCGAGTGGCACTGGAGCTGCTGTTACATAAACCACTACTCTAACAAACTCCTCCAATACGTTAGTATAATACACGTTACCCTAACAAAATACAGGGTGATTCATGAGACGTGAGCAGGACTAATCCTGCACACTCAGTAACTGATAATTGATCTAATTAATAAGCATAAAACCTCTTTAATTTTTGATTACGAAGAAAATAAACTGTCAAACTTGAGTGAGATACGAGTTTTCAAAAGTAACCAGACCGTGATGACAGTGGTGACATTCAATTTGACATAGAATATCGGTAGTTTAGTATTCTAATTTTAGGGTGACCACGCATGTCGTAAATAAATTAATAACTTTTTTTTTCAACACGACTAGAAAATTAACGTTAACCTCACTAATACTGATACGAAAGTGTTGCTTATAATCTACGAAATGTGCAGTATTAGTCCTGCTCACGTCTCCTGAATCACCCTGTATATTGGAACATTTATTATGCTACTTCTTCACCCACTTAATTTCCAAATACATTTTTATGTAAAATGTTGCCAAGACGATACCATAATTATGGCTCGCACTGTCAAGTTATCAGCTAGATCTCAAGTAGAGCCAAGTTTCTAACTCACCATGCCCTCAGTCTACTAGCTCTAACTTTACAAACTCTACACATTAGTCAAAATATGTGGCTTGGCTGTTTTGCTACCATTGTTGCATGGACGCATGGTGAAACATATTATTCACTATTCATTACTTTATCAATGTCTCGTATGAGATAGATTATTATCTTTAATTACATCTTACGTTACACAAAGGAATCTATCTAATCGTGCAAGTTAAAGCTCAAATATGGTATTCAATTTAATTTATTTCTAAGTTTAGATTATCTTTCGTTTTTTTATTGTATTAATTAGATGGATTCGAATAATCTTTGCATTAGGGGTTGAGGATTGTCACAGCAAAATTAAAAAACATAAACATTAGATGAATTGAAATTAGATTTTGAATTGGACACGAGACATTTAGGGTCCTAGCTGAATTAGTTGTTCAATACTTACGCTATAGAACTTCCAATTTAGCAAGAACCCTAAGATGTGCTACATCAAAAAGCCACCTGTTGGATGCGTAGGTTGCGGAAAGTGGAATCTTGAGCGTTGCGAGGGTTTAAGGGTTAAAGAAAATTTGCCACCGCATGAGACACAACATTTTTCACCACACCAACGTGAGGGGAATACACATGAAATCTAAATGAACGCTATTAAATTACGTTGGAATAAAGATACTCACATACATACAAACATGAACGCTGAAATCAATACACTCTTTTTCTTGGGCAGTCGTGTAATAATTATCATTTTAAATCATCACTTATTTAATGTCAATTCTGTCAGGCAATATAAGGCAACAACTCAAAATTTGCATCTAATAACTTTGCCACTCATGTGAATACAATGCTAATGTGTGTGTTGTGTGTCTGTTTATATTTTTTTTTTACAAAAAGACAAAGGATAGCAATAAGAATATGAAATGTCATAATTATGTAGATAACAAAAAGTATAAAAGAGCCTGCCATTTCATTTTAAATGGGGTCCAAAATCAGTTCAGTCTACTAACGAGATTTCAATTTTTTTGGAAAAATTACTAGCAAGTATTAGCCAAAAAACCGGACAAGTGCGAGTCTGACTCGCCCACCGAGGGTTCCGTACGTTTTAGTATTTGTTGTTATAGTGGCAACAGAAATACATCATCTATGAAAATTTCAACTGCCAAGCTATCACGGTTCATGAGATACAGCCTAGTGACAGACGGACGGACGGACAGACAGCGGAGCCTTAGTAATAGGGTCCCGTTTTTACCCTTTGGGTACGGAACCCTAAAAATTACTACAAAATTACTAGTAAGTATAGCAAGTGTATTAGTAAGTGTAGTAGAGCGCGGACTTCAGGCCCCAATTTCACCACGGTGACAGGTGCGACAATTTTAAAATCACTGTTGCTCACGTCACAGGCATCCATGGGCTACGGTTACCACTTACCATTGGGCGGGCCGTATTCCTGTTTGCCACCATGATTGTATTATTTAAAAAAACTTTATTATATCGGAAAAAAACAGATATTTCTTTTGCGAAGTTTCTGACAATTGTCAAGATTTAGAAGAATTGTGGGTAATTCTTGACAGGTAATGAGTTATATGTCTGAATTTCGTGACAATTGTAGTGTTTCTTGTGACAATTGTCATAAACTTAGCAAGAGAAATATCTGTTTTTTTCCTATATAATAAAGTTTTTTTTAATAAAACAATGATGGTGGCAAACAGGAATACGGCCCGCCCGATGGTAAGCGGTAACCGTAGCCCATGGATGCCTGTAACGTCAGCAACAGTGATGTTTTACAATTGTCGCACCTGTCACCGTGGTGAAATTGGAGCCTGGCCGAAGGGTGTGGTGTTTCGGCGGTTCCGTGGGAATCTGCCAAATTCTACACCGGAACATGCGACACAACTGAAAACCGTCGTGTCGCCGAAATAATTGTTAGCTTGTAAGATTTTTACTATTGTATGTATGTTAGTTTGTAAGGTATGTATCTATGGGCCTTAGTTGCCTGATAAATGATGTTTAATTTAATTTAATTTAATTTTATAGCAAATAAGGTCTTAATAATTGAATATTTTAGCCCTTATTTTGTGGACTTTTAAGCGCCTGACGTGAACATAGACGTAGCAGCCGATACACAAGTGAACGCGGCGTTTTCCATCAGGCGATAGGCTGTAGAAATTTTAAAAATGTGACCCTCACAGAACAGATTCGTTCATATCCCTTTGATCTTGCTTCAATGAAAGTTTTTGACACAATTCTAAAAACTAAAATTTAGTATATTTAGCATTTACTTATGTTACAATTAGACCAAGATAAGTCTGCAACGAATTTGATAGCAGCAGTGCAAGTGTTATTTTAAACGTCAAACTTCTATGTGTATGCTATCTAAATCGTTATAGAATTTTCTTGTTAGAACAAGAAAATGTTACTATCTAAGAATACATAGGTAGAGTTCTCACTGCACCCAGCTCGACGTTAAATCCTGTAATATGGACCTTCGGTTGTATGGTAGTGAATTGGCCAAAGGCATGACGTCCGCATTTTTTCCTACTATTCTTGTGTTCTTCTTACAATAACTACAATATCTAATGACTTAAAAATATTCTTACATTTTCATATGTAAACATCAAAAGTTAATTGTAAAATATGATAGAGTTAGACCAAGAAAAATCTGCAGAGATTTTGACAGCATATGCAGTGCCAGTGTTATTTATACGTCATAATTTCATAGAAGTTTGACGTTTAAAATAACACATGCACTGCGTGTGCTGTCAAAATCACTGCAGACTTTTCTTGGTTTAACTCTATGAAATAATAATTTTTATATACATATGTATATAAAAATCGTATCTTGAGGAAACCTGCATACATCCGCGAAGAAATTCAAAGGTGAAGTGCAGTCCCCAACCCGCATTGGGCCAGCGTGGGGACTATAGCCCAAAGCCTCTCGTGATTGAAAGGCGGCCTGTGCTCAGCAGTGGGACGTAAATAGGCTAAATTTTTTATTTTTTATTTATTTATATACCTAGTAGGTTTTATTATAATATAACATTGATAACGGAAATGAAAAGTTAAAGTGGCAAAGAAGAAGCGGTTTGCCGAAGAGGTCAATGAATATAAAATGCAACTGCAATTTATCACCGGCATGCAATTACGGTGTCCTGTATGCGCCGTATCATTTATACTGATGCGACCTGCGTGAGAAAATTTATCGAAGTACAGTCAAATACCAAGTGAAAAAAATTAAAACAATATTTTTTAAATAAGTTATAACCAAAACCAAGGAGAGTTTCGTAAAAACTAGTGCCTACGCCAATTCTTGGGATTACTTGTCAAGCGGACCCCAGGCTCCCATGAGCCGTGGCAAAATGCCGGGATAACGCGAGGAAGATGATGAAGTTATAACCAAGTCGTACTAATGAGTTTTTCGGAACTGTACCTACGAAATATCATTTGATATTTACCACTAGCTTTTCAGTGAAGGAAAACATCGTGAGGAAACCTGCATACATCTGCGAAGAAATTCAAAGGTGTATGTGAAGCCCCCAATCCGCATTGGGCTAGCTAGCGTGGTGACTATAGCCCAAGCCTTCTCGCGCATGAGAGGAGGCCTGTGCCCAGCAGTGGGCCTATTACTAACGGTGGGTTATAACTAATTCTAAAAATGGACCCCACTGCATAGCACAGAGTATAAGTACTCCGCCGGATTGAGCAAAAAAGCTCTTATTTCTTTTCATTTTAAACCTCCTTGTATTTCCTATTGTCCTATTTTCTCGCCTTTTCCCCACTACACAAAGGTTGTCTGAAAGAGATCGCTCTTTAGTGATAAGACCGCCTGTTGTCTACCGAGTTTTAATTTATGAACATATTAGTATTAGTTTAGCTTTATTTATGTGTGCTTGATTTGTACTGACCGTCTGTCTGTCTGTCACCAGGCTGTATCTCATGAACCGTGATAGACAGTGGAAATATTCACAGATGATGTATTTCTGCTGCCGCTAAAACAACAAATACCTACTAAAAAGTAAGGAACCCTCGGTGATGTATTTCTATGGCCACTATAACAACAAATACTAAAAAGTACGGAACCCTCGGTGGGCGAGTCCGACTCGCACTTGTCCGGTTTTTTATAATTTTCAACAATTCCGTAGCCGACCGTACCAGTCAAACCGGTTGCGTTCGGCAGACGTCTCTGTTCTTTACGACGCGATCCTTCATCGATATGAGATTGGACAAAATTGGGTCACAACTGCGGTAGGTAGGTACAGCCGACTGCAACATAAGAGTGGGTAATGGTGCATGACAAGTAACGCCCAAAGTAGCTTGAAAATTATATTTGGTCGTAAGAAGAAATAGCGACGGCGTAGTATCCGGGACAAAACTTGAATCCTCAACTTCTTTGGACACGTGTCTTGGCGAGACGGAACATTCATAGAACGGTCTAGTTGTGCGAGAAAGAGTGGGAGGTAACAGGGCTCCTAGCTCAGCTTCCTCTAGGAAGATCGCCAATGAGATGGACCGACCAAATAAAAGCCAGTGTGTCGGCCACAGTAAGCGAATGCTCACGGAAAGTAGCTCTACGGGAGCAATGGCGACGTGTCGTTAAACGAGTCGCTCAAAAGTTTACATAATAGCCACGACTACTCTATCAAGAGTGTAACTAAGAAGAAGAATATTTTTGGGAACGCACCGGATTCAGAAATATGATGCTGAACTTTCAACCTCGCTAAGACGGAGACATATGCAGTGCTCACTGCCAACCTTTACTATTAATAGTCTGTATCTTTAGGTATTTAATAAGTTTTTGGCAAAAATTTCATTTTTGGTACAAGCTTTTATCGCTGACTGTACTTATCATACGACAGACAACTAATACTCATCGAGACAATTCTAAAAACCCCTAACACAATTAGGTTGCGTTGTTTCATCACAGAGTTCCTATGGCCACCTCCTGTCTCCATCATCAGATTAGTTCGACAGTACCATATTAGTGTATTGTCATCAGTTTTGTATTTGGTTGGTTAATCTATAAATGTTAAAGCTACCCGAAAATGTATACATTTTATTTTTATTTTATTTAAGTACTTAAACGTACAGAGTGTAGTGTCCGGTATAAGTTAACTACACATATTTTGAAAGGAAAAACTACATAGGTTCACTATACTAAACTACTAAGTGCCACTATAAATGTCATATTTTTATTGTAAATATTGTAATTTAACTAGTATGGTGGCACTTCCACACTCAGTCGTCGTAGAAAGTGACATGTCGGACGCGGGCCCTGCCCGGTCCGACATGTCAGCTTTTTCTAACTCTAGTTGGAAAGTCACCATAAGAAGAAAGCTTTTGGAATTTATCTGCCAATTTCTATACATTTGTATATTATACCTATCTGTATAAATAGTATGTTAAGAAGGTATATTTTATCATCTTTATTATACGGTGCATTAGATAGAATCTCTTCATACTTTAGCAGCATTTACATTGCTGCAACGCTTACCGTTCATTTTGCTTACTGTTTCTACAGTAAAAAGTGCTTCTAGTTTAGTAGATATTTTCCATTTTCGTAATTACCCTGCTTTCTAAGTTAAGTACCTCAAAGCATCTTAGAGGTAAACCTTAGACTACTTACCTATTTGTATAGTTTATGGCATTAGGCCTAACGCAGTTGACATGTTCTAGATAAAGCCTGTCAGATAAAACACATACACAATCAAAGCTTATCTTCAGCCTATTTCGTATCTGTGTATGTAAAGTACCTATAGTTTAAAGGGTCGGCGTATGTAAATCAGGGGTGGGGTTGGGCGCAAGGTGCGCCGGTGGGCGCGACGCGAAAGTTCCTGTGAGCTGCGCGTGCGGCGCGGCGCACACGGGGTGGTTAATTTGGGTAGAATAGATAAATATAGTAAGCTTAGAGTACTCACACATACAGTAAAAGGTTTCTTCATCATCATTCTAGCCTTCAGTCGCCCACTGCTGAGCATAGGCCTCTCTTCGTGTACGCCACTTACCCCGGTCCTGGGCTAGTCTCATCCAAAAGTGCCCCACGATTTTCCGAATGTCATCCACCCAACGAGGCAGGCGCTTCTTTATGCACCGTATGTCATGGTGGGCAGGACACATTGATATGGTTTCTTACTTAATAATAAATTACAAATATATTTCATTGAAAAGGGTGTTGTAAAAATGTCTTGATTCATTAATGATGAATTTTGCATTCATGACGTTATGCGACACATTGCAAGTGCCACGTAGATTTAGTTTGGTACGTACGACTCTAACGGCCCGATAAGATACGTCAAATATTACGACTAGATACGATATGGATTAGATATAATTATTATGTCATTGTCGAAAGTGACGTTTTTGTTTGAAGAAACGTCACTTTTGACACTAAGATAACTATCTAATCCATATCGTTTGTATACGTAATATTATTTATTTATTTAGAAACTTAAATCAGGCAGCAAGGCCCATATTACAAATACCTGACAGACTAACATACATAATTATGTATTTTATAAACTTAAAACTAAACACTATTTAGGCAACAAAACGGCGTAATATTTAAAGGTCTATCTTAAAGTTCGAATCGGGCGGTTATGCTTATTAATAAAAACGATTAAAAAACACCTATACAGCACTTATTCAAATTAACCTTTCATATATGTGTAGTGGTTAAAAATCCTAGTTTCAAACCTCGGTTGCGCTGTACACCTAGAGCAGAAAAAGTCTTTCTAAAAAAAAAAGCTAAAAGATGACTAAATCATACACGGACAAGAGATTAAAAGCTTTTTTGACTAAAAAACCACCTAGTGTGCACCCACGACTTCCGAATAACCGTTGTTCAAGGTCACGCCGACCTGACTCATCCACTTTCTTCTCGCAAGAATGTCGTCGCGGGATGCGTGCGACATCACGTGGTTACGCATTCCTGCGTTAATACCTCTACGCAAATTTAAATCTTGAATTTTTTACATCCTGTGTCATATGAATCAAGCAAAGGCCTGACACGCTTTGATAGAGAAATATAGCCTTATTGCGATCCTATAATAGGACATAGAAAAGAGTGCCATGTCGCAGCCCGGACACGCCATACATCAAAAATCGTTTGCGTATCTATGTGTGAACGGCACGTCTGTAGTCTGTACACACGTAATTGTGTGAGGTCGCTTAGGGCTGACACGCTTGTGCGGCGCGCCGGAAGGCGAAGCCGAAGTTTGCCGAGGCCGGCCGAAGTGACACGACGACCCGTAAAGAATCATTTACGTGGAATATCTGTGTAAAGTTGAATCTTGGCTGTGTTGTTCTGTAGTCAATTTGTCTTTCCGAGAAATAGTCGTTTCAATAACAAAATCCTTTTATTACCTTTGCCGTAAATATTTCGTATATTCACATATAATTATGTAAACTTGACGTTTCTCTCGATATTCTATTAAGAATTGCGATATTATGATGTTATTATATTCATGACATGTGACGTATGATGTAGTAAGGAAGAGCTATAAATCTGTATATTATAAAATTGGTTATTAAGTATATGCAAAATTGTAGCCTTATTTACTCATCAGCTTTCCTCTTTTGGATATCAGAAAACTTTTAGTATTTATTTCTAGAAACTGATAATTTACCCGTACATAACATAATACAGCGGCATATTGAACGTCATCGCGTCGCTAACCGAACTGAGCGCTCGGCAAAAGCTCGTCAATCTGCTGTAGCGGGGCGAGGTAATTCGAGTCGGGGCGGGGCGGTGCGTGTCTGTTCTGTATGATAATACTATTACTTATTCTGTGGCCATGTTTTGTCTTTATCACCGACCGAGCATTTTTTCACTGTCGAGTTATAGGCACAAGCACACTTCCATAAAGAGTTCATATCCATTCACAAACGGTTTTGTAATGTTTAGGTAGACGATGTTTCACCGTCGAATTAGCACCTCGTGTATCCGGCAAAATGTGCTAAAATTTTGTCGTAAGTATTACGACTGATGCCTAAAAAGGAGGTCTACACATCGTACATAACTTTACCGTTATACCCCACAGTAAAAACGTGGTGACAATTATAAAATTGTCAACATTAGGTAGGTGTAGTAATCCATCAAAAAATTGAAATTTACGAAATCCTCAAAAAAAGCAAGTAATTTCATTGTAATATAGAGTCTCTGCGGAAAGAAAAGAGTCGTAGAATGTATGGGGCCCAATACATTCCACGACTCTTCTTTTTCCGGATAGACTCTAGCAACATCAAACTTCAATGACAATTTTATTAGACGCCCAAAAAAATTATCAATAATTAAACATAGTGTGATGCACAAGTTACACAGTTATTTTAAGATAATGGGTTGTAGGTAGATTATATTCGGAACCTCGTTCATTAACAATACGTTATATTAAGTAGGTAAGTATAAACAGGAACACTCTTAACTGTCAATTTGTGGACCTTATGCTTTTTGTAATAAAGCTTACGTCTAACGCTCCTTTAAAATATTTATTAAAATAACACTTTGATAGGGAGTTTTAACCTCCTAAGTCCCTGCGTACAATTTTTTGTACATATTCCAAAATCTATTTTGAACTTCTATTATGTAACTAAGGGTTCCAATTTCAAACACAAAACAAGTGCTTCTGGGTCTCGGGAGGTTAGGAAACCACGTGTGTGATTTTGTTATTGAAATTTCCGAATGGTCTCAAGCTCCATAGCAACATCCAAAGTTCAGCCATTCGTACACACTACGCTAGTGCCGAAACCCAGCACTTTCACTCAGGTTGCGTCAGTCCGCATGGCAACAGATGCACTCACCCCGAATTATTTCATAATTGCGCAATGTTTCTGGGTCAAACGGCCGGTTTTGAGGTGAAGTTGCTTTCGTACTGATCATTGACGTTTTTAATAGATTCGCTGGAACTAAGTATTTGAAAAGTGGTTATTACATGGTTCCGTTTTTAGGACAAGACAGCGGAGAGGACAAGGAAGCGTGCTAGCGGGGGAAGAAGCTAGAGGGCGTGGCTTAAGACACGCTGGATTACTACGGACAGCCTTTGCATCAGCAACGACTCGAAGCCGGACCCCCCTTCTAATGGTTCCTCTACACGACTCCATCATACTAGCCCACTAAGATCGGCCAGCGTGTAGAGAGAGTAGTGGTGTCGGATGGTTTATGGCACGGCGGGATGGCAATGGGATTGCCACGGTGTCGGATTTTGTCCGCACATCAAAGGTAGTGGGCCAGCGATGGTGCGTACGCATCTACACGTAGCCCATTCCATTGTGCATGCTCTCAACAATCGCATGGCCATCTCGCTGGTCCAGTCCTAGGCCATCGTGTAAAAGAGCCTTAACCATCGCATGGCCATCTCGCTGGTACAGAGCTGGGATATCGTGTAGAGAATTCATAACCATCGCATGGTCATCTCGCTGGTACAGAGCTGGCCTATCGTGTACAGAAGCCATAACCATCGCAAGGTCATCTCGCTGGTCCAGAGCTGGGCTATCGTGTAGAGAAGCCATAACCACCGCATGGTCAACTCGCTGGTCCAGAGCTGGGCTATCGTGTAGAGAAGCCATAACCATCGCATGGCCATCTCGCTGGTATAGAGCTGGGCTATCGTGTAGAGAATCCATAACCATCGCATGGTCAACTCGCTGGTCCAGAGCTGGGCTATCATGTAGAGAAGCTATAACCATTGCATGGTCATCTCGCTGGTTCAGAGCTGCGTGTAGAGAAGCCATAATCAACGCATGGTCATCTCGTTGGTCCAGCGCTGAGCCATCGTGTAGAAGAGCCATGAGACTGCCTAACTTCGCCTTATCATAGTGAAAAATGACATCCATTTTGTTTTACAAATTTACGTCACAAGCCTTCTGAAGATGTGAAAAGCATGACACCCTCCCTAACGACCGGTGACAATTGACGTGCTTACCCCAAATTATTTCATAAATATTTTTGTATAGCTTGTGACTTGTGAAGCATTGTCCGGTTTTGACGTAGAAGACAACATTGTAGTCAAGCTTATGTATGATGAACTCGTCAACTTCCGCGTGAAAATTTGAATTTTATGAATGGAGATTTTCTATTTGATGCCGTCTTTTGTTATGCATTTGTAAGGGCTTTTTTAGGGTTCCCTAGCCAAAATGGCAATAAGAGAGCCCTCATAGTTTCGTCATGTCCGTCAGTCCGTATGTCACAGTATCCATTTTACACGAAAGCTTTGTGATATATATTTTAATGATATTTGGAAAATTCGTACATACCTGCCTATATTTGTGAGTGATAACTTTTGAGAACAATCGCTTTGAAAATCTAAAATAATGTGTTACCCTCTAACATTTGAACATGAACAGGCGGACTGTAGCCCGTCTAAGATAACTCTGCACCGAATTGAATAGAACAACGTGAGGGAGAGTCATTATAAACATCATATTTTCATTTTTTTGACATTCATGATTGGCATTGGCACACTTTGTCATTGCGAGTGACCAAATAATTCTACAAAAATTGAAAAATAAAACAGTAGGACATCTTCCTCGCATTATCCCGGCATTTGTGCCACGGCTCATGGGAGCCTGGGGTCCGCTTGGCAACTAATCCCGAGTATTGGCGTAGGCTAGTGCCTAATACTTTTACGAAAGCGACTGCCATCTGACCTTCCAACCTAGAAGGTAAACTAGACCTTTATTGGGATTAGTCCGGTTACCTCGCGATGTTTTCCTTCACCGAAAAGCGACTGGTAAATATCAAATGATATTTCGTACATAAGTCCCATAAAAACAGTAGGTAATCTTAGGTAATTATATACTTAGGATTATTTTTTCGTCCCGATAGCAAGTTGAACCGCGAACTGCAAAGAACTGCTTAAGTGAATGGGTCACTCATTAATTCTATACTATTTTTGTGATTTCGTCAAAAATTTCACTCACTTTTGAAACTGACATATCCGATCCATATCGTATCTTTAGCAAATCATTGATGCATCTAAAAGTTCGAATCAGGCCGTGATTCAATATAAGTTTCTATGTCAACCAAACGTCGCATACAAACGAAGGTAGAACTACCGGTGCCTAAAGGTTAATCGTATAACACAGATTCATATATTAGAGAAAAACGCTAAAAACTATCGAAAGGGAATCCGATGCAACAGAAAGTTTACTTTCCAGTAGATCTGAACCTTACCGGTTTGAAGTCATAGAGCCGACGTGACCTCGAAATTAAAAAAAAATAGCTACATATTGAAAAAGGAAGATGTCATGCGAGAGTAAACATACACACAAAAATTAGATACATTTTGGGAAATAGTTGAAGATTTGATCATATTTTATAATTGCGCTCTATTTTACATAATGAAGTTATATTGAACTATAAATTAAGATAGATACTAGGACATCCAAAAACATACAGAGGTTACACCAAATTGAATAAAAGACCAATTTTCTTTACTTACCTATGCTTACCTACAATTTAATCCTAATATAAGACCTAGGTTATCATTATTAATAAATGAACTAAGTAAGAGAATTTTTCATAGAATTAGACATTGTGCTGTTACATTTTGTTTATACAAAAAATGTTTTATATTAGCCTTACTTTTTATCTTTTTTCGTGTTATACTTTGGGTAACTAAGAATCTATTTAATTTCAATTTTATCTAAAATTTGAGTCGTAACTTCCGATTCCAAAGACGAAGTTACATACCATTTCACACGTCGATTAGAATGAAAATACAAATATTCGCACTTTTTCTTTCATTCATTTGCACTAGCCCATCAAACACCGTAACGTCGTAAACGAAAACTTCGCTTTCTAACATTCAATATTTATTTTTCTACTTACCCCTTATTGCCTGTTGTTTGCGAGCCATACGTCACTCGCGCGGGTGGGGCGACGAGGATATAATCCATCACTTTTTTGGGAAGAACATCACAACCTGCTCAGCGGCTTCGGATAACGGACTTGCAAAACAAAAAACAACGATGTGGTCGAAAATTGCATTCTTAGCCATTGTGGCGCTAGCGGCGTCGAGTCCAGTACAAGACGGTGGAATCGCGGATAATTTAGTCAATGTGGTTACCGAGTGTATTGAAACTGACACATCGTTATGTTTTAAGGTGTGTAAAGTGATTTTGTGAAGTGTCGTGCTAATGGATTTTGTGATACAGTGCACCGAGGCATTCTACCGTACTTTGAAGTTTTGTCAACGCATTTTCAATCTGAGATTGGATGTTGTGTCAATAGGCGATACGAGTACAGCACCATTAAACTCAATTAATTTCTTCAGGAGTGCAACACGTTTCTTGCATTATGCAGGAGGGCTTAGGTTACATTTTTCTAGCCAACCTTATGGCCTTTGTGTTTATTCATCAGTAGGTACTCTAGAAAGTGAAAAGAGAATGAGCTTACCGACTTTGACATGACTTAGCAAAACACTTAGTCTTTCTGTGCAACTGATAGAGTCTGTGCGAAAAGAGAAGAGTCGTGGAATATATGAGGCCCAATACATTCCACGAGTCTTCTCTTTCCGATCAGACTAAGCAGATGATTAGACTTTACATATCATAGAGTTCTTACTCTTTTTTTAAGTAGTAGTGGGTTACGAAAAGCTCAAGTAATCTAGCTTACAGTCAAATCTTGTCGTATTCTAACTAAAATATATATTTACAGGAAAAGGCCCTCAAATTTACGGAGAGGCTGGCGGTGACGAAGGACATCAGTATCTTCGAGGGCATGACTCTCATCAACAGCGGAACAGCCCGTTCTGCCCGCAGCTACGAGCCTTTGGCTGAAGACCCGAAGACCAGGGAATCGCAAATTGAGGAAAGGATCGCCAACAACGTTGGAGACTTCTTGGACAACCACGTATTGCAGCTGCGTCTGTCTGACTTGGCTGACAACGAGTCCCGTGGTCTTGATGAGGAAGGTATGTATTGTTACCAAAATTTTGTTAAACATACAACATTTAGGTGTTAGGGTAAATTTTGTAAAGCAAGTCTATGGCGAATTTTCTGCTTGGTGGTAAGCAGTTGTCATAATATATGGATGCTTGTAACTTCAACGGTGTTACGAGAGGTTTTCCCAACCTTTACAAACGTGATCGTACTATTTTTATATTCTCTATTATATAATCCACTCTACAGATAACTAATTTTGATGCCGTTCTTACTGCTAAATATTATATCAGCTTCAACTTTCTTAAAAACCATACCTTCACATTGTCGCGACGATAATTGGTCGTAAAACCGTTAAAACAACGGGTACCTTAAACGTCCGTAATTGAAGAATATTAAGCAAATAGCCGTTTGTTCGTTTACTGTACGAGTTTCTCTAGAACACACATCATATTTACATATTACCGTCCCTTTGTCAATGTCACGAATTGTCACGTAGCTCACGACAAACACTAACTTTCTCTTTCGTATTTCCATACGTAACCTAAACAGATGTTTAGAATCAGAGAGGATCCTAAGAGATTGTGTTACTGGACAAACGTGACTTCCAGATCTCAGAAAATTTTAATGATACTTCACCTTACTTGCATCTTTAACTTGAAATTTAGGATGCTGATTCAATCTTGATGTGCACTTACTAGCCATCACTTATTTTCTTTTAATATATCTTAGAATAAGCGCTACACCAGACAATTTAATCTTCAATCAAAAATTTCGATAACGACCTAGGTACCTAAAAATTCACCATCATTAACCAACCAGATAATTCGCATCCATCAATTACACGACAGTTGTAAGCTATATACTATTTACATCCAACAAAGTGATAGCAGTGTTAGCAGTGTCATTATAGGACAAGTAACTTAAGATAGTATATACACCTAAAATTAATAGTTAAAGACTACATGACTAATAAAAATCTTCTTTACAGCTCGCGGCAAGAAGAAGAAGAAGATCAAGAAGATCCTCCCCCTCCTCCTCCTCCTAAAGCTGAAGCTGGCCGCCCTCGTCCCCCTCTTCCTTGGCATCATCGCCTTCGCCGCCGCCAAGGCTGTCCTCCTCGGCAAGATCGCCTTCCTCATGCAAGCCGTCGGACTCATCAGGAAGCTCCTCAACAAGGGAGGCTCCTCCCACTCCTCTGCTCCTAGCGTTTCCTACGGACCTCCTCAGCATCACGAGGAGCACTCCGGCTACAACTACGAACCAGCCCAAGGATGGGGCAGGAAAGCCCAGGACGCCCAAACGATGGCGTACTCGGGACAACTAAACTAAGTCGGTACAAATAGTGTGAATGCGTGTGTGTGAGTTTATTTATTTTTTGTTTGCCGTTGCCATGTTAAAGTACCTCAGTAATTTATTTATTTAACAGAATAAAGAAGTTTAAAATTACATTTATGATTTATTCTTTATAAGAATTCTAGGATCATGATTGTTCCGCCCAAGCCAATACCCCTCATAATACCTTCTCGTTTTCTGCGACTGCTACACCATCTATTGGTATCATTGAAAAATCACAGTACAGTTGACTTTACTTCTCACATGTAAAATGTCTAAATATGTGACAGATGAGACAGAATGTTCACAGATGAGATGAATATTGTTCACTTAAACGTCACTTACTACTTATTATGTATGCTCAAAATGTAGGTACCTATTTGACTATATAATTGGTGGGGTAATTAACATACCTACAGCTTAAAACATTTACCTATGAAGGTAATACAAATATTTATTGGATGTATTTTTCTAATACTACGTCGGTGGCAAGCACGCATACGGCCCGCCTGATGGTAAAAAGTCCCGTTGCCTATGGATGTATGCCCATTCGTGCCCAGATTCGTTTTACCATACGCACTGAAAACAAAGGTAGTGCAATAAAATATACCTACCTCCCTTACTCATTTTAATAATTGCTCATATATGGCTAAAGCATATTTTACCGTTTACATATCAATAAGTAATTTAAAAACACCGAGAATGACATCCTGCCAGTAAATAATGGTCGGAATATGACACGTTAATAAGCATTAAATTATATTGCACTGTCGCATAAACCGATCACATCCCGAAAGAAAGAAAAAGCGATATCCAAAACAAAATTAATATTAATGACCGGAATATGTGTGCCACGCAGGCCATAGTGTTCCGAGCTACGATAATATACTATACGAGTTAAAAATGTAAATTTGCCAAAAGGTCGGAGTGGGGGCATATCGAATAAAAAACTGTTGACTTTGGTTGGAGCATCAGAATCAAATCGTAATCGGCGGTTTGAGATCATCCAAACATCTTCAAGATGAAATTCTTCTTGGTCCTTCTTAGCTTGGCCGCCGTGGCCTACTCCAGTCCTGTGCCTAAGGACGATTCAGTGTTAAAGTCCGTAGTAGGCAGCTTCGTAAACTGCATGAACAGTGATGTTAACTTGTGTATAAAGGTACGTCAAGAGTGGTGTTTGAACATTTCAACTTGAAGCAGTGAATTTCTGTGATAAGTTTAGTTTCGCAAGTGTTAAAAGTTAAGTTATATTAAGTTTTATTCGTCAAGTGAGTTTACAGCCTAATTCAAGAGCATCTAAACAGAAGTGATATACAAAACTTGAAATTTTAATTAGTGCTAAATATTGACATCTAAATTGATTTACATTTTTGACTAGTTCATTTTATTATCTAAGGTCAATGCCTCAAGTTCAAGTCCGAGTTTGAATTACAACCTGTCATTTTAATCTATGCCTGTTATAGTTTAAAAAAATAAAAAAATAAAGTGAAATTTGAAAGCAACCTTTTAAAAATTACTTATAAACTTTGACAAAATTAATTTTAATATAGTCAAACAGCTACTCATGTCAGCATTTTTTAACTTAATAGTTTAGTACTAAAAACCTTATTACACAATAAAAAAACCAATAACATTTGTACAGAAACAAACATTCAAGGATATTATATACAACATTTCATTTTATAGGAACATGCCCTACGTGCCACCGAGCGCCTCGGAACCGTGCGCAAACTCAACATTTTCGAAGGTCTCACGATCTTGAACAGCAACCCTAAAGAAGCCCGCAGCCTGGAGCCTTTGTCCACCGAGCCCCAGATCAGGAACAAGGAAGTCACTGAGAGGCTATGGGAGAAGGCCAATGATCTGCTTCAGAATAGCGAGCTGGAGATCAGCTTTGACGGTGGTGATGATGAAGAATCCAGGGCTCTTGGTGACGGTGAGCAGAATAATTTACCGCTTAGCCTTAATTTTAACATGAGTATTTTGCTTGATGAAGTTTCGTAAAATTTACAATAACCGAACAATATCACTCACAGTTTCAAAAGCTGATTTACACTAAAATAAATATTTTACATACATGCATAGTTAATGGGCTTTGATCGTGTACTAAACTTGGATTTACGAAATTATCAAAAATAAACTTGAACAGAACTATCCGTGCGGAAATCAAAATATAGTGGAATAAAAGCAATAAATACCATGATTGCCAACAGTCAAACATGACAGGAAATATTTTATTACAACACATTGTTCATAAAATGCCTTAATTTTTTAATATATCAAGCGTATGAAGCTTGAACTTCATAAAATCCAAAATCCACCAACCAAGTCAAATTTAATTAGCTTGTTACTAAATTTACACAATTCCACAGCTGACGAGGGCCGCGGCAAGAAGAAGGACATCAAGAAGAAATTGAAGGTGCTCCTGCCCCTCCTGGCCCTGCTGAAGGCGAAGCTCTTCGCCCTGTCTGTCCTCTTCCTCGGTATCATCGCCATCTCCATCTGGAAGATCGCCCTACTCGCCAAGATTGCTTTTATTGCCAAGGTCCTTGCCCTCATCAAGGCTCTCTTGGCTAAGAAGCACGAGGAGCACAGTGGATGGGCCCCTCCAGTCCATGATGACCATGGACACGGTGGCTGGGAAAGCCAAGGATGGGGACGTTCAGGCAAAATCGAAGGCGCTGACATGGCTTACGCCGGCTACAAACAGCTGTAGATCTAACCATAAAAGCGTACTCATGGTAAAGACAAAGTACGCTTAAACCCAATATTTTTGCCATATTTATTTTGTGTGAGTGCGTGCGTGTTTGATTATTTATTTATTGACTGCTTTCAACTTCTTTTCATTCATTTTATGCGACGCTGAAACTGGGGTTTCACTGTAAGTAGTAATTTGATTGAAAAGGAACTTTCGTCTTCAAATCGTATCGTATTTTTATTACGGGTTGTGATATTATTTTTTATTTTGTTTGGTATATTTTTGGTTATTTTTTATTTTGTAAATAGTTTTTTTTATTATTTTAGTTTTTTGTTTTATTGTATTTAGTTTTTTTTTATTACATTTTAGTTTTTTTATATAGTATTTTATTACAAGTATCATGATCTTATGCTATTTGTTTAATATTTATTTGGTTACTATTATCATGATCTCTCGTATTTATTATTGTTTTTAAAACTTATTCTATTTACTTAATTATTAATAACTAAGCTATATTATTATTATAGCTATGTATTATTAAATTATTATGATGTGTACCTACGATTTGTATAGTATCGTGTATCACGATTAATGAGTGTTAGTATTACCTTTAAGATATCTTTGTGAATGTGTATTTATTATGTGTGGTGTGAATGATATATGTATAGACAAAACGAATAAACCAAACAGCATTTATTACATTAATTTTATTGTGATTTTATTTCCTACTAACATTAAATACCCACGATTAGAAGAAAATCTCAGTAATAAAACAAAAGAACCATAAAATTAACAATTTTTTAACATTATTATCCTGTAGAACGATATTATATATAAAAAGGTGAAATGACTAGACAATGATAAAATAGAAATGAATCTACAAATTCATTAGATGCCATTATTCTCTACCATAGTCAGCCCATGCGAATACATCCCACAGCTGATCAGAGGACTTGTCAAGGATTATATGCGACTGCACTCATGAAGACTATTCTTCGTGAATCCTAACCATGGGTTGCGTTAAAAAATATTGGACATCTGGTAAAATACCAGTTTTTTCAATATTATTTATTAGGGTTCCGTAGGTACCCAAAGGGTAAAAACGGGACCCTATTACTAAGACTCCACCGTTCGTCTGTCTGTCACCCGGCAGTATCTCATGAACCGTGATATCTAGGCAATTGAATTGTTCCCAGATGATGTATTTCTGTTGCCTCTATAACAACAAATACTAAAAAGTACGGAAACCTCGATGGGCGAGTCCGACTCGCGTTTCTAGTATTTATAACTACCAAATGAAATGCACTCAATAAAGAAAACTAAACTACAAACATTTACAATAGTGAATTTTTGATTTAATAAAACCTGAATAAGAATTTTACAATCAAAAAGTAAAAGTCCCTATAATGACGACATTTCTAAATGACTACAATAAATTACATTCGACTCCATATTATCAAACGACTAAGGTCCATATCAGGCTCTCAGATACACCTACACCTTAACAGGTCTCACAGTCAAATTGGGTCACATTCGAAAGTTCACTAGGAATTTTCGGCTGTCGGAAAATAAACAAGGTATTAATATTAAATATGGCCAACCATAAAACAGCTTTGTTGAAGTGTGTTAGTCAAATCACGGTCGGTGGATATTAGCATATGTAATATGCATTTACATTAATATCGTAGTTTCCAATTCAGTAGTGTGCCATTAGGTTTATTGTCACGTAAATATTCCTAGCCCGGCTGTGGGCTTTCCCTGAGGAAACTCACGGACAATTAAAGTTACTAAATTAAATAAAAACTAAATCTTACCAAAAGCTCAAGCAGGTGCTAAACTTATTTCCATCAACTATTCAGGGCAATAAAGGACATGAATGAAAGTTAGTTTTTGTGACACATCATTTATTACTAATTCGAACACGGGCAGTTATTCTACATGTAAATCATTAAGCTAGCATAAGCACCTTATTTTAATAATGTCAGACGACAGAGCTGGGTCGTGCCAGAAATGGTTCTAAAATGATTTACAAGCAGACCTATCTAAATTTGTTAGTCCCTAAATTATCATTTGCCATCACATATGATTCTACTAAATTCTTTAACTTTAAATTTGGAAATGCTTCTAGGACGGAAGGAAAGCGTACACCAACCTCATAACAATGTTCCACCAGTTCAAGCCCGACGTGTGATCCTCCGCTGTGCCGGAGCTGATTTGCTGCAGCGGGAATCTGACCCGACACCGCAGAGCAACACCAAAGGACTAAGGTCTCAGTTTGAAGGTGACGTCACCTCCATCCAGCAGAAGAGCGAAATTCTTATGGCGAACTGCTCACCAGACACAGTTGAAGTTTTAGGAATATGGACAGACTTCCATACTCTGAGATGCGAAACGATTTCACATACGTAGTAACATAAAAACGAAAAACCCCAGTCAGCTGAAAGAAACAATTCAAGATTAATAACTAGTAGCATGTGCTCTGCTAACCTAAGAGACATTATATGATCTAAGTTTCTCACCAGCTGGAAATTCCTAGAGTGGACTCATCTCACAGCTGTGATACTCCCTCCCACCACATTGTTTTACCAGTAGACTGGAAACAAAGCGAAATGGTCAAACAAAGATTCAACAAGGAGTTGCACCTGAGGACATCCATATATTATCATATTCTACTTACTGTTTGTGGCAAAATAACAACAGCATGAGCTCCCTAGCTCATGGATGCAGCGGCTACTGCATAACCAAGCCTCTGATCGATGCTACCAGAGCATGATGTACTTCGCTTCACAGTTCTATGTATAAAAGATGCCCATCCAGGGCGAAAACCAGCCAGGAAATGATCTCAAACCATTCTGTCCCTGGGATGACACAATCAAAATAACAGTAACTAATGAAATTCATGGAATAATTTTATTTCAAGTATAACCCAAAGAAATAAATCATATTCAATTATTTGAATATATTTCAACCTATTTTGTATTTATAAATTAAGTTTTTGATTTAAATATTTATTAATATTATTCCATAAATTTAGGATTTAATTTGAAGTAGCAACACCATCAGCTTCAATTTGTTTCCTATTGGCAGAGTGCCTGTCATGTATATTGTTGCTACATCAAAGACTTCCTTGCCATAGAACAAAACTACACTATATTCGAGACAATCCTAAAAACGTTAAACTGAGCTAACCATACAAAGTGCCGTGTCACAATACCCCTCTCCCCGCTGTTGCGTTTTACCAAGGGTAAAACGCTCGCTGTCCTCAGCGACTATCTAAATCTAAATCATGTGTCACAAGAAACGAAAAAAAAACAAACAGAACAACCTCAACCATACTTAGTATGGGAGAACCCAAAACAAAACCACCACCGAAGTGATTGCCGCAGGATCGAGATTGCTATCCAACAGAAAAGCCAAAGTAAACCACACAACTCCACATACCAAAACCAATAAACCAATAAATTTTGAATTTTTTTTATCTCGAACCCACACAACCTAAATACAAAAAAAAAATGTGGTATCCGCACAGCCGGAAAAATCCACATCGCAATATCCAACTATCCAGTAAACCATCCCTTGGTTCTACCAGCACAACTTTATCCAGTTGCGCTGGCAAAACCAAACCAACTGCCAGGACCGATGTTCAGCATACTCAAAATATTTCTCCGCTAGACCGGGCAAAATTAAAATCAAACAATTCCTACTACTAAGTTTACTAATATAAACTAGAGTAGCTAAATAACGAAATTTGCATTCCAAACTAAATTCAAAATATCCAAAATTACTAACCGCTAGTTAGCTAAATTATAATTATGTGTTATGTGCCTGAGAACGTGTGCTGAGAGAAAAAAATAAACGGACTACATAACCAAACCGAAAAACAACGTCCGCGGTATGCAGTGCGCGCCCTGCGATACCTCACAAAATAAAGCCTCTCCTTCTCACACCAAAAAAACAACGCCAATCCACACATGCACGGAATCCGCCACGTGTTGGCTAAAACCATCAGCACCATAACACCCAAATTTCTGCGTGACCTCGCACGACAGCAAAAAATAATCCCACATTAAAGACAACGCTCTTGACGTTAATTGAGCTATGGTTGCGCCGCTCCATACATTCATCCCTTTCAGTTCGTAGCATCCTTCCACGTTCATACTGTGTGGTGAAACAGTTATACCTGTTCGCCACGTCTCTGACAATTGGTGATTAAATATGACTTTGCAATATTTAACACTGTTGCTAAACTACAACCACAAAAACCTGTATGAGCTTTATTGTTCAGTCAACGGTGGCGGCGCGGCGAGCAGTACCCTGTACGCGGGCCGCACGTCCACCGTTCACCCTGTTCAGTCAACGATGGTGGCGCGGCGAGCAGTACCCTGTACGCGAGCCGCACGTCCACCGTTCACCAAACCAGAAGCTGCTACCTTCCCTTTCAGGTCTTTAATGTGCCATGATCCTATACTATGACCATCTTCAGTTTCTAACTCGTAGACTAAAGGCGACAACACTGCCTTTACTCTACACTTAACATATTTCGGGGCGAGTTTCGCCATCCTAAAATTCTGTGCGTCACTCTGCACATAATTACGTTTCCATACTAAATCGCCTACTGCAAATTGTTCTGGACGTCTTCTCAAATTATAATTCCTAGCATTTGTTTCGTGTGCTCTCAATAAACGTAACCTAACCTGATGAAAAATATCCTTTAAAATCCCGAAATTACCCGCATATTCCTCCCTAGGTACACCTGGCTCGTAGTCCCTATCTGTGTCCTTATAAAACGACCCATTGATAACTGGCTCTCTAGCATGAACTAAAAAGAAAGGAGACTCATTTGTGGTTTCATTCACTGCACTGTTTATTGCAAACTGAATTTGGTGCAATTTTTCGTCCCAAGTCCTATGGTTCTCCTTTACGTACGAAGCTACAGCTGTCATGACCGTTTTATTGTATCGCTCAACCAGGTTTACCTGTGGAGTATATCGAGGTCCGTAAAAAACTTTAGGTACGTTATAACGCTTCATTAACTGTCTAAATTCCGATCCCGTAAACTGGACTCCGTTATCAGTAATTACGGTTTCGGGTACACCGTGCTTCAAAATGACATGGTGCTCAAAAGTCTTCGCCACCAACGCGCTGGTTGCGCGGCGAAGCGGAAAAAGAAGCGTATACTTTGAAAAGCAACACGTAACCACAAACAAAAACGTAAATCCTGCACGAGAGCGCGGAAGGGGACCTACCAAATCAATACTTAACGCTAACATCGGTCGATCACATACTTTTGGCTGTCCCATTAGACCTGGAGTCGCTTTCTGTGAATGCTTATAGGCTGCACAGGTATCGCAAGCCTTCACGAAATCGACAACGTCCTTATACATCCCTGGCCAATAGTATGTCAACGACAACCGCCTATGAGTTTTAAATACTCCAAAATGTGCCGCGGTTGGTTCGCAATGATTCGCGTGTAAAACAGCGTTCCTATCACCCTTGCGCACTACCTCTTTCCAGTCAAACTCTCGCAAAAGATTATACTTGTTTTTACTCAACCGGTACAATTTCCCTCCCCTAATACTATAGTTTGGGAAATTGGCCGGCAAAGTTTCACAACCTTTAAACGTCCTGTCATACCATTCGTCAGTCACGTCGTTAGGATTCACTTGGTCCACGGCGTCAACCTTCATGAGCCTGGACAGCGCATCAGGTACGACATTGTCGGAGCCCTTCCTGTGCTCAATATCAAAATCAAATTGAGACAGTCTGCAACCCCAACGTGCCAACCTGCCCGATGGATTTTCCAGGTTCATGAACCACTTTAGTGACGCGTGATCCGTAATCACCTTAAACCGACGCGAGCCTAAATATGCTTGGAACTTCTCAACCGAAAACAAAACCGCAAGAGCCTCTCTTTCCGTCGCGCTGTAATTCCGTTCACACTTGTTCAGAGAACGACTAACGTACGCAATAGGATGCTCCTGGCCATCAATAGTCTGTGAGAGCATGCCACCTACGCCATATGAAGATGCATCAGCGTGTACCGAGAACACTTTGCTAAAGTCTGGAACCGCCAGAATCGGAGCTGTCACTAATGCATTCTTCAAGGTGTTGAAAGCGTTATCGGCCTCAACAGACCATTGAAAAGCCGGGGCGTTCTTCCCCTTTGAAGTTAATTTATTTAAAGGCGCTGCTATACTTGCGAAGTTCCTTATAAACCGACGGTGCCAAGAGCACATGCCCAAAAACGTCTTTACTTCACGAGAAGTCGTGGGTATGGGAAAGTTCAAAACGGCTGAAACCTTCTCTGGGTCAGTTCTTAAACCTAATTCATCAACGACATGACCCAAGTACTTAATGGACTGTCTAAAGAACTTTGACTTGCCGAAATTTATCGTTAAATTAGCCATTTTCAACTTTTCCAACACACGGTTCAAAAGAAGCAGATGTGTCTGAAAATCTGACGAACATATGACAATATCGTCCACGTAACAGAACACCATACCATTCTCTATGTCACTGGTTATGTTGTGGTCAATGAGTTTATCCATGAGCCGTTGTTGTCGCGCACTCGCGCCACACAACCCAAAAGGCATGACTTTAAATTTAAATAACCCACGACCAGGGACACAGAAACTAGTTTTCTCCTGCGAACTTTCATTTAGCGGTATTTGCCAAAACGACGAGCTCAAATCAATGGTCGACAGGTACCGTGCTTCCTTTAAGCTATCTAAAATTTGCGGAATGTATGGCATGGAATACGAGTCGCCCTTTGATACTGCATTTAGTTTCCTACAGTCTAAGCAAAACCGCCAGTCCCCATTTGGCTTCTTCACTAAAAGTGCCGGGTTGTTCCAGGGACTTTCGCACGGAGTAACAACATCTAACTTCAACATCCGGTCTAATTCGGAACTTAAAGCTGCACGCTTCTCAGGAGAGAGCGGATACTGTCGCGTTCTAATAGGCTGGGCATCGCCAGTGTCAATTACGTGTTCGACTAACGACGTCCTACCTAATCCTTTTTCCTCGAACGAGATATCCTTGAACTTCCCTACCACTGAGTCGGCTAGTTCTTGTTGTGCTGAAGTTAAATTGTCGTATGCCTGAATGGTATTCACCGGATTTACTGAAATACTGGACAAACTTAAATAATTGTTTGGTCTTTCTATGTAGTCGATGCTGTCAAATAATTCTGGCGCTAAATTAAATGCGCGCCAGAAATCCACGCCTAAAATAACGTCCGAGACAATACTGGGCACAACATAAAACTGAATAACCTTTGTAACATTTTTGAATGTTACCGGAACAAAAATGTACCCCAGTGACTGGACTACGACGCCATTTGCAACGCTACATGTATTAGACTCCATTCGTTGGAGCTCAAATCCAAACTTAATAAAATCTTTATAAGACTGCCGTCCTAAAATTGAAACTGCAGCTCCTGAGTCTGCCAAACCGTAAATGTCAAAATTACACACCTTAAGTTTCAAATATGGCCGAATGTCACCTTCCCTAGGTGCGAAGAGAATCGTAGCAATCGAATTATAACTTAAGAATTTTTTCATTGAAGCACTCAATTTATCCGGAAAAATATTGCTACAATTCGGCCCTATTCGTTTTTTGTCTGTGAAACGGAACGTATTTCCGCGCTTTGACTTTGACGTTTACGATCTGTCTGTGTTGTCTGTGACTGCCGGTTCGGACAATTCCTCGCTATATGATCTTTTGTACCACATGAATAACAAATAATCTCGCCTTTAGATGGTTTAGCCCTGCATCTCTTAAAATCATGCGCAGTGCCACCGCATTTATAGCAAGTAGGAACCGCGGCAGAGTTCTGTGCATGTGTGGATTGCGTGGACGAGCGTTGAACGTTCCTAACAGCGTTACTTTGTTGCCCACTCGATTTCGCTTGCGCTGGCGACCTACTAAATGTTTGTGAACGCTTGCTACTACTAACATCTACCGCGTTCACCTGTTTGGACTTGGCTTTATATGCGAAATCACTACTAAGTGTGTGAGCCGAACTAGACTTGTTGGGCTCAACAAAATACTGCGTACGCTGTGATGCCTGCTCTAATTTCCTACAACAATCCTTCAGCTCGGCTATAGAATCAACCTTTACTAATGCCAGTTGTTGTGAGAAGCTAGGCCTAATGTTATTCATCAAAATCTGCAACTTTTCCTCCTCCGGCAATGGATTCTTCAAGCGACCAAAAAGACAAGACATAATTGCAAAATAAATGTGCACTGGCTCTTCTAAACCCTGTGTTCTTGCAAGAATCTCACACCTTAGGCGAAAATCAAAGTTTGCAGGCTCAAACTCATCTAATAAAATGGTTTTTAAGTCATTCCAAGAAGAAACTTGTTCCTTTATACCTCTGTACCAAAGCAAACCCTGATCAACAAACAATTGAGCTGCCGAGTTAAACAAAACCACATCTGACACACCATAAGCCAACTTGAGTTCATCGACACGCTCTAGGAAAGACCTCGGATCCGTGTTACCATTAAACTTGACTCCCCATTTAGCCACATTTTTGTCTCCGGAGCAGTGAACTTGCAGCTCCCTAGTAGGGACTGCCTGTGAAACCTGAGTCACTGCTGCCACACTGTCGCTAGAGCTGCTGCCTGCCTGCCCTATACTGTCCAACTGTGCTAACAAAGCGTCAAGCCTATTTGTGAATTCAATCTTCTGAGCCAACTTCCCCGGATCTTCATCCACCTGAACCCGCAGAAGCCTGAAGTACAAATGACTACCCAAAGCCTTCGACCTGTTCCCGGAGTATCTATCCTTCAACTGAACAAACTTAGCTACTAAGGATGACAAATCATTTAACTTATCTGAAATGATTTTCAATTCTGACTCCGGGTTCAAATCTGTATCCAAAATCTCATCTGGCCGACACTCACCTACCAAATTCCTCAACTGTTTCCTAAGACCCTCAACTGTTGAGTGTGGTGTCTCTGACCTGATCTTAACTTCATAAATCAATTCATCGCGCAGCAAAGAGTGAAATTGCACAGAAGCGGCCATTGTATAATAACTTTTAACTCAAAAATAAATATGATGGCAAAAGATTTACAAATCCAACTCACACTATTGTAGTCTGACAATTATATTAAACAATGGTATATCAATGTGTTTTACTTTTTATCTGTGTGTATGTATATTTCCTTGTCTTTATTGAACTAAATTTTCCGACCCAAAATATAACAGTGAATGCAAAACCAAAATTGTTCACAATTTAAAAAATCGTTCAAAAACCAAGTAAAAGTGTGTGTTCATAAATGTCAAAATTTCACCATTTGTTTTTTTTTTTTATACTTTCTAATAAAAATATAACAATTATTTTTGAATTAGTTTATTTGTGTGTAAAAATAACCTGTCCTATATATGTTTACTGTTATTAAAAAACTTTCGAGTCAAAATGTCTGAACTTATTCATACAAAGCTTCTCAATTTTTAAAGCAATTTCTGCACGAGCTTAAAAGCTTTCCGAACTTCACCTTAACAAAGTGTCAACTCAATTCAATTGCAATACTCATAAAAGCTCAGCTACAATAAAATAGTGCATGAGTACTAAATTATGCACTAGAATTACACATTATTTTTTTTTAATACTCAGAAAATATGTAAAATAACTTAAGTTACAGCCTCTTAAGTCTAAATCTCATGCATTAAAAGTAGCCAAATGGTACTTAAAGTTTGACACTTTACTTCCTGACAAAACGTCAGCACAAATGTAACTAACTGAAAATTCGAGCACTTACTTCTAAGTTTTTACAAAATATACTGAATATCGTGCAATAATTTAGGCAAAACTCAAAGTGAAACAGCTAAAGCCTATACTTAACGTTGTCAGAGCGTACACAAGCAAAGCACAAGCTCAAAATTTCACCTAAACGTAAGTACTACTAAAACTTTTTTTATCTATATGTGATGGCAGTGATACAAACTGATTTATGATGAAAATAGAGCTTTAAGACGGAATCTGTGGGCGCCAAATTGTCACGTAAATATTCCTAGCCCGGCTGTGGGCTTTCCCTGAGGAAACTCACGGACAATTAAAGTTACTAAATTAAATAAAAACTAAATCTTACCAAAAGCTCAAGCAGGTGCTAAACTTATTTCCATCAACTATTCAGGGCAATAAAGGACATGAATGAAAGTTAGTTTTTGTGACACATCATTTATTACTAATTCGAACACGGGCAGTTATTCTACATGTAAATCATTAAGCTAGCATAAGCACCTTATTTTAATAATGTCAGACGACAGAGCTGGGTCGTGCCAGAAATGGTTCTAAAATGATTTACAAGCAGACCTATCTAAATTTGTTAGTCCCTAAATTATCATTTGCCATCACATATGATTCTACTAAATTCTTTAACTTTAAATTTGGAAATGCTTCTAGGACGGAAGGAAAGCGTACACCAACCTCATAACAATGTTCCACCAGTTCAAGCCCGACGTGTGATCCTCCGCTGTGCCGGAGCTGATTTGCTGCAGCGGGAATCTGACCCGACACCGCAGAGCAACACCAAAGGACTAAGGTCTCAGTTTGAAGGTGACGTCACCTCCATCCAGCAGAAGAGCGAAATTCTTATGGCGAACTGCTCACCAGACACAGTTGAAGTTTTAGGAATATGGACAGACTTCCATACTCTGAGATGCGAAACGATTTCACATACGTAGTAACATAAAAACGAAAAACCCCAGTCAGCTGAAAGAAACAATTCAAGATTAATAACTAGTAGCATGTGCTCTGCTAACCTAAGAGACATTATATGATCTAAGTTTCTCACCAGCTGGAAATTCCTAGAGTGGACTCATCTCACAGCTGTGATACTCCCTCCCACCACATTGTTTTACCAGTAGACTGGAAACAAAGCGAAATGGTCAAACAAAGATTCAACAAGGAGTTGCACCTGAGGACATCCATATATTATCATATTCTACTTACTGTTTGTGGCAAAATAACAACAGCATGAGCTCCCTAGCTCATGGATGCAGCGGCTACTGCATAACCAAGCCTCTGATCGATGCTACCAGAGCATGATGTACTTCGCTTCACAGTTCTATGTATAAAAGATGCCCATCCAGGGCGAAAACCAGCCAGGAAATGATCTCAAACCATTCTGTCCCTGGGATGACACAATCAAAATAACAGTAACTAATGAAATTCATGGAATAATTTTATTTCAAGTATAACCCAAAGAAATAAATCATATTCAATTATTTGAATATATTTCAACCTATTTTGTATTTATAAATTAAGTTTTTGATTTAAATATTTATTAATATTATTCCATAAATTTAGGATTTAATTTGAAGTAGCAACACCATCAGCTTCAATTTGTTTCCTATTGGCAGAGTGCCTGTCATGTATATTGTTGCTACATCAAAGACTTCCTTGCCATAGAACAAAACTACACTATATTCGAGACAATCCTAAAAACGTTAAACTGAGCTAACCATACAAAGTGCCGTGTCACATTATGTTCTTGACCCCTACCGTGAACGTTATTACTATTACGAGCCCCGATTGCAGTGGAGTTCGTCCTTTCCCATCACGGAACAATGGTGTTCCGGACCTTTGGGAGGCGTGCGCGGAGCCGAAGCCAACACGTAGAGGCTCTTTTGACACTTTAATGAAATGTAAGGGGTACACCGAGCGGATGCTGCCCTTACCAGTGTCAAGGGACGCACGCAGAGGCAGCACCCGCCAGTTTGTAAGGGCTATTGAGAGTTGATGGTATTACGAGTATCTAAAATAAAAACTTTTTACAAAACAAATTAAACCGACTTCAAAAAGGATGAAATAAAATATTATCCTTTTTTATGTCTATGCGTTACCAACTGATATGTTTGAAGTCGGTGCCAAGCCAAATTTTGAACAATACCATGACTTTGGTGCGATTCGATAAGGATTTACCTACAATAGATTGCCTTACACGACGACACTTTCTGTAGGTACAGTCGACGTTAAAAATATGTTTACACTTTTCGCCTTATTACAAAGGAGTAAGGTGCAAAAGTGTAAACATATCATTGACGTCGACTGGACCTAAGAACACACCTCAGAACACACGATCAAACCTTCTTGGCGCAGTCCGTACCATGTTTGTCGGCACATTAGTGTAAATATAAATGCATTTTTTTGCCGTCGTATTTTTTAAAGAGCATTTCTTACTAATGCTCGAACAGTCTATAGCACGCAAGTGTGGGATTGGGACTGAGTTATTTCCCGTCTCTTATCCAGAGGACTATATTTCAAAATATAAAACAATTCAAGGAATTTACCTTCTTGCCAAATTTCACCTAAAGCGGTTCAGTTGTTTAGCCATGAAAAGGCGACAAAGAGGCAGACAGAATTCTTCACACGTTTATAATAGTTATTAGTACAGTTCTAATGGGATTTATAGCCATAAAGCTGATTATTTTTGACTGTTATTGTTACTACTTGGCTTGGCACCGACTTCAAACATATCAGTTGGTAACGCATAGACATAAAAAAGGATAATATTTTATTTCATCCTTTTTGAAGTCGGTTTAATTTTTTTTGTAAAAAGTTTCTATTTTGCCATTTTTAGTTTTAACGCATTGTTAAGAGCGCGACGCATGAATGAAAAACAGTATCATGTTTAACACTAAATTCGTGTACTTATTACTTTAGTAAATATGTAATCAGGAATTTTCTCGAATCCGTCTGGGAAATTATAATTCCTGTCAACTAAATCCATCCGCCCGCCCCGCCACTGACCCAATCCCTTAGCCCCCCGATCACTCAACCTCACAGCACATCAACCCCTGATTCAGGAACCCCTCGATCCTGAACCAGCAACCCTTCAACCGCCATTCCCCGACCCCTTAATCCCTGACCCCTTAACTCCTAACCCTAACCCCCGATCAGTAGCCTTACCAGCTTACCACGAGTTTGACATTGATATATTCGCTAGCATGTGTGTAACTTACATCCTATGCATCTCGCTCGTACTAACCTTAGTGTGAGCGAGATGCATAAAAAGTTACATTTAGATACATAAAACGTTAGCGAATATGTCAATGTCAAACTCGTGGTAAGGCTACAGTTGCAGTACATCAAATTGGTGGTTTTCGGAAGCAAATGCTCGAGTTACTTTAGAAAACCCGGAAATCACTTAACACGTGCCTTTAAAAATTGAAGAGTTCCCTCAATCCTCATGGATTCCATCATCTGACCAGAACCAAAAATAATACGGAAACACCTTGGAGGTAACTTCTTCCAAACAAAAAAAGATTACTCAAATCGGATCACAGGTGCCGGAGTAATCGCTGAACATACTTACATTTAAATAAATTATCATCATTATCATCAAAATAATCATCATCATCAGGTCTAATTCATCAAATTGGTGGTTTTCGGGAGAAAATGCTCGAGTTGCTTAAGAAAACGCCCAAAACACCATGCATGTGCCTTTAAAAATTGAGGAGTTCCCTCAATTCCTCATGGATCCCATCATCAGAACAGAACCAAATTAATATGGGACCAACTCGGAGGTAGCTCCTTTCAAACAAAAAAAGAATTACTCAAATCGGACTACGGATGTCGGAGTAATCGGTGAACGTACATAGAAAAAAAAAAAAAGATAGCCACAACCGAATACAGAACCTCCTCCTTCTATGAAATTGAAGTAGGTTAATGAACTAGGTTATTGGGTGAAAGCGATGGACTAAGTACTGAGCTATGGGGTAAAAAACCGGTCGCCTGCCTAATAAAACGGTATTCAATTTTTTTTCCGGCAGACGGTGACTCGCCCTCACAAGATGGGCCCCCACAAAAAGCGACATCTAGGATGGCTCAAGGGAAAGAAGAAGAAACATTTATTGTACCTATATCTTTTTGTTACAAATTATGTCCGCTTAGCGGTTGTGGGTAAAATTACATATGTCTTAAAGATCTAGTAATTTAATCTATGTGTATATTTTACATATTAGGTTATGGAGGAATTCAGAATTCATTCATAACAAAGGAGCCCTAGGAGGAATTTTACGCTTGCTGACGCGTTTACCCCTCCCTAGCTTATCTATATATGGCACTTCCCCGATTCTTGTGCTGAGCAACATTGGGTTGAATTGACCGTATCTTGTGTACGTTGGACCTGGAGTATCTAACCCTTGAATGCACAGTTTATCCAGTCTCCGTATCATATCATGGTGTAGATCATGTACTCTTATGTGCCATGGGTCTTCGTCAAGCATTTCCCATAGAGTAGATGTTGGAAGTGATCTAGGGAAGTTGCCAGCCGACTTTAATGCCATTCTGTACTGACGCTCAATTGATTGAAGGTTCGTCTTGCTAATTCTTGGAAGTAGTTGTACTATACCGTAATCGATAATAGGTAGTAGGCATGCTTGAATCACGGTTAATTTTGTTTCTATATTTACTTTAGAATACCATCCGATTATTGGAGAAAGCATTCCTCTCACACTTTTAGCTCGAGCGATTACCTTCTTAACATGTTCGTTCATACTAAGTCTCTTGTCCAGTATCACGCCCAAATATCTTACGCTTTCCTTATATTCCAGTACTGGGGGCCTAGCCAAAACGCATTTCGAAAAAAGATATCGCTAACGAATCGATAAAAAATGTATGGGAATGACAGGTACCGTAGATGAGTCTGTCGAAAAATATTAACGAATACAAAAATGTTAGCCAAGTTGCAATGTTGTAACGAAACGCAAAACTTTCGTTACCGGGATTCGACATCTGTCATACATTGTCTAGCCAAGTGACACTTTTGACAAGCGTTATCGCCTCCTAGGTGTCGATACGTAGCGCGAGCTATCCCCTTGCAGATAACTTACCGAAGCACAAGAAAATACCGAATAATAGTGTTTGTAAATTAGAATTTGTAATAAAAAGCATACTTCAACATTATTGTGGGCGGCGAACAACGCGGAAGTGTCGCTTAGACGCAGGCGCCGTCTGAAAAATCGCCTCTATTGAAACTTGAAACTGCTTAGGAAAGGACTGCCCTTAGCTGGTGATCTTATCATGTATGCTACGATCAAAGGATTGTGGGCCGTACGCAGCATTTCACCCAAAGGATCCAATGTGACCGAGGCGCTGAATATCTACCTATCTATAGTGACAGTGTCATGGAAAAATGAATTATGCACCCACAAATGCAACACGAAACAATGTCCCTACAAAGGTAAGAGTGAGTCAATAACTTATCCCTACTATACCTACTAATAAGTATATAAAATATGTTATTAATGCTAAAATAACTAATGTGTTCCTGTTACGTCATCAAATATAAACCGATGAACGGTGTAGATTAAATTTGGTACCCATATGCGCAATGGCAAGCACTTGTTTTTCAATAGGAAAGTGAATTGAATGTGTAAAGGCAAAGGTATATAGGTAAAGGCTTTACAAATATAGATAAAGACTCGGGAACAAAAGTTCTTCACACAAATAAATGCCCTTCCCGGGAAGCAAAACCATCACCTTCATAGGCAAGGTCACTAACAACTAGCAATATTGTAGTGTCATCCCATTTTCTTAAATTGATTTGAAAGGGATGAGACTACAGTGTTGCTACTTTTTAATTTCTACAATTTCTAGTCGGACTCTACAGTAAGCTCAAGAAGACTTGTGTTGTGGGTACTTAGGGTACTTAGATAACTATATATAGATGGTCAAACCAATTTGTCAGTCAGTAAGAACCAGGAAAACTATACTCATACTTATCTTTTGGGTGCTAGTACTGGTATATGACAAAGCTAGTATGATTCTCTCTGTCTTTGTTTGAAATGAGACAGTCCTTTGACAAACTATACTTAAATACATAGACAACACCCATGACTCAGGTACAAAATATCTGTGCTCATTACACAAACAAATTTCCTTACCGGGGATTCAAACTCAGGATTATCAGCTTAACCGGCAGGGTCACTAGTCACTACCAACTAGGCCAGACGGGCTGTTGTCATACATATACATTATCAACCATATTAATGAAACTTTTTCATATTATGAAACATTGTATATGACTTCTTTTGGCAGGCGCAGATACAGTCAGCTGCAGAGAAAAGGTCCCACCCCTGCATACAAACTTCTATGTAGTGGTGGTACCTTTTCTCTGCAGCTGACTGTACCTACACACTATATAAAAATAATCATAACATGTACTTACACAAAACATTTAGTTTTTTTTTTGTCATATGACTGGTAGAGAATAAGTATTATAACCAAATGTTACAGAGTTTGTTGAAAAACTAAGCATTCATTTTGTTTCAGGTGACTTGGATATTCATTGCAGCCTTGGCATATGAACCAATACTTTATGGTGCTCCAAAGTCAGGGTCAAGGGAAGAAACTATGTCACATGTACAACCACAAAAATATATTGAGTGTTGTTTTACTATTTTAATACACTGTACATAATATATGTACAAAAAAGAATGCTTGGCTACTGATTTCATGCTGCTGGCAAAAAATACCTGCTGCATCTTTCATTAACAGATTTTCAATAAAATAAATTAACTTTTTAACCCAATCATTGTGTCATTTATTTATGGTGGTTACCACCTTAACTTTTGGTATGCTTAGGAGCAGATCTGCTCCCATGTACTTACCTATATTCAACTTTAAAAAATGCATTAATTTTTAAAAGTTGACTTTGTAAAACGACCGGTCTGGCCTAGTGAGTAGTGACCCTGCCTGCTAAGCCGATGGTCCTGGGTTCGAATCCCAGTAAGGGCATTTATTTGTGTGATGAACACTAATATTTATTCCTGAGTTATGGGTGTTTTCTATGTATATAAGTTTGTATTTGTCTATATAAGTATGTGTATCGTCGCCTAGCACCCATAGTACAAGCTTTGGTTAGTTTGGGGCTAGGTTGATCTGTGTAAGATGTCCCCAATATTTATTTATTTATTTATTTTATTTTATTCAATTATGATTGATATATAAATTACAAATTTTTGACAGGAGCATACAAAAGGTTAAATATGAACAGCCAGTAGCTTAGCGGGTGAGATTACCTTCCCAAATTTCCATTGACTATAAATAATAAAGATGTGTTTAATTCATTTTTAACGCCTCACTCACTTAGGTATTTCTATTACTGAGTAAACAAAAATCAAAGACAGGTAGGTAATAAAAAAATAATATTAAGTAACAATATGATTTATTAGTTTTGGTTTCACAGGCAGCTTTTATCTTATCTAATGCATCTTCTTAGTCGGCGTCTTCATTGCTGAAGGTCGTGTCTAGTTTGAAGAGTTTCCTGTGCGATGTACCATGCTTTTCCAAGTGTTCCTGTCCTCGGCGATCTTAATAGATAAATCTAATGCATAACATCTATGTATTCAATGTCCGCTTGACTTTTGTTAATTTCGAAAATGTTTGAAGTCTATGAAGTAAATGAATTCACTGAGGTTACACTGATTCGGGCAAACCTGTCCACAATTTCACTTCACGGTTTGAATCAATACTAACGCTTAAAGTATTGTCTCTTCTGGTCAAGTAAGCCAGCAGTGCACGTCCTTAGCACTGGTAACTGCCATGAAGGCGTCATTGCAGCGGCAGCTCTGACTGTACGTGCCAACTTGGCGAGGACTTCTCAGCGTGGAAGAAGAGCCCGCGGAGCCGCTCTTGCCCGCTCTGGCTGCGTCGCCGCCTTGGTTGGGGCTGCGGGGACGACGGCTGTCTGAAATTGTTAAACTTTAGGTCAAAATTATATGCAATTAACAACGCACTCTTCAAATATTACACTATATAGAGTTATTTTATCACGAAATTGTGATAAACTAAGTTAAACAAATACCGACATATTTAATTTGCTTACCAGTAAAACAATTATTTTCTCCAAAATTAGATTCGCTGTTCACTTGACACTCTTGACAGCTGACAGATGATGTTTCTTGACGGTTTTGAACGAGAACCACAGACAAAAATTAATTTTTACCGACTTGGCGCATAGAATGAGCGAAAACTAAAAAGATTGCCTCTTGGCTAGGTTATTATAAACATTATCGACCAGTCGCTCGCGAACGTAGAGATCGAATCGATAAGGAGCGAATGTAATTTGGCTACGGGCCCTGACCCTTTAAGCTTCACAGTCGGTTTGTAGCCTTTTCTCGAAGTGCTTCTGGATTGTTTCCTTGTAAACATTATACACTCGGTTTTATCCACATTGCACCGTAAACCCCATCGTTCATAGTAGTCTATAATTTCTTCAGCCGCCCATGTAGCCCTTGTCGTAGCATGGTCAGGTGTTTCAGATGCGTTTAATATGCAAAGATCGTCCGCGTATTGGGAGAGCATTTGTCCCGCGATTTTTGTATTCGGTAGGTCGTGCACGTAGAGATTGAATATCACTGGTCCCAATATAGACCCCTGGGGTACACCGTTGGGCACAATTTTTTCTTCTCCTGTAACCGTTCTGTATTTGCCTCTTATTTTTCGATTGGTAAGATAGTTTTCAATAAGCTTGATGACGTTATTTGGTATGTCAGGATCTTGGAGTTTACGTGTGAGTCCCTTATGGTTAATAGAGTCAAAAGCTTTGCTTAGGTCGGTTGATATCATGGCTACACTGTGACCCCCAGCCAGTGCGTCACAGATGAACTTGGATGTCCTTAGGATCTGGGTGCTGGTTCCTTTACCGCTCATAAATCCGTGTTGGAAATTGGGAATTAGTACACTGCATACATCCATTATTCTTTTGTACATAATTCGTTCACAGATTTTGCCCATTATGTTTATTAATGTGATAGGTCGGTATGACTTAGGGTCTTTGTGGTTTTTTCCTGATTTATGCAAGAATATACACTCGCCAAGTTTCCATTTGTTTGGACTCGCTCTTTTCGCAGGCTCTTTTGACACTTTAATGAAATGTAAGGGGTACACCGAGCGGAGGCTGCCCTTGCCCGTGTCATGGGACGCACGCAGAGGCAGCACCCGCCAGGGTGTAAGTACTATTGAGAGTTGATGGAATCTAAAATGAACTAGGTTATTGGGTGAAAGCGATGGACTAAGAATTGAGCTATGGGGTAAAAAACCGGACGCCTGCCTAATAAAACGGTATGCAATTTTATTTCCGGCAGACGGTGACTCGCCCTCACAAGATGGGCCCCCACAAAAAGCGACATCTAGGATGGCTCAAGGGCAACACCGGTGTGAGCGGCTCAGGGGTGTCGAGAGGTGTGCGCCGCTTTCTACCCAGTGGCTGTTAACAGCCACTGTGCCAACTCGCGTCTTATGCATATTTCACTTCCACCCCTGGAGCTAATAGCTCTAACGACTCCACTCTGGCCGGCCGGCTAAGGCAAGCCAGAGGCAGAGAATCCTGTCCCACCCACCCTCCTTGCGGGTAACAGAACTCCCCAGGAGCACTCGGGTACGTGAGGTCGCTAATCCCCAACAGCTCGCCACAAGCTGCCCTGTGTTGACTGATTGCACTGGTAAAAGCAGCGGGCGATGGGGTCGTCACATCCCTACGCCTTAAAAGTATTTATTTATTATTATGATTATATTATTTGTAAATTTTCGGGTAGTTATAACATTTATTGGTTAACCAACCAAATACAAAACCGCCTGGATCTGTCACTGAACGACCTGACAATTAACCTACATTATTTGATCATGTAATGTTTTCATCTACCCTCAACTGGCTTAAGGAGTCATTTGAGGGTAGATTTTGTTTACTTTTATTTAAGTAAGTACCTAAAGATACAGTTATAGTTATAAACTACAATTTCGTTTATTCTTACTTTGTATTATGTAAAAAATATTGTATTATTAAATTTATGGTGACATTGTACTTTTTAACTTAACTACTTGCAAGAAATAAAAGGTTTTTTTTATTTTATTTCATTTCGTTTATTCTAATAAATTTTCGACATGTAGATAATAAATTTGTAAATAGTAGGTAGTGATATCGTTTTAATTTCTCTATTATAAAGCCTGCACATAACAAACGTCTCTTTTTCGTCCAGTGGTTGACTGGTAGAGATTGCCTTAAGGCATAATAGGAGAATTTCCTGCGTGCAGTTTTGAAGTTTGCTCAGCATAGCCAACAATTTTTTTTATTCCGAAAGAGAACTTATCGGCAAATAAATTGATCTAATTTGGTGATACCATTTTACGTGTTCATAAAAAAAGTACACTATATTCGTCTTTTTTCTTGTGTGAAGGTATCAAAAGACGTAGAGTTAGACCAAGAAAAGTCTGCAACAATTTTGATAAATAACACTTGCACACGCAGTGCAAGTGTTATTTATATTTTTTTCGTTACGTCACAATTTTTTCAGGGAGGTTTGACTTTTAAAATAACACGTGCAGTGCCTGTGTTATTAAAATCGTTGCAGGCTTTTCTTGAGCTAACTCTACAACTATTTTTTTCCTGTCAATGGCATATTAAGGTACCTAAATCCTATGAAAATATTGTTAACCAGTCATGTATGGACACATGACTAAAGATTATCATTTCAAGTTTATTTTTATCTTTACTTCTTGAAACATTGTAATCGGTCAGGTTAGAATTAGACCAAGAAAAGTCTGCAGAGATTTTTAATAGCCCACGCAGTGCAAGTGTAATTTTAAACGTCAAAGTTCTATGAAATTATGACGTATAAATTACATTTGCACTGGTGTGCCCACGCCAAAATCGCTGCAGACATTTCTTGGTCTAATTCTACCTATTTTCCTAATTACATCTTAACTTCATTACATATAAAATGAACGCCTGTTAAAACTAACAGAGACATTCGTTTCATAAATCTGTTAGAGCTTTTTTTACTTTCTCCACGATGTGTTTCGCAAGAGAAATTTCTTTTACCTCAAACTTGGCCTTGCACACACTGGCAGGCGTCAACCAAACAATATTTTTCGTTCTAATTGTTTTCTTAAAAGTAATAACATGTTTTTTTGACTTAATTTTCCTTATTTTTATTTTGAGCATACTTAACTCAAATTCCGTAGATCGTCCGTATCCTGTGTCGAACATTTTCGAAGGTCTAAAGAAGATTTCCTTGTTCATACTAAAAAGTAGTTATCAACTAACTAAAATATAATTATAGATATAGCTTGAAATTACTCCGGTACAATAGGTTTTCTTTGTTTTTTTTTTACGTTTTGGTTAAGATAATAATAATAATTCGAATTCAGTAGTAGGTATCAAAACATTACAAGTTACAAGTGGCAGCAACATAAAACTCTATTGACAATATTTAATGCACAACTTTAAACTTAGTTGCCAGCACCGGCAATCTTTATACTTAAAGACATTAATTACGATAATTAGTATCATATTTATTGAGAGATATGTTTAAATTTATGCGTCAATCCTGACGGAATCGAACATCCAGTTTATCAGCCATTTGCCTCCAGCGGATCCTTAACTACTTTGAACACGTGTGGCCAGACGGGAGCCGGACAACTTTGAAAAGTGCATTATGGTTGGCATGGTGGATGCAGGACGGGGAGTGGACATCCACCAATCGCTGGGTGGACACTGTAAAGAAGGCCTGCCAGGGATCTACACAGGCGCCTATTATTAGGAAGGCGGAATGCGGAATGGAGAGCCTTGGTGCACATAATAACGACCTCATGTGGTCGCGACCCTTAGTTATGAGGAATCGAAGAAGAAGATGTTTAAATTATATGATTTAAAGTAAGTAAGTACTCGTAAAAGAAAGCGCCTTGAATTTTTATAACCTTGGCTGCTCGTGCGGCGCATAGATGCTACAAAATGTGTAGGCATTGTTGTATGTCTTCATATTTTTTTTTGAGTAAGTAGTGTTTTAAAGTTGTATTTCTATATCATACATAAATATAATAAATTAAAATGATCGTCACAAAAATTGTATCTTCTTAAATTCACTCGTTTTTAACCTGGAAATATCAGAAGATCTTTAAGAATTACAAGAACACACGTTGTATCTTCTTAAATTCACTCGTTTTTAACCTGGAAATATCAGAAGATCTTTAAGAATAACAAGAACACACGTTGTGAATTTAATCTTTCAAGGTTTTTGTTTAAAATAAATTGGCCAATATCTCTAAATCTACACATTGATTATTGATTATTAAGATTACTTAATTACCAGACAACTTCACATTATATATCACCTGATGAAAAAAAAAACCGTTTTAGGTACATAGCTTCCACTTTTTCTGCCAGTAACATTATTCGCTTCATTAACTGACGTATCTTCGCTTCACACGACTTATTTAAGCATTTCTGACGTATATATACTTTTTCCCAATTCACAGGCCAATTAGAACGTACACTGACATCAGAATGTTATTTGAAACATGTTATTTATCGTGCGTCTCGCTCGGGCCAATACATGTATGTGTCGCAGTCGGATCGTATAATCCGCCGTATTACATTACGGCTAGCCGTTTTCAAAAACAGGGGCGTTTTGAAATGCGGCGGTTTAACGATTAGCCGGATTGAATGCGGCTGAATGAGAATCCGCCGGAATGTATTCGGCGCCATACGTTCTTCAACACGGCTAGCCGTAATGTAATACAGCGAGTCATTAGCCGCCGCTTTGACAGTTTATAGTTCCCATTTTTAACACCCGTGGCGCTGCCTGACAAACGTTGGGGTGTCCATCAAATCTGGAGTTCGTCGGACTGTTTCTTTTCAAAAAACATTTCCATCGCAACTTAACTAGACGGAGCCCCGCTTCGCGGGGCTCCTATTTCTGAGCGGTTTGCCCTTCGGGCATCTGAAGCTACCTAACGAACCTAACCTACCTACCTATTGATTAGTGAGACGTCCGTGAAAGACACTTTGGGGAAAAAAGCGTAGGTAGGTAAGTAGGTTAGGTTCGTTAGGTAGCTTCAGATGCCCGAAGGGCAAACCGCCCAGAAATAGGAGCCCCGGTTGCGGGGCTCCGTCTATTTAAGTTGTGAAGGAACTGTTTTGGAAAAGAAACACATGTTGTGCGGTGGGACCATGGTAAAAATAAATTAAATTGCAAACATTGTCAAACTCCGGTTACGTAGGCGACCGAAAGCAATGGTCACTCTACAATCTAAAATAGTAGTACGATGCGGCTAAACGTAGGCCGCCTTATTGAAGAACGTATCGCAGTGACAATCCGGCTAATCGTCGAGCCGCCGCATTTCAAAACGCCCCTGTTTTTGAAAACGGCTAGCCGTAATGTAATACGGCGGATTATACGATCTGACTACGACATATGGACAAGTACGACTGAAGTGCACGAAAACTTAATGACATCAGTTAGATTTCTGATATCAATGTACGTTCAAATTGGCCTGTCATTCATAAACACGTTTATAAAATACTACAAACCGGTAGACGTGTGGGTGGGCAAATCTGACCTGGTTGAGGTCTCTGGAAGCCCATGGAAAAGCGTGCGACCCTTCGACATGGAAGTCTTTGGTGGGGACCTACTGCCCGATTAAAACTTTTTTTTTTGTTTTATTAAATACAATTATGTTTACACGGCGTTACAGTAAAAATACCAATGTGCCGAGAAACGCTAAATTAAGAAACGAGAAACGCTTTGATATGTCAAATATTACGGCTAGATACGATATGGATTGGATATGTCAGTGTCAAAAATGACGTTTTTGTTTGAAGAAGCGTCACATTTGACACTGACATAATATATCTAATCCATATCGTATCTAGCCGTAACATTTGACGCATCCTAAAGTTCGAATCGAGCCACTAGATGCCAGTGTATAATAAAATTAAATAAATAAATATTATAGGACTTTAAGACACAAATTGACTAATCCCCGCAGTCAGCTCAATAAGGCTTGTGTTGTGGGTACTTATATATATTACCTATATGAATAAGTACCTATATATAATGTATGTACTTGAATACATAGAAAACACTCTCTGGAATACAACACATATGACATAATACATGTTACACAATGATGACATACGATAAGAAATTACCTTTTCCAAGTAATTAAAATAATTTTACAACAAAACCAAAAATAATAACACATATTAGTAATCTTCAATAACAGAGGCATAGCTAATAACAAAAACATACGTGCTCATGTGAAGTAAGAATTATGGTAATTTACCTTATTGTGCGTACTCAGTACCACTACTGTAGTGGGGACGACGTGAATTGGCGTCAATAACATATCTATCTACTTATTTAGATGAGACAGATAAAACGTTGCTGAAAGCTGTCTTGATAAACACAGCGAATTAAAACTTTTAAATATACATAATCCTGTTACGGCTCTCAGTCCTACCTTATTGTACTTAGTTCGATGAAATTTAAATCGTTTTCAATCGGATTAGAGTTGCATTTAGAAAATTGATCGAAATAAAACAGTTTCGGTCAATTTGCAAACAAATCAAAATCAACTCTATTTATGTACTACACTACAGGTTCAAATTTCAGTCCCAAATTTTGGATGTTTTTGTTGCGTGCTGCGATCAGATTTAATGTGAGTTTAGTTCGATAGAGACATTATAATATACCTTTAATGCAAAATTGCAACTTTGTGTTATCACGAGTAAAGTGGCATCATTAGTTTCAAGTCGTTAAACATAAAAGTGTAGACTGAGAGTAGCCAAAATAAACTAACTTTTCATAGCTGCTCGTTGAGTTTATAAGTTTTTTTTTGTGTGTAAAGCAAAGTAGATGTCCCGGGCAGTATCAAACAGTCCGATTTCTTGGCTTACTCTAAAATTAATTAGAGTTTCAAAAGTTTATCTACATACATTATCTTTATGAAATGTTGCTCTACAACTACAAATCCAAAACTGCATATTTTTGGGCAGACAAAAGTACAGTAAGGTGGTAAATATAATCAGAATCTGAATTTGTAACCTTTGGTGGGTAAATAAGATATGGTAAATATACAAAATAAATCATATACACTTACGCGATCTCAGATCAAGTACTTAGTGTTTCGTTTTGTATTAGAGTGTTAGACTTAGACCAAGAAAATTCTGCAGAGATTTTGATAGCCCACGCAGTGCAAGTTTTATTGTAAACGTCAAACTTCTATGTAATTATGACGTATAAATAACACTTGCACTGCGTGGGCTATCAAAATCTCTGCAGACTTTTCTTAGTCTAACTCTAGCCGTTTTCTGCCGGTTATCGTGTTAACATTAATTCAGTGGCCAGTTCATTATAACCATACTATATTAACTTCATTTTTACTCGTACGTTTGTTTCCAAAATTATTCATTGTAATGGTTTTCGCGCCTGCGCACTAAGAAGATTTAACGATCTTGCAATAGAAAGTTTTCTATTTTTGGGATACGGATTAAATTATAGACGTTTATTCGAGTTTTTATAGGCGTAAGTTTCCGGTTTATGTGAATGTTACGTGTTATAAAGTATTTTGGTTTTATAGTACAAGACAATTTGAACGGATTATATCGCGCTGTAGTATCGTGTATCGTATGGTAATTTTAATTGAATTCAACTTTTAGAGCCCTTTTAAAAGCTCGTAGTCACGCGATATAATTCGTTCAAATAGCTTAATTCTATGGATCTTAACTATTCTAGCAAAGGCTTTAGATTATACGTACATATACAGGGTGCTTTTGTTATAGTTATAACTGACCAAAGTCTGAGGGGTGAATGTGTAGGTCATACTGAACAACTTTTACTATGGGACCAGACCCGAAATGACGAAAAAAATTCCGTCTCATACATTTCGGTCGATCAAAGTTAATGTTTTCTACAGAACAGCTGATTTTTTCGTGATTCCGGGGTTGGCCCTATAGTAAAAGTTGTTCAGTATGACCTACATATTCACCCCTCAGAGTTTGGTCGGTGAGAACAAAAGCATCCTGTAAACAGAAAATAATGAATGTGTGAAAGATAAAATGCTTAAAACTACAATAAATGATTTAGAATAACATAAGGTGTTACAAAAGATTAGTTTAAATAAACCAAAGAAACATTTAGATACAATTTTGTAATATATAGGTACCTATTAGCTTATCCTCCTGAGACCCAGAAGCAGATGTTTTGTTTTTGAATTTGGTACTCTTTGTTATTCAACAAAAGTTCAAAATAGCCGGTGGAATGTGTACAAAAAATTGTACCGGGGGTCTCAGGAGGTTATAAGAAGCTTAATCTTTCTCTTTCGTTCTTGTCCATGATGATACACCCGCCGGACCTACTTTGTTGACGATCTGTAAATTATACCGCATTATAGAATTTCCACTTTATATCCACTTTCTAGATACAGGTTCTATAATAACAACTACCTATGTATTGATCAGACGAGTCGTTTGTCTAACTCTACTTCAATCAGCGGGGATAGGAAACTGTTGTTCTTGGATGATTCTTCACTGTTATCAAACAGGATGGCCAAAAAGTAAGTGCATTCCCGTTGCCAGGGAGGTTTTGGGACTATTCTGAGCAACTTTTACTATGGGACCAACCCCAACATCGCGAAAACAAAATTTGGCGGTTTCGTAAATTTATTTTTCGCTATTTCGGGATTGGTCCCTTAGTAAAAGTTGCTCAGTTTATCATTTATTGGGGGTGTTGTGGGCCTTTGAGTGCCACGTCGACCAAACAGTGATCTATTGTGACGGCCCTTTAAAGTTCATTACTAATGCCCGTTGAATCCAGGAAATTCCAAATTCTTTGGGCCTTAATGATCTGTACCTCATAGGGTTGAAATACGTGCTGCCAAAAAGAAGTGCAATAGGTAATTATTTTTGATATTAGTGGTCCACAGGAACAGAGCATTGCAGTCTGCTCCGACTCCTGGCAGAACCTGCAGGTTGCATCTTGTCTGTTTCCAATTTGAAACACATGTGTTTGTTTAACTTGCAGTGTTCTGTCAATATTCTAGTTTGTCTAACTACTAGTCTCACCACGCAGGTTTTATTTCTTCTGAGCCCTAGAAGCTCCTTTGCAATTTTGCTGTTGAACCCTCTGACGTAGGATTTGATGTGCTTATTAATCGCGAACCTAACTGATAACAGCACTATTATTTCTAATCGAATGACGAATAATCAACAAGACAATAATTTAGGATCAGAAATTGTCCAAATTTATCTACATATTGGCTGGAGGCGACGACGACGCGACGGTAGCTACATAAAAAAAAATCATGCAAGCACCCATATAAAACAAAGAATAAAATGTAAAAAGTCACAAAAATGAAAAAAAGTACGAAGAATCAACTAAAATTTACCCAGTTGCAGAGCTACTAGATATCCCACGACCTATCCCACATACCTCATTTACCTACATAAGTTCTGCCCTGCTTATCGCAAATGCAGTAATGACATGGGAAAACTCATGCAATTACTTATTTTGTTCTCCTTTAATAAGGTCTTAATCATGCAAGTGCTGCATTTATAGGGTTATTGTCGTTGTTAAGAGGAAAGGTTGTCGCTTCTCCAAACAAACGTAATTCCCATTTTCCTCTCTGGATATTGATATTTTGCAAATTATTTTTGCATAACTTGATCTATATTAACCATACCCCCCTAGCCCTTACGTTTGACTTTTTTAGATTGTTTTATTATTGTAAAAATTAGGGGCGAAAAACATACAAAGTTTTAATGCTCCTAACTTTTTAAATAAAAATTAGAAAAAAAATCAAACGTAGAGGCATAGCTGTGGTTGATATACAACAAACTGTGTCAAAATATTTTCAATAATATTAATATCTAGAGAGGAAAATGAGGACGACGTTTCTATGAAAAGGCGATTTCGCATGGGTCCTCCACTTTCGTCTTAAGCTTCAGTAAATTCGTTTTTAGTACAACTTTGCCTTGCCTGGATAGGTACCTACATATATTATGAAACCAAACTTAAGAAAGAATATGTACACGTGAATGCAATTAAACTATGAAAAGGCGGAATTTAGAAAAATATAGTCTCGGCCTACGCCACCCGACCGTTACCAAAATTAACTTAATAGCCTTTGGGTTTGTTCTAGTAAAAGTAAAATTTTCACACAATCAACGATCCCACGCTTGTTTTTGGGAATTTTATCTTTACTTCAATTAAGTCAGAAACTTTCCTTATTCATTTATTGTACTTCATTTTATCTACTTTGCATAATTGTGTCGGTGTCATAGAGCTTCTTATGAGTGTAAACATTCGTTTGGTATTTTATTCAGAAAGGTATCAATTAATGTAAAGGGTGGGATGCTTAACATGATTGTTCTCCTCCTAATATTAGCCAAAATATATAAAAATCCTGGACACAGAGCTTTTCAAGTACCTATGTTTACAATAACTGGTCAACTGGTGCACATAAACTCAAAGAACGCCGCCCACAGCATTATTTTCCATTCTTCCCGCAAAGCAGAAGCGAACATTCACATACTATGTATCAAGCAAGATTATGGTTATCATTCCTCTATGCTTAACAAAGAATAGGAATTAATTTAACACTTTTCTTTTGTCATTTTTCTTAAAGTAAGTACTCGTAACTATTCAGAATTATTCGATGCGTTGTGATATGATATTCACTGTCGGCTTTTCACCAAACGATGCATGCTTTAGGTATATCCGGAGCCGGCTCCATATTTGGTCAAGCATTCATTAAGATCCGGTCAGCCATAAAAGAGTGATTGAGTAACAGTCGAAAATCTCAAAGTTTCACTTTTGCTGCTCTCACGCCGCGGGCAATGTTCTCATATCCTATTCCCGACTGTATATTACATGATCATCATATACCGATACGGCTAATTATAATACGCTCCGATGAAATCTCTGTCGAAAACTACGCACAGTTTCTATTCAAATTAAGATGCAAAACGACACCTTTGTGTTTAAAGGTTGGACGAACACAAACGAAGATGAAATTAAGTAAAATGCGTGAAACACCATCTATAGAAAGTTGAACCTTAAATGAATAGTCATCTACTTTAAACCTGTTTTTGCTTCCACCCGGTCCAGAGACAAGTGGCTTCGTTAACCGCTGGCCCGGTATGTGGCGAGATTTCTCGGCTAATAATCGTACATATACAAAAATGTGGAACGTACATAAATAAACATATAAGAGAGAGTGGAAACTGGACTTAAGGCTCGGATATGAAGTAACAGAAGTACCGGAACTAGATAAAGATACGCGGTTAGCTAAAAATAGAAAAGCTAATTGAATTTACTTTTCGTTTTCTTTCGTTTAAATTGCGTTTGTTTTCTTTTTAATGGATTATGATATTATCAATGTTACTCTCGGTTAATGCCTTGTAGTTTTATAAACCGATTACTTTTATTTTCTAAAGCGGCGGCGAGCTTGCCGCAAACGATTTTAAGTTTTTTTTGCTTGTGTTTACCACATGTAATAGTAGCCGGTTGTTACGCATGATTGCCGGTTTCTATTATTTTGAATCAACGTGTTTTATCTTTGTGATTTGTAGCACCAAATTTACTTTTTTTGGTGCTATTCTTTTGATATATGACTAGTGCTAAGAGGAAAAAATGAGGAAGACAAATTCAACACAACGGTTTATTCGTTCATTCAATAAGTTAATATAAATAATTTAATAAGTTAAATAAATAAGTCTTTGTACAATAGAGGTCTGACGGACTTGGTCCTCGCAAGTGGTTTTGGTAAGTTTCTATTTGCTGTGGCCGTACGCACTGTAGGCCAAGTTCTGGGCCTCGTCGAGGTTCTTGTTCCAATCGGAACCGTAGCTGGAGTAACCGCCGCCGCCTCCATGGGAAGAGTGTTCCACGTGGACGGGGTGGTGGCTTTCGTGGTGGTGAGCATGAGGTACGACCTCATAGGTGGTCTTGGTGTGGTCATGCTTGAAGCAGTACGCGACGAAGAGGATGACGGCGAGGACTAGAGCGACCTTAGCGGTGGCGAGGGCCTTCAGAGCGATGAGCTTGACGATGAACAGTTTACCGAACAGCACCTTGGCTCCGAGGAGACCCATGATGCCCATCATACCGCCACCCTTGTTCTTCTTGCCACGACCTAGAATTAAAAAACATTATTAAAAAGTGATATTATTACGTTTGTAATCCCGCTAATCAATGGCCAATGATCTTTGATAAACGGTGTTGACTTTAAGCTTTCACTTAGCACGTTTTATACGATTCTTGTTTGTCTGCTAACAGTGCTAAGTAATTTATTGCACCTATTAAAGCGGGCTTTGAAACTTGTTTTGCGATAATGAAATTGTCGTGAATGAATTACCTTCTTCGAGTGACCTCTGCAGGGTCTCTTTGTCGGCTTGGTTGAGCTTGACTTCGACGGCGTGGGTCTCGAAGAGGCTGACGACGCCATCCATGAGTCTGTAGTTGACCTCGACGTCTCTGGCTGAGGGGTCGACAGGAAGGCTGTCCAACTTCTTAGGGGCCCGCATTTCCTGATTGCTCTTGAGGATGATGCCATCAGCAATGGTGATGCTCCGTGATGCCCTTAGGTTGTCGACGATCTTGAGAAGCTTTTCCTGTAAAATTTAAAAATTGATTATAATTATACATTTTAAATACGTTTTCTAAAAGTTTAGCTTTTGCAAAGTTCAACTTAAATGGATTAAATCAATTTGATACTACATAAATATGTCTGTTGCAAATGTGTGCTTAATATTTTTCTTTGCACGTATTATTATTGTTTTCAGATTTTAAGTTCACTTAAAAAAAACTCATGAAAAATGCAAGTCCTCTTAACGCAATCTGGAATCCACAACACTGTAACACGTTCCGGCACTGTACACTTTCACTTAATAAGAAAATTATGGACCTTGACACATAAAAAGTAATCTCCTTGGCAGTCCTTCACGAAACTCATCGCGATCTCCATGGTGTTGTCACTTTCCGCCTGCGCGAACGCCGCTAGGGCCAGCACGAGAGCGACCGTCAGTTTCATTTTTAATAATTTATTTTTCTAATTCTCTCGCTGGCTTTGATTTCCTGACATCGAGAGATGTCAAGCGATGTTTGGCGAAGTTACCGTGCTGCCATACAGTTTTATTCGTGTCCCCCCCACCTCGAATAATCTTTACTCCACCGAGAGCTCTCATCTGGGTTACAGTAGAATTTTGTTTGTACTTATGCAAATGTGTTTTGGTATTTGGGATGGAAGGTTTTTAACTTGTGTGTAGATACGTGTATTAATATCACTTATACTTGTAATTGGCGTACTTTTTAATTTTAACGTATTGTTAGTAAATATTTTTATAACAGAAAGTGCGAGTAAGTGAGAGGTTGATAATTTGCATAAATTAAAATTAGTAGTCGTCTCGGTTTTATAAATATATTAGAGATATTTTTGTCTTGACGTTATAAAACGACACATGATACTATAATTAACAAATATCTTGCCGCAGTGTAACTATTTATTAGGTGTGTTTTGAGAATTTTATAAATTGAGTTCCGAAATCTGTTCCAAGTACCTACACATACAAATCTAAGTATGTTGATCGATAATTCAACTTCAGATTTGGGCTCTGATTTGATATGAGATCCATGGTCAATCGATCGTCAAGGTTCAATATTTTCAGGCAGTGTAGTGTAGTGATCAAATCTGGGTAGTATTATTTAGTTTAACTTTTAAAACACGAACTTCATGTGAACTTTAAATGAGCCACAAGTGGCAAAAGTGCAAAAATATCTGTGCTGTTTTATACATATAGATACACATTGTGACTAAGTGTTTGTATCTGGCTCAACTTTAACTACAAGAAAGAAGAATTTCTGTCAGACGCAGGCATAGTGAAATATTTTATCACGCAGTTTGAGTCGGATATCCTTAAATCCCCTAATAGCGTCGTTAGTCAATAGATCACTAGTGTGTTCGTCAGCATTTAGTTGTAGAGGTGAAGCTCCTGTTGACGATCCTCGTGTAAAGATCTAGATTTTTCTACAGCAGGCTTGCCTAGTTTTGATTTTTCTACAGCAGGCTTGCCTAGTTTTGTTTTTTCTACAGCAGGCTTGCCTAGTTTTGTTTTTTCTACAGCAGGCTTGCCTAGTTTTGTTTTTTCTACAGCAGGCTTGCCTAGTTTTGTTTTTTCTACAGCAGGCTTGCCTAGTTATGTTTTTTCTACAGCAGGCTTGCCTAGTTTTGTTTTTTCTACAGCAGGCTTGCCTAGTTTTGTTTTTTCTACAGCAGGCTTGCCTAGTTTTGATTTTTCTACAGCAGGCTTGCCTAGTTTTGCTACAAATAAAAGTTTACCGGATTAAAAATAAGTGGAGGACCTAATTATAATAATCCAAATTACCTAATCTAACCTAACCCCCTAAATACCTAATTACCTAATCTAACCTAACCCCCTAAATTTTAATTTTTAATTTAATTATCATTTATTCAAAGACCAACTAAGATCATTTTTGTTAGTACTTACTTACGACTATGACTTATAAAATATTGTTAGTTTTATGATCTATATTCTATACAATGTCAGAGAAAAATAAATTAATTGAAATTAAAAAGAAATGAAATTAAATCAAAATAAAATATAATAATAACGACTTGATTAAAATAACTAATTACCTTGACCTAAATAATTATATGTCAAAAAGGAATATGTACCTGTTTTATATATAAAACTAATAACAGCTTAGTTATTTCCAAAATCGTGTCTCGTATTTTGAAAACGTACTACTTACATAATATACTTACAATAGACCGGTTGCTTTAAGGAATTAAGTACTACATTTGTACAATTTTGTATTTTAATAAAGCTTAAATAAATAAAGTGTAGTTATGATTATAAAGCTGTGTGCTCAAGCATAATATATTATCGAATAATGGTAAACTCAACATAGTCTAGTGCGGTAAGTGTGTTTGTTTTGCTCTTGTGGTTTATTTATCGGCTAACAAAGAAGGAAAGTCGATAATGTTTTGAGTAATTTTGTTTGTCCTACATCTTAGCATATTTCCATATCGTAAACTGCATTACTTATTTCACATTCACTTGAGTTATTATGTGAAAATGTTACAATTTTGTCATCATATTTTCCTCATATTGGTCTGCATATTTCAATTTCAATTTCAATTCTTAGTTAAAATATTTTTTTAGTATCTTTTTTAAATTTTCTATGAATCTTCTTCTTCAACCTGGCGTTTTCCCGGCCTAGCGCCAGGGTCGGCTTTCCTGCTCAATCTTCTCCACTTTGAATATAAAAATAAAACATTTATGCCATCTTAAGGATAGATCATAAACACATACAACAGTGACATAAGCACCAAATCACACGCATATATTTCACCAGCCACTCGACACGGATGATTTATCAAGAGGTGATGTAGAAAGTATAATTAAAACAATTACCTAAGGCATTGTGAAATATTGTATAGACGGAAAGAGAGGAGCATTTGACATATATCCGGTGCTAGAGGGAGATAGAAAGTAGCATCAAATCGATCGATATCGAAAGTTCAGAGATCAGACGACAGTGAACCGTTAGCCGCCTTTACACAGTACGACTTTTCTAGCCACATAGACTAAGCGCCACTTGCACCATCCGATGAACCCAGGGTTAACCGGTTAAACCGTTAACACAGTGTCAAATTGTACTGGTAACCATGGTAGCTCCAGGTTTAACCGGTTAACCCCGGGTTAGTGGAATGGTGCAAGTGGTGCTAAAAGTGGGAGTAAAGACATGAAATGTGAAGGAAATATAAGCAATGGCGCGCCGCGCGATACTTGCGACAGGAAGATATGGCCGTCTCGCGGGATTTTGCCTTTTACCACAATAACCCTGAAAATATACTTCTGATTAAAAATTTGCTGTCAGATCCATCCCGGCTATATACTAGCTATTTTAATACTAAAATTTTACTGGCTATGGTATGCAGGCTAACAATATTGGTAGGTACAATTAAAAATAAGTCTTGGCAAATTTTGATTTTTCGGTGGCTAGAGGTATGTTCAGCATTGCTGCCGAATGCTGTGCATGGTCGTAGGAGATGTCAAAATATACATCGACAATTGACATTTACTGCTACGATAGATTCGGCAGTAATGATATACCGCAATGCTCCATATACGATAGCTCCAAGACATTGTCTTAACACATCCCGCACATCTTTCGCATTTAGCACACCTACTAATCCCTTTTTAATTGATATTGTGCTGTGTGAATATAACAGAGGTACTGCCCCGTGCGATTTGTATCTTGATAGAGTTAATAGTGAGAATACGATCACGAGTGATCATACGGAAACAAAACTGTCACAGTGGCGGAGCGGACTTTCCTAATTTTTAGAATATTTGGATATGCAGCTGATGAGCATATTTATTATTTGTATAACTATTTACTCAATTAGCTGTGGACCTCACGAACCCCTGGGGGTTCTAGATCTAGCTCCGTCATTTTGAAAAATTTCCAAAGACTGAATTGACAGGAAAAGTCCAAGTCCATACAAGTAATTAAGTAATTATTGGACCTGGTAGTAAATAAAATTTCACGAGAATCAGTTGAGAAATGCAAACTGTTAAAGGGAAACGGCCAAAGACACAAAAACATTTTTGCACATGCTAAAATGGAGACGCTTAATTCGTTCGCTAAAAATAAAGTTCCGTAAAACCTCACAACTACAGTCCAAAGCAACATTGGTATTGCTACTTAATTTTCCTTTTGAACTTCTGGACCACAGTTGCAGTACTTGCAGTATTGCAGTTGGGAGGTTTTACGGAACTTTATTTTTAGCGACCGAAGCGTCGCCATTTTAGCTTGTGCATAAATGTTTTTGTATCTTCGGCCGTTTCCCCTTTAACAGTCTCCATTTCTCAACCGATTCTCGTGAAATTTTATTTACTACCAGGTCCAATAATTACTTGTATGGACCCAGGTCCATCCATACAAGTAATTATTGGATTTGTTCAAATCGTACTCGTAGCGGAGTCGTGAGCTATAAACAGCGGGGCAATATGGCCGAAAATCTTAAGACTCATCGTCTCTACCTCTACATGTTACATCGCACAGCATCGTTTACTTTCGTTTTCTTGCCTTTCTTGCCATACTTACTTTCGTGGAATTCTTCGAATATTTTTATGTGAAAAATGGACTTCGCAAAAAGGAAAGGTTTGTTGTTGTTTTTGCTTGAATAACGTTTAACAAGTGTAATCAAATCGAAGGGAATGTGAAGAAAGTTATTTTTGTATTCTTCATTCTTGCCAAATTTGTAACCCCGCGAGGAAAGACAAAAGCACTGTCAATCACAACGAAGCGACAAATCGGTGGCGCCATGTAAATTTCTGACAATCGCCTTCTATCAGGGCCCTATTTCACAACGGCGACACCTGACACTGAGACTGCCACTTTTGTGTCCATTTCTGTGTCGATAAGTACCTAAGAACTGTACTTAGCGTCAATATTTACTTGTTTGACCGGCAATGTACGACGAGGTGTCACTGTCAGGTGACAATTGTCACCATGATGAAACAGGAACAGGTATGTAACTATGATGGACAATCACTACAATTTGGTGGATTATACCTTCAGTTGCGATTACTAATATTGCTGGACTTACGATTGACAATTTATACGTTAATATGATGTTAAACTTGCTTAACAATGGGACACAAAATGGGTTATTAAAAATGAACTTTTTAATTAATGTTAAGACCATTCATAAAGCATTGTATAGGTACCCAACGGCCAACTGTGGATATTTGAGTAAAAGATGTCAACTGTACTGTCTATTGACACAGTTATACCATACATATTTATATGTCTATTTCTAAATTATTCAACAGTCAGTATAACAATATCCACATCAATAATACGTCAAAGCGTATTGTTCAGCAAATAAATATAGTTTTTATAATAACATTTTCTCAAGAAAGTAAATTAGAAATCATCTTATATCGTACTAGCTCCTACCCGTGACTTTGTCGACGTGGGATGATGATGATGACGATGAAGATTAATAAAAAAACCGGACAAGTGCGAGTCGGACTCGCTCACCGAGGGTTCTGTAGGTACTTTTTAGTATTTGTTGTTATAGCGGCAACAGGAATACATCATCTGTGAAAATTTCAACTGTCACGGTTCATGAGATACAGCCTGGTGACAGACAGACGGACAGAGAAGTCTTAGTAATAAGGTCCCGTTTTCACCCTTTGGGTACGGAACCCTAAAAACTATCCTTTGACCTTCATAGGGCTATCTCCATACCAAATTCTAAATCATTTCAGCGGTTTAAGCGTGAAGAGGTAAGTAACATACAGATAGACATAGTACGTTTGCATGAATATTTCCTCTAAGTAGATATTTAAGTAAATATTATAAGCAAACCACAGGATAATGACCCTAATAAAGGGTTAGCAACAACATACCATAAACTGGGGTTACTTTGACCCAATGGAGGTTAACTTTGACCCACATGAAAACCTCATTTAAAAGGGTCTAATAAAAACCATAATAACATCAAAGGTTAGCTAAAAAACATCGTGGCATATTTTTATAATTATAGTGCAATTATATAACCTGGACCGAGTAAATCTCAATGGCCAAAGTTATCCTCCAGGCCCGAATTAATCCAACTTTACGGTACCCGTGCGTTGAACAGTAAAGGATGACTCACGTTAGACCGGGCCGTGTCCGGACCGGAACTTCCGGCGCTTACTTTTCTATGATCATGTGATGATTTCCATAGAAAACGATGCGCCGGAAGCTCCGGCCCGGACACGGCCCGGTCCAACGTGAGTCATCGTTAATTGAGACTACTGGCGAGCTGTGTTCACGTTGTATATGCCAAAAACATATGAAGCTTAAAAATAGAGGTCTTTAGCAATTACCTACTCTTTTCAGTTCGTGATGAGCTAATATGATATAACCACACATCGGTAACTCGTGGCATTTAGGTAGCACTTAAAAGATTAGTGATGAGCACACATCGGTAACTCGTGGCATTTAGGTAGTAGGCACAGACTAGTGATGTGACAATATTCTTCCTATACGAGTCGAGAAAAAGAAACCACTAAAAAAAGGAAATTAATTAAACTAATCTTTTAAGTGCTACCTAAATGCCACGAGTTACCGATGTGTAGACATAACATATAAGTAGGTAATGTTTACTTATCAAGATCTAGGTAACAGTGCTATTGGCCATAACCTCATGCCATTGCCCTTTTGTCTGACAAAAGAGGGCATTCTTTTTTTGTTTTTGTCTTGTCTTTTGTGCCGTATAATCCTTATGTTGGATTAAGCGTCGCTCAGCTTTCGATAACATCTACCGTTTGGAGTCTGCCGCTGAAACGTGGGTATGATACTCGACAATGGCGCTGGTAGCCAAAGTGGTAAGATGTGCGGTTTCAATATAGGTTGTGGGTTCGGTTCTTGGTTCTTACCATCATACTACTTATTAGCAATTGATTAATAAGTACTTTTGTTTCTTCCCTAATACCCTATCTCAATGTCGAAACATTTTTCGTTTGACCGACTGCGATTTTTTTTAAACTGTGGGTTTTTAAAAAAGGTTACAAATCTAACCTAACTTCTAACCTGATGACGTAATAGAGCGTTGCTTTTCGGTAAAGGAAAATGTCGTGCGGACCAACAAATATGTGTATCAAGTCACCATTGGTCATAAGCTTATCCTGGAAAGGACTATCAGCGCAATTCGGGCAACCAATCGGCTCGATTCGGAAAATGAATTAGATTTCTACTAGACTTCAACAAGTTACGATACGGATAATTTAAAGATATTTGTAAGATAGATATGTCAAATTTGACGTTTCCGCGATTCTGGAGGTCCTCTTGAACGATTTCGACAAGTTATGACTTAGATATCCAAGTCACATCTAGTCGATATCTAATGTAGATCTAGTTGATCTCTAAATCGTCTCAAGATCTTGTGATTATCTCGAAATCCGAATAGGCCTGTATAGCTCAAACCATTTTGGACAATGAGAAGAGGCATGTGCCAAACTTTACTCCGAAACGAAGTTTTAAAGGCTCAAGACATGAAAATAACTTCCGGCAGTCGAGATATTACCTCTACGAGTATTATTCTGGCTGAAGGGTATCGTGTTTCGGAGGTTCCGGGGCAAACTGCCGAATCCGACACAAGACCAGATGATTCAACGGAGCCACGCCGTTTTGTCGCCTAAATAGTGTTTAGTTTTTTAAGTTTATAAAAATGCATATATGTGTTAGTCTATAAGGTATTTGTAATATGGGCCTAGTTGCCTGATTTAAAATGTTAAATAAATAAATAAAATTACATGAGACAAAACAACAAAAAATACGACGGAAAAAATGGTTCAGGCGGAGTATGTCACTTTCTTAGGACGTCACATTCTGAGGACGTCACATTCTGAGTTCGTCACTTTCTGAGTACGTCACTTTCTGAGAACGCCACTTTCTGAGGACGTCACTTTCTGAGTTCGTCACTTTCTGAGTACGTCACTTTCTGAGAACGCCACTTTCTGAGTACGTCACTTTCTGAGTACGTCACTTTCTGAGAACGCCACTTTCTGAGTACGTCACTTTCTGAGGAGGTCACTTTCTGAGAACGCCACTTTCTGAGGACGTCACTTTCTGAGTACGTCGCGTTTTTTAGCATAGGTACGGTTTAACAGTATAATATACCTGCACGAAAAATGTATACTGCCAGCAACCAGATTAGCTGTTCGACATACGGTCGCTATTATATCCTACATACCAATACCAATCTCTGTTTGCCTTACGCCTGACTGGTAGATAATTCCATTTGGCAAAACATCCTATGTTTCGTGCAATAAAGTGAAAATAGAGAAATAAATAATAAAAAAACAATCTAATTATGTTTAAATCATTATTTAATTCAGAATACTTAGAAACTACAAGCACCAAAATATTTAGCCACAGATTGGAGTTAGGCCGGCAACAGCTTCGATTCAATACACATAAATGTTTCGCACAGTAGGAACCATGATTTTATCATTCGCCGCTGTGATTAGCTGGTGAAGGTATCACGGCAAGCTCGCTGACACCAGTAGAAGGTCATTCCCACATATTTACATTTAAACGGACTGCCGCTCCTTTCGTGACAACATATTCTTCAACATACCGCGTCTTCTGTCATGTCTCCATAAACTCACGTCTTTTTTTCTGATGATGGTGTAAATTTTGGATATCTGCGTATAAAAATCAGCTCTTGCAGTTTTGGTTCAGACAATATTTCTTCTCGTGTCACCTGTGGAGAATAGGCGTCAAAGGATTTTTTCTTCATATCGGCAACGGCATATTCAGAATATATGTTCAGCCATCAATCACTTCTGCGTATGGATCACTCCCATATACTCTCATAGTTCTCATGTTCTGCATATATTTAATGTAATTTATTTGTTTGTTTTCTTCCTATATAGGTTACACGATGAATTTTTAAATTAATATTACATTATACTTTTAGCCTGACAATAAAAATCTATCATGTCGCCGATTTTACATCGCTGATTTTTTTCTATTTAAAATCCGAAACTACAAAAAGGTTATAAAATTTTGTCAAAGGACTGTCTCATTTCAAACATAGACAGAGATAAACATACTATCTTTGTCTTACACTAGTACTAGCACCCAAAAGAAAAGGATGAGTGTAGTTTTTATTGTTCTTATTTAATGACAAATTTGTTTGACCACTTACAGTCCGTTAACTCTCAGAATGAACTTCGTTTTTCGGGTAAAATCGGACGTATTCGCGTAATAGAAAATGACAGCGTCGTACTGATTTAGTTGCAACTTGCAATCCAACACTCAAAACTATACAGGGTGGTCTATACCACGACGCACACTGGAACCCGCCCATACATTGCTGTGCTCAAAACTACAATAAGTAAAATTAAGCAAAAAAAATACTATTCTACATTCGTAATGTCAAGTAGTGCTTATAATAATAATTATTTACATTATATTTATATTAAAAAATAAAATATTCCTATGATGACGTTACATATTCACCGATAAACATGTTGACAGCTTCCGGGTGAAATATTTTTGAATTAATAATTGGCAGAGGTCGTGTGCAGGTGATGATGGGATCAGAAGAAACCAAGAGCCTATTAAAAACATCTGTCATGTTGTCGAATCTACAAGTTTTACGACTAAATCTCTCTCGATAGTTTTTAAAATCCTTATTCCTCGCTTCCTGGGCCTCTTCACTTAAATTGCCTATTGGGATCAGGTGCTCAGATATTATTGCGACTCCTTGAATAAGGATTTTATGAACAGTAGGTGTCATGCGACACCACCGGTACAGTTTTACATATAACTTTGCTGTCTCTAGACAGTATTTTTTGAATTTACACGTATCGATCTTGTAGCCACTGGAAATTGTTTGTAAAATTATGTAAAAGCGACGTATGAGTTCTTCATCTATTTTAGTAATTTCGGCTGATATTTCGTAGTTTTGGAAAAAATTTCGAGCCACATTACCGTTATTAATATTGCCAAAACCTGGTTTTGGTTGATCTATTATTAAGGAAGTTATTAAGTTATTATTAAGTAAAATTGTATCACTTTTTTCATCTGAAACAGTCGAAATGCATAGAAATAACCTTAAGGTAAAATATTACGCACTAAAACATTGTTTTAGTGAGAAAAAGTTATATTTTCGCTAAAGTAAAAACGCCTGATCAAATAGTCGGAGCAAAAAATTTGGCCCATTTCGAAAACTGGACAACATCTTTTACTTTCGAATAAAGAATCTTAATAACGACAACTTTTTTAGCTATCATGCCTAAAAATTATCAAAAGATGTTGTCCATTATCGGAAATATGACCATTTTTATTAAATTACAATATATGTTACTATTTGTCGGAATACCACAAACCCAAAATTGTTTTAGAACATAAAATACGTAAAACATAATCTACATACCTTGCTCAAGATAAGTCATTGCGGATTTTGAGTTATTCATACCAACTACAATTACTTGAAATAACTATTTTGTTAATCAATACAAATTACCACTGAGATGTGACATATAAAATCCTAGACCTTTGACATAATGCAACTATGTAATGACAACTGATAATGAAGGTATTTTTCTGCAGTGAGGTGCAATATCTCCCTGTTTATGCATATATTTCAATTTGAGTACAAAATACCCACAATTGCAAAGTTGAGTTTTGAGCACTGCAATGTATGGGCGGGTTCCAGTGTGCGACGTCCAAAATTTTTTTTAGATTCCTCAATTCAATTATAGAATATGTATGTTAGCCGGTTTTTCGTAGTTTACGAGTTATGAATTTTTGAACTTTTAACGTTTGTTAAGAAATTCCGGGCCGAACCAATTAATTTATTTAAAAAACTATTGAACTTTTTTGAATGTTTCTTTTTATAACATAATCTTTTACAAACGACGCAGTTGCTAAAAAAAATCAGCATCCTCACTTGGCTGCGAGTTGGAAAAAAAGACAAAAGTCAAAGCTTTACGTTCAAGCAGGTCAAGTTTCGATTTTACCTAATTAAAAAAAAACAAGCGAGTTCAACGACTTTTGGTTATTTTAGAAACTGCTAATTCCTAAGTTTTTTTAAAGGTAAAAAAAAAGTGACAATAGTCATAATTTGACAGAGTCACCGGTCAAAGGAATCGAGGTGGAAAGGTCCCAAATTAGTAATCTGATAGCCCACGTAGTGAAGAATCTAAAAAAAAAAACAACGGGTTGCACTCCGGGAGTGCCGGCAGAAGTGAAAACTCAATGACATTGTAACAGTTTTTCGATCAGGCCACGTGTCCGTCTTACGTCTTACGAATCTTACGGTCACGTGACCTGTCGCGAGTTTAACATTTTTTCCCCATCACAAAAAGTGCACAGCGCCGCTAAAGAAGTTTTCACTTAAAAATTTTGGACATCGAGGTTTGTACCACCCTGTATAGAGTAGTTAATACCACCATAACTAGTAGGTAAATATTTAAATTCATATTAAAATATGTGACTTTTAAGTACTGTGTAATTATTTACAAATTAAATTTAAAATTTTTGTTTTAATTAATTTTTTTTATGTTAAAGTAAATTTTAATTAAAACTAGAGATAAAATAAAACAACAAACTATAAAAAATATACTTACCTACAAAAAAATATGTGACTGTTATTATTACCACTCTGTATAATTTCAGCCAGAAGTTGTAAATGACGGTGTGACGTTCTGCTTTCAAATTCTGATTCTATTTTATTTAGATTATGACAAAAAGTCAAATCGCAATATAGTCATCAACCAAATATTAAGCATAACGTCATTAAATTAGGGCTTGTTTTACATTGAGACAATAGGTATCCCTAACTTTTGGCGAGTGAGTAAGAAAGCAGAACAGCAGTATCACCTTCGCGTGTTACCGCCGATACCCGATGTATCTTTCTAAAATCCGAAGGTCATTCTGTAGATAATATGTTGCGCTAGCTTCGACCCGCGACTTCATCTGCTTGGAAATATGATGATGATGATGATATCGTACCTATGCTAAAAAACGTGACGTACTCAGAAAGTGACGTCCTCAGAAAGTGGCGCTCTCAGAAAGTGACGTCCTCAGAAAGTGACGTACTCAGAAAGTGGCGTTCTCAGAAAGTGACGTACTCAGAAAGTGACGAACTCAGAAAGTGACGTACTCAGAAAGTGACGAACTCAGAAAGTGACGTCCTCAGAAAGTGGCGTTCTCATAAAGTAACGTACTCAGAAAGTGACGAACTCAGAATGTGACGTCCTAAGAAAGTGACATACTCCGCCTGAACCGAAAAAATTACCCAATCTAGCCAGATTGGGTAATTTTTTCTGTCGAATTTTTTATTGCCGAATTACACGAGGGCGGAGCCGCGGGCACAGCTAGTATAAAAATATCTTGGTATGATATCTGCTGTTTGTAGGTACTGCCGAAGTTGCAGTACCTACAAACAGCAGACATCATACCAATATATTTTTATACTAGCTGTGCCCGCGGCTCCGCCCGCGTGTAATTCGGTCTGTGTCAGTAAGCGGCTAATTTCTAATCCTAATTTCTCTCCCTCTCCCCTGGAGGCGGAACTTGAAGTAAAGTTGACATATAGATATGCTAGAGGACTGAAATCCAGATAAAATATTTTACAATTAGGTACCACTAAATAAAACTACACTCCAAAATCAATAGTTTTATTCGCCCTTATTCAAATTTTACAAGTGATTTAAACTTAGAGAATATAACCAAACGGAGTGGTCATTAACAGGCGTTCCCCTCTGTCGAAAATGGGCGGCCAATGGTCAACCGACGTTTATCTGAAATGGCTATGTTTACGTTACGTAGGTGCAGATTTGATGTGCCCCTCCCCCGCAAAAAACGCCGGATTATTTTGTACCGAAAATTATAGACATGGCGTTTCCGTTGGTTATATTCTCTAAGGATTTAAACGACAGAGTAGTAGGTGAATAACGGACGATACAGTAAGCTATACGCGCGCGAGCGAAAGCGAAGCGGCCTGCCTGGCTAGAGCGCCACTTACCGTGGTCTTCTTCAGACTCCTGAGGAAGACCACGTGCCCCTTGTAAACACAATGCGTTGCGAAACTTTCGCGAATGATTCGTTTTTTTTCGGGAAGGCATGGTAATGCGTATAAAATGCGAGTCCCAAATCGTTTGACTCAGCAAACGACCAGTCGGCCGGATTAAGATATTTTGATGCCCTAAGTATTTCTAGACCATGGTGCCACCTCTCCCTAGGGTCATCAAGATTACTTACATAGAATTTTTTTGGTAAATTGAGTGACGTTCATTGCTGCATTTCAGCTGAGAATTGAAATCAGTCACATAATTTTATCACGAAAATTGACAGTGCTGCAGCAGTAACGTTGCAACAGAGTAATGCTGCTGCAGTCCCCACCCGAATGTCACCTTTATCATATCTTAGAAAGTTATTGAAAACGCGAGCGAAGCGAGCGCGAAACTTTTTCGATATAAAAAAACGCAATTTGATAGACAGTTGTACATTTTTACTTTTAATACGGAAATAAGTCACATCATTTTATCACGAAAATTGACAGTGCCGCAGCAGTAACGTTGCAACAGAGTACCTAATGCTGCTGCAGTCGCGACCCGAATGTCACCTTTATCATATCTTAGAAAGTTATTGAAAACGCGAGCGAAGCGAGCGCGACAATTTTTCGATATAAAAAAACGCAATTCGATAGACAGTTGTACATTTTTACTTTTAGTATGGAAATCAGTCACATCATTATATCACGAAAATTGAATATCACCTTTATCATATGTTAGAAAGTTATTGAAAACGCGAGCGAAGCGAGCGCGAAAATATTTCGATATAAAAAACGCATTTTGATAGACAGTTGTACATTTTTACTTTTAGTATGGAAATCAGTCACATCATTTTATCACGAAAATTGACAGTGCCGCAGCAGTAACGTTGCAATAGAGTACCTAATGCTGCTGCAATCGCCACCCGAATATCACCTTTATCATATCTTAGAAAGTTATTGATAACGCGAGCGAAGCGAGCGCGACAATTTTTCGATATAAAAAAACGCAATTTGATAGACAGTTGTACATTTTTACTTTTAGTGTGGAAATCAGTCACATCATTATATCACGAAAATTGAATATCACCTTTATCATATGTTAGAAAGTTATTGAAAACGCGAGCGAAGCGAGCGCGAAAATATTTCGATATAAAAAACGCATTTTGATAGACAGTTGTACATTTTTACTTTTAGTATGGAAATCATTCACATCATTTTATCACGAAAATTGACAGTGCCGCAGCAGTAACGTTGCAATAGAGTACCTAATGCTGCTGCAATCGCCGCCCGAATATCACCTTTATCATATCTTAGAAAGTTATTGAAAACGCGAGCGAAGCGAGCGCGACAATTTTTCGATATAAAAAACGCAATTTGATAGACAGTTGTACATTTTTACTTTTAGTGTTGAAATCAGTCACATCATTTTATCACGAATATTGACAGTGCTGCAGCAATAACGTTGCAACAGAGTACCTAATGCTGCTGTAGGCGCCACCCGAATGTCACCTTTATCATAAACATCTTAGAATGTTATTAAAAAAGCGAGCGAAGCGAGCGCGAAAATTTTTCGATAATTTTTGGTGCCCCCTAGACATGGTGCCCTAAGCAAGTGCTTATTTTGCTTAAAAGGGTTAATCCGGCACTGCAAATGACAGAGGTCAATGGTTTTTTTTTCAAAGTACCCACCTTCGTAGCCAGGAGGCGATACGTATGAATATGGATTTGATATAATTACGATTAGGTATAATTCATGACGGAGAAAATAAATAATTTTAAATAATTTTATGCAATTATACGCGTGTTGATAATCTATGTGTGTTTATTTTACCACTACGTAACTTTGTAAACCCATTTATAGTTTTCTTGGTTACTTAATGTTTACTCAGCTCCCCAAAAGATGGCACTGTTCAACGAGGGGCAATTAATTTACTGTCGTTTAATTTTGTTGTATTATTAAATCAACACAATTTTTCAATTGAATTTGATGATGATATCCATACGATAGATTGAAATTTTAGAAGAGGGGTCTTCTAAATTTAGAGTTAATTTGGCAAAATCCTTCCTCGGTGGCTTATTTATGTCACATCTTATTAAATTCAGTGCCATCTGTTAGTTTACCAGGGTACTCTATAGTGTTAGCACATATTTGAAAAAAGTTTGCCCCTCCTTCCTAAGTAGCGCCATACGATTTAGGGGCAAGCTTAAGTCAATCGAGTGTTGTGGCTACCCCCCCTTTTAGGGGTTGAATTTTTATAGCCTATAACCTGGCCGGGGATTTTCTCGATCGATTAGTAAAGTTTTCATCAAAATCCGTTCAGCCGTTTTCACGTGATGCGCGTTCGAATAAACAGACAAACAAAACAGATAAACAGACAAACAGACAAAAATTCTAAAAACTGTTGGAACGTGTTCTGTTATCGATTCTAAGTATCCCCAGCCAACTTTTTTTCAAATATCTTCCATGTACAGACTTTCGACCTTCTTCAGCTTTATTATATGTATAGATGTATAGATTATAGAGTCTGGCTAGCCAAAAATTGTTGACAGATATTTCGTTGTTGTATCACCAATTGTCTATGATTTAAAAAAAAGCTAAAAGTCAGTTGTCAATTTATGTCATTCATTCAAATTGTTTGCGGTTTACAAGGTGTTTATTTTAAATATTATTAATAATCTCTATACTGCGTGAGGTCAGCAAACTATTATTTAAGCTCGTAAATAATTACGACAATGTGCGAAGTCGACGTGTAGCGTTGTATAACGAAAAACTGCAATGTTTACAACTCCTAAACAAATGTAAACAAATTAGGAGGTTGGTGCTCTATAAATATTATGATACTTAGCATTTAGCATATTTGGCATATTACTTTGTGACGTTTAGCGTCGCATGAAGTAGGTAGATTGCAAAATGAGACGAAAGAAAACTAACCAGAGTAAATTTTACGAAATATAATTTTAAAAAAATAAAAAAAACTAAAGGAAAGACAAGGTCGTGGATCTTTTCTGAGCTGGCAATTAACAGTGGTGAAACGAGTCCTTGATAGGGGTCACTTCCCTGCACTACGTCGCAGAACGTCGAACTTGGAGGTGGCCGTCTTCAAAAAAAAAGGGTTCCGGATCCAGCACGGGAACCTTCCGGAACGAAGCGGAGCATGCGAGTTCAGGTTGGTAGGTTCCGACTCCAACCCCAGACTTGGTCCCTGGAATTCCGGTAAAAATGGCCATTTCAAGAAAAGTCCAATTTTGTACAAGTGACTGCGACATCCGGATTTTAGGCCAAATTAATGCGTTAATGAGAAAGTAGGCTGGTGTAGTGAACCCCAAAGAATTAAAAGGTGATCAATGATGTGGCAGTCACAAGTAGAATCATCATTTTAAATTTAAAACAAAGAAGAAAGTGAAGTTAAATTTACTAAATGTACTTCTACAACTAAAAGCTTTATTAATGCATGTCAACTACAATTTGGCATGTAATTTTATACATTTTGTGGTGTTCATCAATAAATAAGCAGATGGCTGGCAACACTGGTGCGCATGATGGCGGCAGCTGTGTTACGGGCGCTCTGTATGGACCGAATAATAAATTGTTTTATTTACCTATAATCAATATAATTCCTCTAAAAGTAAACTAGATTAATGATGTTAAGTGAACATCACAAGTGGCGACGAGGTAAAACCGTGAGTAAGTACCTATGAAATTCGCAAATTGCAAATTGATGAAATATTGGCGCCATATTGGTTTGTAAACAGGGCCGACGATTTGCAAAACGAACGCATGTATATCAGAACAAAATAAAGTACAAAACAATGAAATCGTGAGAAATACAAGATATGAGTGACTTTCAGATGCCTGTAATGGGTGTAACTCGGAGGCGTCTGAGGATTAGGAAATGGTGTATGGTTCTTTTGGACATTCAACCAAATAAAGTACATTGGTAGATGACAAATGTTGAATTTTATAATACAGTCTGTTGAAATAATAGAGCAATTCGTCTAAATTAATTTGATAATATAGAAATACCTAAGTATATGGAAATACAATACAAGATTAAGTTATAACTAAAAGTTATTTTTCTTTTTAAAAGGGAAGAATGGATAATTGTATCAAATATTAGATTCCTTACCTATTTCATATGGTAAAATACAAGATGTTCTATAAAATAATAACTTGTATTTTGTAGCAGTTTCTGTTTCAAATACTTTTTTACATTTTATGCAAGAATACATGTACCTATGTAGTTGCCTTGCAAACTATAAACGATGTACATATTCACCAGCAAAATATAAATTTACTTGTTTCCATATTTCCAAAAGGTCTAAGTACCTGCTGTAGGTACTGCATAGTAAAGTCTGTTTTGTGCTTGGAGTATGATGGTCAAACTAAGAACATTTGTGTTGACCTTTAACGGATCTCATGTAAACATTAATGATTCTCAAAATATACTGGCACAAATGATATAATTAATTACAATGTTTGTCATCTAGGCTATTCAATTCAAGATCTATGAGCGATTGCAGTGATTGTGTGTACATATATATGTACATAAAATGCCAACAAGTTATTGGCTTAGGCTGATGCCGAAAGTATGATGTTAACAACTTGTACGCCAAGTTGTAATACAACATCATAAACCCCATAAAATGATGGGAAAAAATCGTTTGAAACGAAAAATGTCAAAATGACTACTGGCTGTTGCCGAAATGATGATGTTAACGATTTGTACGCCAAGTCGTAAAGGATAACATCATCAACCCCATAAAATGATGGGAACTAATGGTTGATCATGAATCAACAAGATGGTTAATGGGAAATTTCCATACCTACATATATTATGATGTTAAGGAACTCATACGGTTGAGTTTGCAAAGTAATAGCAACATTTAATGATGTAATAAATAATATACAGATGTGTCACTTTTGACACTTGACAGATAGAGATTGTTTCAGAACAATGTTGTGTGTTTAGTTAAATGTTAATAAATAAAAGTAATGTTCCAGATTAGATTCAAGACAATATTGAATCTACTAGATTCTTATATGTACTCCAGGAATGTGTAACTGTGCTCGTTACAGTTTTGTGGCAAACATGGACTAACAGGTTGTGTAAGTTTTCAGGTTTCTTGACCATCACCAGATTTTCCAAACTTACGGAGCAAAATGTAGATATTGGATGTTGTTGCAAGTGTTAAAATCATGGATATGTCACAATATGTCCTAAATATAATATAAAAAAGTATAGTTTAACACATTCAGACTAGCAACTAAAATAAGTACAATGTTGTTAACTATATAATTATATTTGCAAGACGTCTATATAGGTGTTGTACGACATTTTCGAAGAAATATCAGTGACCAGAAATGGAGACTGGTTTAGCAGCGTGAAGTATAAGGATCTCATCACATATGGTATGTTACGAGCCATGTTTGGAAAGTATATTGTACAACCCTAAATGTCTGGAAATAGGGTAAGTGTAAGTAAAAGAAAATCTCAATGAAGTTTTGATTTAACCTAACTAGTGACTATGACAGAACTGTCAAATCATGAATGTCAGTGATTCAAGTCACATTGTCGAAATCAAAAACAAATTGGACATATCGGTATTCATATTTTGGACTTGTATCGTTTGCATTTGTAAAAGTACTGCTTTACTGCCTGCCTGTATATGAAATAATAAATACATTAGGTCCGGTGGTATAAAATCATCTTTTGTAAGGGATTATATGTTGTACCCTTATTAAACTCAATAATTCATGAAAATGTGTACATTACAAAGTAGAAATGAATATATGTGGTAAAATTATTTAAATGGATGTCAAAACAAACATCATTAGAATCCCCAATAAAATACATTTTTTATGGTTATACATTTATGCTTGTTATGCTATTTTAGCAAAACACACCCTTACAAGACAAACCATCCTACCAAAGCTGTTATCAAGCAAAACTGATTTAAACAAAAAAAAAAAAAAAAAACTTTTTTTTTTCTTTAAGAAGTTATCTACTTAGTCTAAGTAGTTAGACTAAGTAAATACTCTTTTGGATGAGATCATCAGAATAAAATAATTACCTACCCAAATAGGTATAAACACACCCATAGCGTAACAGATGAATTTTCTGTATTTCTCTTACAGGTGACAATGCCAAAGATATGTTGGAATATGCGGCTGACAACTGGCTACGTGCTAAACAGTCCATTTGGGATGTGATGCAAAACCATGTGCGTTACAGTATATCGCTTGTTCAGATTTCTGGCGAAAGGTCTGTGGAGTCCTGTTTGGTGTTTCCAAAGTTTGGTATTGGATTCTTTATTAAGTAAATAACGATACGACACGACATTGTATATATTTATATGACCAGACAACTGATTAAAATTTACAAGTTTAGATCATATTCATACACGAGTACCTATTAGGCAACAAAGGCAAGTAGTAAATAAACAAGTTTTGTTAATAGATATACCAACACAGGATTTGGACCAGATATTCAGCATATTAATTCCTTACTACATAAGCTTTTCAGTGTTACACATCTGTAAAGTGCAGTCATTGTTAATATGATAACAGCAAAGTCATAGTAAGATATATTTAACTATGTATATTTAAATTTTCAGTAAGTAACTATACTGTTATACATAATTATTTATGAACAATGATGTAAAATTTATGCACAGATTATAGTGGTTCTCACTAGATAAGTGACAGAAGTCTGTAGCCTAAAGATATGTTTAACGATTATAGCGCATTTGCGTTAAGTTTGCATATTTATCTTTATATTTACTTGTAGAACTGTGTATGATACAGGAATTTAAAACTATGTGAAACTTGTTGAGATGTTTTTCACTATTTATTATTTATTTTGAAATATGCTATTTTTATGGTGCAAAGGAAAATTCTAAAGCTCCGGCTTGTCCAAGAAAGCTATACTACGTTACAATTTCACTATTTGTTGATGCTTTTGACAATCTGGTCGCATTAAACACTTTTAGGTACAAGTTGTTAATAATACTTATAGGGGTAATAAAAGTGGCATTTAAACTAATATTTTTACCTAAACTAAATAATATAAAATGTTATTTTATAGAATGTAGCAAGCTAAGAGTTTTAGTTACTAAAAGTTGTTATTTGCAGTGCCCATACAGGGTTCATAACTGTTTCTTATTCAAATGTACCACCTTATGTATGTACCTATGAAAGCAACTAATGACTGATTACTGATTAAAATTATGGAATAGAATGTTAGGAATTTGATAAGGTAACTGGCTCCTATATAAATATTTTAAACTACTAAATTATTGCATGGAATTTTTATGAAAATAATATATTCTACATGTATTTAACTGTAGAGGGTTAATATACAACTGATTTTATATGTATGGATAATTGCTAGTATACCTACTCCCTCTTCCTCGCGTTATCCCGGCATTTTGCCACGGCTCATGGGAGCCTGGGGTCCGCTTGACAGCTAATCCCAAGAATTTACGTAGGCACTAGTTTTTACGGAAGCGACTGCCATCTGACCTTCCAAACCAGAGGGGAAACTAGGCTTATTGGGATAATTGCTAGTATACATTGTAATACAATTTAATTTTAAAGAAAGAGAGAGGAAATAGATAATAATAATAAATGTCATGTATGTAAATACTAATAAGTAAGGAACAGTTATTGTTACAGATGTTACATGTTATTGATGTGTCAGTGAGCAGTCTACCTTAACCATGTTAAGGACTATATTAGACTCTAGTAAAAATATATATTGTACTACAAACTAGTGGTTAATATTGTGGTCTAACATCACTCATTGTTCTTAACATATGATGGCTGGCTAGATAATATATAGTTGTAATCAGACTGTAAACATATTAAAGAGGCTATCTGTATTGTAGTTGTTACTTTAAAAATGTATATGTTACTTGATTACTTATAACAGCAATTAGAAAATTAATTAACTATTAGTAGTTTAGTCATATGTATGGACTTGTGATATTGTAAACTTCCTATTTTACTACACCCTTTTCAGGGTCCATGTATATGTATGTAAAATACCTGGTATGCAAATAAATATCTCTATTTATCTATCTTTGTATACTAAAGGGTATATTTACAAGGAATAAGGTTTCTAAGACTATGTGGAAAGCTGTAAGTTTACTTATTTGTAATTGGAGTATCGACTTCTTCATATTTATCATCATATAAACACTGAGTTATAAAAGTGTGTCGTGATTTAAGAGTTTAATAGTTATGTCAGTGTCTGTAAATGCATTGTTCAAATTGTTATCACTCAATTGGTTAAAGCTAAATGCTGATTAGAAATGTGTTGTGTTGCAAGTTAATTTTGGTTGTACAGTACTGTACAATGATTCATTTTATGTATTCTCCTACAATTTCAAATTTGTTAAAAAGGAAGAGATGTGGTGTTCATCAATAAATAAGCAGATGGCTGGCAACACTGGTGCGCATGATGGCGGCAGCTGTGTTACGGGCGCTCTGTATGGACCGAATAATAAATTGTTTTATTTACCTATAATCAATATAATTCCTCTAAAAGTAAACTAGATTAATGATGTTAAGTGAACATCACACATTTAAATTAGAATTAAGCCTAACTTTGATTATAATCTACAAGATTTTTATAAAGTGGGTAGACTCATATTTCCAGAAGGTTCGAGAAGCTTGTTATTTCCAGCGTTATTTTTATAGGAAAATTACAGTTAATAAGCAGATAGTGATAGCCAAATGTACCCAGAAAGAACTAAATGAAAATGTGATGGCAAGAAGAAAATGATTCCTTAATTTACTACTATGAAAGTTACCTTTCTCTTAAAACTACAAAATATTCAAAACACTCACCCTATTTGGGGAAATACTGGAACTTAACACATTTAATATTAGAATAAATTTTACACCATATTAAAAATTTGTCACATCATGACTGTAAAATTGTATCTTTGAATTTAGTCGATTTGACCTCTCGCTGTCAAAGCCGTGGTAGCAATGTCTCGGACGCGTATGTGTCTCATTAGCTGGCCGGTTCACATCGCTTATCGCGAGCCGGGTGACGTAGTCCTTTGTATTCGCATCTAGTTTTACCTAATAGCAAATGCAGTCGTCAATTCTGTTTGTTCGTAGATTTATTTTGTATATATTAGTTTTTAAGGTTTTTGTATATATTTTTTTAGATCATAAGTATGAAATGTGTATTATAGTAGTTTATAGTTATATTTAGGTTTAAGTTTATTTCTTATTTTATAGAATTTTAATTGGAAATAACGGTAAACCGTTACAACTTACCTATGTAATCTTTTTGGTGATGGATTAATATTACGGTATTGTCGAGCTAGGTCTTATTTAAACTATATACAGTTAATTTTTCGCCTTGTTACAATAGTATATGGGGAGAAAGCGTTAACATATGTGTTTATCGTTGACTTTCAGATTTCAGATAATTTATTCATAAATGTACATTTATTCACAAATTTACATGTCAAACAAAAAATACAAACAATACAAAATAAAAAATTAAATTATTAAGTTATTAACATACTGTACAGACTGTACTTTACCTAGTGGTAGAAATTATGTGAGCTGACTTTGAGTGCACGTCAACTTATCCTTAGGTACCTTACGTGTGCACAGAAAATCAAAAATATTTTCTAGTATCAAAACTATAATTCCTACTAAACAAAGTGTGACCAGCCCAAGATTTTTTAAATTTCCCGCCAAACATTTGTGTAATATTTCAGTAGCCAGACTCTAATATGATACTTGTAATCGACTAAAAGAAAATCTAAATATATACGATATGTTCATTTTATAAGCGGTAAAATCATTTATTTACATACAAGATATATACAGTGGTACTACTAAACGAAATTAATAACTAGCTTTTAAATCTAAAAGAGGCCCTTGAGGCATTGTATCATTGATGTATGTAAATACATACATCAATACATACATCATACATGATTTTTACATATTTATTTAAAAAAAATACAAGCTAGTATAGAAATCTCCGCAAGAGTAACTAAATTAAAAACACTCTAAAGACCAACAAACACAAACGACTTTTTGTTTTCCCACATAAAATGAAAAAAACACCATCATTGTATAGTTTAACTTGTGTCAAGGAAAGTTAATTATACTTTTCACAAAAAGATGGAAGAAAGAAATTACTTATGTGAAAATGAGCCAATGATTGGGCAGATCTATTGTTAAGATGATACTACCTACACAGCAGACTCTTTGTTTTTAAAGGGCTCTAAGAAAAATTAAATTAAAGAGAAAAAACCGTAACCTAAACCTTAAGAAAGCTTTATTTAGAGAGCTTTCGATTGCGAAGTTCGAATGGAAGTCAAATTGTTTCCAAACTTTGAGTTTGTGACCGAGTTTGACTAATTTACCTAATACCCTTGAATAAAAATAAACAGTTTTTTTAACCCTTTTTGGGTTCCGTACCCAAAGGGTAAAAACGGGACCCATTACTAAGACTCTGCTGTCCGTCTGTCTGTCTGTCTGTCTGTCTGTCCGTCCGTCCGTCCGTCCGTCCGTCCGTCCGTCCGTCCGTCCGTCCGTCCGTCCGTCCGTCCGTCCGTCCGTCTGTCTGTGTGTCTGTCTGTCTGTATGGCTGTCTGTCACCAGGCTGTATCTCAGGAACCGTGATAGCTAGGCAGTTGAAATTTTCACAGATTATGTATTTCTGTTGCCGCTATAACAACAAATACTAAAAACAGAATATAATAAATATTTAAGTGGGGCTCCCATACAACAAACGTGATTTTTTTGCCGTTTTTTGCGTAATAGTAGTTCGGAACCCTTCGTGCGCGAGTCCGACTCGCACTTGGCCGGTTTTTAGGGTTCCGTACCCAAAGGGTAAAACAGGACCCTATTACTAAGACTTCACTGTCCGTCCGTCCGTCCGTCCGTCCGTCCGTCTGTCCGTCCGTCCGTCCGTCCGTCTGTCATCAGGCTGTATCTCACGAACCGTGATAGCTAGACAGTGGAAATTTTCACAGATGATGTATTTCTGTTGCCGCTATAACAACAAATACTAAAAACAGAATAAAATAAAGATTTAAATGGGGCTCCCATACAACAAACGTGATTTTTGACCAAAGTTAAGCAACGTCGGGAGTGGTCAGTACTTGGATGGGTGACCGTTTTTTGTTTGCTTTTTTTTTTCTTTTTTTTTGCATTATGGTACGGAACCCTTCGTGCGCGAGTCCGACTCGCACTTGCCCGGTTTTTAAACAACAAGAACATACTTAATAGGAAAATACATTGAACATATTTTCTACATTATGATAGGTACTGCTAACTCGTTACTAGCATTCACATCACACTATCTTGTAGGTAAATGACTTGATGAGTATGATGACATTTTAATTCAATGCCACCTGCCGTATTCGATCTTCAAGATATTCACAAGAGACGACACGTACTAGATCCATTCTAGATACGTTATAGTTTAGATATCAACTAGTTCTCTTTTACAGCGCAATTCGGGCAACCAATGTCACTTTTACGTTAGATATTAGAGTAAGATATCTATTAGATGTGAATTGGATCGCTAAGTCATATCCTGTGGAAATCGTTCAATCTCCAGAATCGCGCAAATGTCAAATTTGACAGGTTAGATCTTAAACATACCGTTATCGTATATTGGTGATGTCTAAAAGATGTCTAATAGATGTCTATTTCAAAATCCGAATCGGGCCCCAAGTCACAGGTTAGTGTTGTTTACTACGATGATTGTTTAGTTTCCAATAATCAACTTATGAGCCTAAAGGGGCCCACTGATTAACAGTCCGCCGGACGGTATCGGCCTGTCAGTTGTTCGGAACTGTCAAAGTTTTGTTCTAACCGACAGGCCGATCCGTCCGGCGGACTTTTAATCAGTGGGCCCCTTAAGTTTGTGTCTTCTTCCTCGCGTTGTCCCTTTGCCACGGCTTATGGGAGCTTGATAGGGTCCACTTAGCAACTAATCCCAATAATTGGCGTAGGCACTAGTTTTTACGAAAGCGACTGCCATCTGACCTTCCAACCCAGAGGGTAAACTAGGCCTTAAAATTGGGATTAGTCCGGTTTCCTCACGAAGTTTTCCTTCACCGAAAAGCGACTGGTAAATATTTATCAAATGATACTTCGTACATAGCTTCTGAAAAACTCATTGGTACGAGCCGGGGTTTGAACCCGCGACCTCCAGATTGAAAGTCGCACCCTTTTACCGCTGGGCCACCAGCGCTCTCAAAGGTAAGTTTGTGTGTTCATCAAAAATGTTTATTCCAAAGTTATAAAATCCCACAGTAAACTCAATTTTGGGTTTTAGACAGCTAACTACGGTTTTGTGTGGACTATTAAGACGAAACAGGAGCTGAGTTTTAAATATTTTAGGTAAATATACCCGTCTCGCTAACGGAAGCGGCACCTAAAAGTAGTGCGATAAGGACAAGGCGAAAAATCCTGCGTAAAAATCTCAAAAATCGAGGTTTCGTACTCCTCTGTTTCCTCCTCCAAAACTTAACCAATCGTAACCAAATTTGGAAATCTAAATGATTATGAAATTATCTGTGTCGGACCGTTTTGCATTTTTGGCTAATTGATATCAGTTTTGAATGCCACCCCTCTCATTGCGGCATAGTCAATTAGGCCATTTTGGCCATTTTTGAAGGGCTCTAGCGCCTTAAAAAACAAAAATATCAAAAAAAGCAAAACGGTCCGACACAGATATTGACAATATTAATCTGTGTTGAAAAAATCATTGCTCTAGCTTCAAAAACCACGGAGGAAAACGAGGAGTACGTTTGTATGGAGAAATGACCACTCCCGTTGGCTCTTAAATTTGCTTTATGTTTAAATTTTACTATTGCTTCATCATTTCGTCACACATACCATGACCAATTGATCATGTCTATAAGGGTCCAAAAAAAAGGTTTTGAACTTTAAAGTCCTATTATATTATGATGGCCACAGGAAAGACGCATAGCTCTTTATTCTAAACGTTTTTAAACCAGACTCACCTTTGAAATTAAGTTGTTTATCGAGGAACCAGACCAAAACCACCCGAACCACTAAAGCACAGAAATAAAAGGTGAAACGTGATTAAAAAATGTTACGTGCATACTTTTTAGGGTTCCGTACCCAAAGGGTAAAACGGGACCCTATTACTAAGACTTCGCTGTCCGTCCGTCCGTCCGTCCGTCCGTCCGTCCGTCCGTCCGTCCGTCCATCCGTACGTCCGTCCGTCTGTCACCAGGCTGTATCTCACGAACCGTGATAGCTAGACAGTTGAAATTTTCACAGATGATGTATTTCTGTTGCCGCTATAACAACAAATACTAAAAACAGAATAAAATAAAGATTTAAATGGGGCTCCCATACAACAAACGTGATTTTTGACCAAAGTTAAGCAACGTCGGGAGTGGTCAGTATTTGGATGGGTGACCGTTTTTTTTTTGCTTTTTTTTTGTTTTTTTTTTTTGCATTATCGTACGGAACCCTTCGTGCGCGAGTCCGACTCGCACTTGCCCGGTTTTTTATTCCTTGTGGTTTGGGCAATGGCCATGCTTTCAATTTGTAAATAGGTACAAAACTATATTTGTTCGAACATTATCCATAGTTACATTTTCATTTCATAATTTTAATCTATCACCCGACAATTTGAAGTACCTACGTATTGAATTTCAAACAGGAATACGGCCCGCCTGATGGTAAGCGGTAACCGTAGCCCATGGAAGCCTGTGACGTCAGCAACAGTGATTTTACAATTGTCGCACCTGTCACCGTGGTGAAATTGGGGCCTATAACTACTATTAGAGTTAAAAACCATACTCACGCGAAAGCTGCACCGCTCGAGGCTGAAGATTAATGTTGCGGTGGCAGCAATTAGTACAATTGCTCTGAGGTTTATTGCAAAGCTGAAGTCTGATTCTAGGTTACCTATCAATTTGATGATCTCCATGTGCGTATTAAGGTATTAAGGGGAAGGTCGTTAAGCTTCTTCGCTTTCATTTATGCCTTTAGCGAAATAGACAACAAATTAATATGTACAATTTTTTTTTCATCACACTCTCTCAGAAATGTGGAATTGTACGCAGGCTTAGCGGGATTAATAGAAAAAGCGTTTTCACTAGGGAGTAATGAAGTTTCTAATAGTACCATAATTAACAGTTTTTTGTCTTTATACTTCATTCTTGTATCGCAAGTGTGATAAAAACATTGTGTGTATCTCGGGGCGTATTAATATTGCAAACTCGAGTCTATAAATCGCTCCGGCAAGCCGTCGCGATTTAACTTACTCTCGTTTGCAATATTTAACTTACGCCCCATGTTGCGCAATGTAGGTACCTACCTACTATTGTTTGTTGTTCTCATTACTGCGACCGCGTTGTCAATACAAAAAAACCGGCCAAGTGCGAGTCGGACTCGCGCACGAAGAGTTCCGTACCATAATGCAAAAAACGGCAAAAAAAAACGGTCACCCATCCAAGTACTAACCCCGCCCGACGTTGCTTAACTTCGGTCAAAAATCACGTTTGTTGTATGGGAGCCCCACTTAAATCTTTATTTTATTCTGTTTTTAGTATTTGTTGTTATAGCGGCAACAGAAATACTTACATCATCTGTGAAAATTTCAACTGTCTAGCTATCACGGTTCGTGAGATACAGCCTGGTGACAGACAGCCATACAGACAGACAGACAGACAGACAGACAGACAGACAGACAGACGGACGGACGGACGGACGGACGAACGGACAGATAGACAGACAGACAGACAGACGGACAGCGGAGTCTTAGTAATGGGTCCCGTTTTACCCTTTGGGTACGGAACCCTAAAAACAGGCATCAAAAAAATGTGACAAGATTTTGAAGTAATTTCTATGAAAAACATGAATTATTTTTCAGATTAAGTAGTTACAATATCTACAATAAATGCCTAAAACCCTTAAACATTGCATATTATTATCTTCCATTGAAACATAAGAAAAGTAGGTACCTACCAAAGTTAGATTTACATACCTCCAATTTACTGATCAATGGTACCTATGACAAAACTAAAAACACTTTTGCTTTAATCTCAGTGAAAAAAAATAAACATTTTAAGCTAAACTGTAAAGCTTTAAGCTAAGCCGTGCCGTGTTATCGATATTATCGATTATCGATATTCCATTATCGATATTAATAAATCGCTCTTTATCAGAGGGCATATTTCCCGATAAATGGAAGGAGGCCAATGTTGTCCCAATACATAAAAAATCATCAAAAACAAATATTGAAAACTACCGTCCCATTTCAATATTAAACATATTTAGTAAAATTTTCGAGAAAATAGTTTACGATCACATTTATCCTACAATAATGCAAGGCATCAGTTCTAACCAACATGGTTTTCTTAGGCGACGATCTACAATTACTAATCTTACCGAATTTACTAATTATGTCCTAAGTAACATGGAGAGAGGTGGACAGGTTGACGTGGTGTACACTGATTTCGAGAAAGCCTTCGACCGAGTAGACCACGTCATCCTGTTGGCCAAGTTACAAAAATTAGGCATACATGGCTGCCTACTAAGATGGATAAAATCGTACCTCTCTAACAGGTCACAGTTCGTCACTATTGGTGGTTACAGATCAAATCATATTTATGTCCCATCTGGCGTCCCTCAGGGATCACATTTAGGACCCTTATTTTATAATGCATATATATTTGATATTTACACTTGTATAGACTCACCTGTTCAACATCTGTTATATGCAGATGATAAAAAGATATTTATTAAAATCAAAGATGCCTCTGACTGTAATATTTTACAAAAAACATTAGATTCTCTCTCACAATACTACAACAGAAACAAAATAACGGTTAATGCATCTAAATGTCAAGTAATCACTTTTTCTAGAAAGCCATCACCAATTCATGCTTGCTACACTATAAACAAAACCAGCTTAGAAAGAGTTCAATCAATAAGAGACCTAGGAGTCTTATTAGATAGTAAAATGTTGATGTCAGATCACATTGATAATATAATAAACAAAGCTTACAAGAACCTGGGTTTCGTGATGAGAGTCTGTAAGGCATTTAACGACCCTGACTGTATAAAAATGGTTTATTTTACCTATGTACTTAGTGTTCTGGAGTACGCATCCAATGTATGGTCTCCTAATTACATTACCTACAAATCAAGAATTGAAAGACTGCAACAGAGGTTCTTACTATACCTGAATTACCGTACTAAACAGCCATCCATAAGTTATAAGATTAGTTGCAAGCGGTATAATATAATGAGCCTAGAGGATAGGAGGGTATTGCTCGATATGGGTTTACTATTTGAATAGTCAAAGGTGATGTGGATTGTCCTAACCTTATAGCTGAGATCAAATACTTCACACCTAAGGTAAATACTAGGCACCAACGTCTTCTTAGTTTACCTAACTATCATACTAATTATGGCAGGAATTCAGTATTATATAGAATTTCAAAAACGTACAACAATCAGTTTAGCGATGTCGATCCATTTGTGCACAATAATAAAAAAAACATTTAAAAATGCGATTGCGAAAAAAATTCATAACAATCAAGTGGAGGAATGAATAACAAACACACGCATACGTACACACACACACACACACACACACACACACGCACACACGCACACACACACAAAATTTGTAATACCTACTATACCTAGTACCTAAGCAAATCCGTAATATTTTCTTTTGTATCTGTTAGGGAGACCTGTTATTGGCTTTATGATTGTATCCTCGTTATAAGTTTATAATGTTTGTTAACGCTGTTGGTCTTCTAATAAAATAAAATAAAATAAAATAAAAATAAAAATGAGCAGTTGCCTGCAATATTTCCGGACAGATACGACTTTCAAACCTTCAATAAAACGGCGTACTCTACACTCTAAAAAATGAAGACCAACTAAGAGCAGTTTTCTCTTAGTTGACGTTAAGTTAATTACAACAATAACGATCTTATATAAATCAAAGAAAGCTGATTACTTAAAACAATAAGTGTATCTGTGATTGAACTAATAAAGTAGGTATGTTATTAATCCTAACAATTGTATACTTTGTATCTATTATTAACTTGTTGGCATAATTATGTAACGTAGGTTAATTCAATCCTTAACAAATTAATTAAAACAGATAAATATGTTAATAGTTATGAACATTTTAATAGTTTATTTGATTATTTTGTCTTTGTTGATTTACATAAGATTTGGTAGTTCAATCAACTAAACATACAATATTTAGAACAACGAAGATAAAACATTCAATCCCATTATGATCAAATTATTGTATTAATTACGAAACTAATATTCCATTCTACTAAGAATTATTTGTTAAATCGATTTTCTTAATAATTAAATTAAATAATCGGTTAATCCGATCAATCAAGAGATAAGCGGGGGGAGCGCCTGTACACCCGCTCTCCGCCCCGCCCGCGCCCCTCTCGCGGCGTGTGCCACCATGCGAGCGAGCAGTCGAGTCTCAGTAGCATGCAGTTGCGTTAAGCTCATTCAATTACTTATTCCTCTGGAAAAACCTGGTGTGTACAAAGTTGAGTGCAGTTGTGGTAGTTCGCACATTGGGCAGACCAAACGCACTATTGCCTGCAGAATTAAAGAACACATCGCTGCGGTCAAGAACAATTGGGTACAATAATCACTGGATCGAGTTGCATAGTCCCAAGGTCATTTCGACACCACTATATACCAAGATTGGTAAGAGAAGCCATTGAAATTCACAAATATAAAAATTTCAATCGTGAAGATCGGGTTTTAAACTGTCAAATGTGTGGAATCCTGTGATTTGTTTGTCTAAAAATAACCAGTGAAATCCGAATCAAACTCGCGTAGTGACACTGTGAGTGTAGTGTACTTTCAAAATGTTTAAATTAATAAATATCATCTTATTATAATATTTTTTTGTTTTATTTATTTACCCCTTTTCATAAAACTTTACGGGCCTGATTTAGTTTAATTATGTTTTATCCCTTTCTTTGTTGTTATATTTTATTAACTACTTATTCGTTTAAATTTGATAAATTTCCTTTGTGCTAGTTTTTATACGCGCCGTGCTGAATAAATGCTGGTCCTCGTACTCGTATTATACTCAAGGCAGATTTTTTTGAGGATCGGCCTAGACCGGTATGGCTTCACATTTCACAAGCACGCCTCCTCCCGTGTTTGTAAAGCTAAACCGGTCTAGGCCGATCGCCAAAAAGATCTGAAATAAATGTATATCTTAGTATTTAAGACTAATGCCTTGAGTATAACAACGAGGACCATCAGCATGATTCAGCACGGCGCGTAAAAAAACTAGAGATCTGAAAGAAATGTATTAGCATGTATTAGTAAATGAGACAAAGTAAGTCATAGTACAATTGAACAAGAATGGTATTGTACTAAACAAGCTTCATAGTTGAAATGATTAAACAATTAAGATTCAAATTGAACAATATCTTAGTTCAAGCTAATAAAATGCATAAGTCGGTGTAATCATGTTCTTAGTTGATCTTATTTGGGTCAAATAGTTAATACAATAATTCTTCATGTTAACATTGATTTACATCTTAGTTGAAATGATTAAACAATAGATTCAAATTGACCAATATCTTAGTTCAGGCTAATAAGGTGCATAAGTCGGTGTAATCATGTTCTTAGTTGAACTTATTTGGGTCAAATAGTTAATACAGTAATTCTTCATGTTAACATTGATTTACTTCTTAGTTAAACTAACTTGTTTGTTTTAGTTGTTACAGTTACGTATCATGATAATAATTATCAAGCCCTTAGTTAGTATAATTATTTTTCATGTAAATATTGAACAAGATCTTAATTGGTTCAGTTACATAACAATAGTAATAGCAATCAGAATTACCTTGTTTGATGTGTCTAAGTTCTTGTTAGGCTCGTATGGAATCAAGATGCTTGATTACGACTATCAAGATATTGATTGGGCCAACCAAATTTTTTTTAGAGTGTAGGGTAGACCGAGGTGAGTTGTGACATTGTCGATTTTTTGGAATCTAACGACTGTTAGCGAGCTCGCAACAGTGTGCGTTTGTTAGCTCGTAACTTGAACTAACAAACGCGCGCTATTGCGACCTTGTTTTTAGTTAATAGATTCCAAAAAAATCAACGATGTCACAACTCTCCTCTGTCACAACTCACCTCGGTCTCCCCTAATAAATGCCGACAACGCACTTGCAACCCCTCTGGTCTTGCAATAAGCTTACCATCAGGCAGTTCGTCTACTAGTTTGCCTCCTATATCATAAAAAACCGTTCAAGTGTGAGTCGGACTGGCGCACGAAGGGTTCCGTACCATTAGGTACGCAAAATAAGCAAAAACATCACGTTTGTTGTATGGGAGCCCCACTTAAATCTTTATTTTATTCTGTTTTTAGTATTTTTTGTTATAGCGCCAACAGAAATACATCATCTGTGAAAATTTCAACTGTCTAGCTATCACGGTTCGTGAGATACAGCCTGGTGACAGACGGACGGACAGTTTTTCTACTGTTGAAAAAAATATCTACATCTATTATGAATTACGAGCTATGCGTCCAATGCTGTGGACGCTTACCTTAATATCGAACCCAAAACCGTTGCACTAAAGTGAAACCACTGGACTGACCGGTTCATTAACAAAACATCACATACATAGTTGAACACTTTCCGTATGCTATACTGACATAGTTTACTAGACATAGTACCCATTTTATAAACTTTTAAAGCCACAAATACCTTTGTTACCTCAGTTATCACCACCTTATAAAACAAAGTTCCCCGCCGCGTCCGTCTGTGTATTTGTATGTTCGCGATAAACTCAAAAACTACGGAACGGATTTTCATGCGTTTTTCACCTATTAGATGATTCTTAAGGAAGGTATAGGTGTATAATTTTTTAACCCGTGCGAAGCCGGGGCGGGTCGCTAGTGTGTCTTAAAATACGGCAGAAAAACGATAAAAAACCTGTAAGGGATTACACCAGATACACAACGTTAAAAGTTTTGTAATATATTAAATTTTAGGAATACAATGACAAGGCCGCCAAGCTTAAGTGGGATTGGGCGGGACACGTCTGCCGAATGCACCCAAATCGGTGGGCCAAATTAGCTACCGAATGATCGCCGTGAGTTAGCCGCGGCAAAGGGCCTACCGCGAACCACATTCGACGTGTTGCTTCTTTGTCGCACTTGTAAATTCTTACATAAGTGTGACAGGGAGGCAACACGTCGAACATGGATCGCAGTAAGCCCTCAGGGGCGAAAGCGTGCACCAAACCGTGATGAGTGATGGAAGAAAAATGAGGCGTTTGCCCAGCAGTGAGATATAAAATAGGCTAAGTAACCAAACTCATTTTTACCTACTGTCTGTCACTATTATTTTGTTCTTATTTATTTATTTAAAAATTTAAATCAGGCAACAAAAGCCCATATTACAAATACCTTACAGACTAACATACATAATTATTATGAATCAGAATCAGAATCAAGCATTTTATTATGTATTTTATATAAACTAAAAAACTAAACACTATCTATTTAGGCGACAAAACGGCGTAGCTCCGTTGAATCGTCTGGTCTTGTGTTAGTTTTATCCTACATATATCCTAAAGAAAGAAGATAAGATAAGATAAAAATAGTAGAAGGGTTTAACAAGTTTGCCAGCTTAAATTTAACTATGTCAAGTTCAGTTTAACAGAGTCAAAAGTTATTTGGGGTCTAACTCTATGTATTACGTGTAGTACGTCGGTCGTCAGGGGGATAACTAAACAGTATTTCCATCTTTTATGCTTTTTTTCAAAAGTTTATGAAATGATTAATGAATTAAACCGGATTTAAGTTACTCATCACTCAACCATGTAGGTACGCATTCAAAGGTAAAACGTTTGGGCATGGAGTAGAAATTTGGTAAGTCTCGAATAACGGTAACTTGAGATCACGAATGTGATCAACAGGCGTGATTTCTTTTTACGCCGCAAAAGACGTACGAGTATTGAGTAGGAAATAATGACAATAAGCTGTGTTTTTTATGACCTTCAATGAAAACGAGCCGACGTATCGCCTGGGGCCCGTTTCTCAAAAGCTTGTAACTTGTAATACAAGCGGATGTCACTTTTTGACAGCAGCTTTTGTCAGAAAGAAACTTCCACTTGTATTACAAGTTACAAGCTTTTGAGAAACGGGCCCTTGGTGGTAAGCAATCGCCCATGGACACCAGTAACACCGGAGGGTTTGCAATTGCCGGCCTTTAAGAGGGGGTTCCAACCGGCACTTATGGAGGTCCAAGGGGGAGGCCTATGTTCAGCAGTGGGTGTCTTATGGCTGAGATGATGATGATGATGATGAAGATGGGAGTACGCTATTTACAGGAAAGTTCGAAGGTCGTTTTCTTCTTTCAATTTAAGTTGTTTCAACCTTGGTGGGTCCGAAGCCAGCCCCTTAGTGTCCTGGTACGACACGGCCCCTACATGCGCCTTTACTTGGCTCATATAACTTTTACTTGGTCTTCCTTCTCCCTTCTATGATATTGAAGGTCGTATCGGTCCGGAAATACCATGGGAGACAGTTCTATCCATACTTTAGCTCTAATCTATAAATTGTTAATACAGATGTCAATCACAATGAAAAATTCAACGATGATCAACTCAGGCCAACGTGGGACTCGAACCCACATACTTGGATTGCCGGTCCAATGCGTTACCAATTCCACCAGCTGACCATCCGTCAATCAACGCGAATTTAGTAATTGCAACTGTGACAACGTCACTAGCGACATCTGCATTCTAAGGTTTACTACCTTTGACCACCTCTGAGCTCACTTTAGCTCTACATACGAGACAGGAAGAACTTCTGGAGAAATGTCCGTCCGTGTCCGGCCAAGTGCGAGTTAGACTCGCGTTTCAAGGTTTCCGTACACAAGTCCGACTCACGCTTGACTGCACATTTCTAATAGGTTTTCCTGTCATCTAAAATTTTTGGCCTAGTAGTTTCGGAGATAAAGGGGGGGGGGGTCATTTTTTGGTTATTTTCTTAAATAACTTCTTTTACTTATTTTAAAATTATGAAAAAAACATGTCCATCTTTGGGTCACTAATTTACATATGTGTACCAAATTTCAACTTAATTGATCCAGTACTTTCCGAGAAAATAGGCTGTAACAGACGGACAGACAGACAGACGCACGAGTGATCCTATAAGGGTTCCGTTTTTTCCTTTTGAGGTACGGAACCCTAAAAAAATACAAGCGCTCCATTTACTAGTTATGATCCTTAGCAATAATAACTATTAAATTAAAAACTAAAGAAAACCCTACGCATTATGCAAAAAAAAACAATTTTACGCCAAAAATGCCTTAGGTACATTATTTAGTAAAAGAGCTGATACTCTTAAACTGCTGGATTTTTATCAAACATAACCTAAGAACCACCGCAAGGAAACTCGCTTTCACATAAAAAACCGCATTGAAATCGGTCCATCTGTTAGAGAGCTACCATGCCACAGATAGACACACATACAGACAGATAGACATTGGCGTCAAACATTAACCCTCCTTATTTTGCGTCGGAGTTTAATCATTAGGGAACTAAAGGGCCCACCAGATTACCAGTTCGCCAGACGATATCAGCCTGTCAGTTAAACGCAAAAGGTGACAGTTCCGAACAACTGACAGGCTGATATAGGCCAGAGAACTGGTAAACTCTAGGCCCCTTAAAAAGAAAAACACAAACTTTCTGAATCAATAGGCCTGTTCTAACTTGACGCTTTGACATGAAAAGAAAATAAATGAAAGTAAAAGATATAGGCATTTTTAACCTTTATAATGTGACACACATCTTCTGATTGACAGTAAGTACGTATTGATTAGATTCAATGCGACATGGTCGTTCATGCGTGAGTTTCTCACACTTCATTTAAACAATATTGAAGTTATTATGTACGTTAAAGTTATAAAATTTACATATATATCCCATACAAAACTTACTATCACATGATAACTTTTCATCGGAGAAATTACAATTTTCCAATTTAAAATAGATTGACACCTATTAATAAGTCCTCACGATCTGTTAATAGCCGGGTAGGTATAGTAATATGTAGTTCAATAACATTTTATAATTATTGAAGTGAAAACTTCTTTAGCGGCGCTGTGCACTTTTTGAGGTGGGGAAAAAATGATAAACTCGAGACAGCGTAAGGCGTAACGCATAAGGCGTCTCTCCTCTCTTTCTACCGCACGGCGAAAATGTATGCCTGAGCCTGCTGTTTCATGTAGGCGGCGCAGGGTGCTTGCGTGACGTTATGTGACGGACAATGTCATTGTTTTTTGATTAAAATGCCATCTAGTGAGTTTCCCTCAAACTGGTATTTATATAACTGTAGTACCAGTAGATAGTACTCACAGTGAATGTGCTTAGGGGTTTCAAGTAATGCGACGATACAACGCTAGATGGCGTTAACCTCAATTATATATAGTGCTGCAGACATTTTGCACTATATGGCGCTGTTATTAATATTTTGAGTTACAATGTCATTGAGTTTTCACTTCTGCCGGCACTCCCGGAGTGCAACCCGTTGTTTTCTTTATGCTCAACAAGTCCTATGGGAATGCCCTCAAAAAGGCGAATCAACGATCTGGACAATATTCCAGGGAACTTCTGTGTGTGGGTAGCACACAACTGTTGGTATCAAAATCCGACGATTACGTTAAATAATGTAAGAATATTGTCCATAAAGTCAATATCCAGGGAGGAAACTACGTGGGATGGGAACTACGTTTATATGGAAACCTTTGTCCATTGTCATTAAGTTTTACCCCATAAACTTTCGATGTGTTTTGTTTCATTAAATCATGACCCAGTCGGTAGGTACATCAAGCGCTCAAAAATGTATGACTACATGTTAAAAAGAGTTATATCATAAATCGTGAATGTAATCCTTTCCTCCGGTCATCGGCGGACTTGAAAAGCTTGTCGGTACAAGTAGGTACCTTGTTATGGGGACACACGGGCGGGAAAGTGCGCGAGCATGCTGGGCGAGCGGCTTGACGAACATTTTTTATCCACTGCGTAAATTCGTTTGTATGCCTATTTGTGGAGGTATAGTATTAGGTGTGTGAGAAAAGATAGCACGTTTTTAAATGCACTATCTTCCAATTTTCTTTATTAAATAAAACGTGAAAGATTATGACTTAAGCAGCATAAAAAGCTTTATGGATGTTCACCGTTAATTCATTACCTATATATGTTACTAGAGCATACATAATGTACATACTACATTCGCAAGACGGCCTGCCACCAAATCTATAAATAATATTTTGCTCCGCTTTAAATTTACTGCCTCATTTTTGGGGCAACGTTTTTGAAAAAATATTTACATTTTGATCATGTCATCTGATAGGATCTGAAATGCTACTGTCTGATACTTTAAGAAGTATGTCTCCAATTAACTGTTTTTTTTTATATAACAGTGCTAAAATTACGTGGTTCGGATTAGAAATAGGAATTCAAGACTTTAATTGGCCAGCGTGCACCCGCCGTACTTGTAGATTCTAACGCATTCTCTGAGGACAGAACATATTCCACTAGGGTCAAAGTGGCTCTGAAATAACCGTAATCTCTTTGTCATGCTATTTGGGCCATTTCTCGTCGTTTTTGTATACAATCCAGAACAGTCGTAAAATTTTTGTGAAAATTTTCACATTTTAATTTTATACAGCTCGTTATAATTCCATGTACCTACTTATACGGACATTATTTAGTCTAAAGAAGTGTGTATAAATTTCTTTCAATATATTTTTATCGAATTTAAGGGGCAATCCTGCCACTCAACTCATACGCATATCGTGTTTTTTAAAAGTTTTACTCATTCAAACGTATGCCTCACACGTATGCAAAACACACTACTTCAAAAACTTGACTAGTAAGTACCCAAGCTAGTTCGAAGTCTTATTTAACCATAATATGTCCGTCCAAACCACATTCTCACACATTCTCCCAACAAGCTCGACCAGTAACCTTACTTGTTAGACAACTTATTCATCCATAAGTCTCACCACATGTGCTACTTATTCAAACATGTTCCTGCCAAAATACATTCACCCGACATGTTGGACAACAAGTCAGCCAGCTTGTTCGTCAACTTATTCATCCGTATATCGCACTCTGCAGGTGCTACTCAAGTGCCGAACTTGAATTTTTTCACCGCGCGAGCGTGTGATCACTTTCACTTCGCCTCGCGTTTCATCTCGTTTGAGCTTTACCAAGAACGAGGATTACTAGAACCGACATGTACTTTTTTTTTTAATTTTATTATCATCATTATCACCAGCTTTTTTTTTAGAATTTATTTTGAATTTTTGGGACCCAATACGAGTAGAAGCTCTGATTTGTTTGGGTTAAAAAACCTTGACCGTCGTGACGACATTGTATCGCTTAAAAATAAAATATTGAGCCTTACAAGGTTACACTCCGCACCTAATCAAACTGTATAGAATGAGGTTGGAACTACTACAGTTCTCCTAATGCAGATTTTTGTCAATTTTTTGCCGGAATGGGGCGCCAGAGCTAAAGTCCGAAAAACTTATTAGCGCGAAATAGTGGTAGGGTTATAATATGAAGAACATTGTGTTTACACATAGTTGAGAAAGAATCTTATTACGAAACGGTTATGAACTTGGTCTGTCAGCTGTCAACAGTGACATTTCTTCAACCAGAAGCCGTTTCATAACAAGAAATGGTTATCTGAATAGGCTCTTGGTCGATCGACAAATCTTAAAGACATATAAGTTTCACTGTTAGATTTATTCCTCGATTTAGTTATTATGTTATTTTATTAGACCATTAGCTTGCTTGTGTGCCATAATATACAATAAAGTTTATTATATTATAATAAACTTGAGTCATAAACAACGTTTACAGCCACTGAAATCCCTTATTAATGACGAATTATTATGTAAAGTCATTTAAAACTAGCTTTTCATGTTGAATTTTATAGCAATTCCAGTTTTTGAGTATCTGTATAATGATTTTGTACAAAGTTAAGAAGTATAATTAACACAATTAAATATACTCTAAGAAACCTCAAATTATTATCAGAGTGAGACGAAAAAGGGCACACGACTTAAGTAATTAGCTTTATTTATTTATTGTAATTAAACTTATTCAGTTAAAAGAATTATGTGAATCTAACGGAGAATCATTAACTGAACCTATTTAAAATTTAAGTTAATTTCATGTTGAAAAAACGCCTGCTTATTGTATGTAATGCTAGCGAATAGGTATAGCCTTCTAAGCCGAATAGCGCTATCTAAAAAATAAATTATGAAAATGGAATGTTATAAAGTATAAGTTAGCAATGAATTTTCTCTCGAGATAGCGCTATTTGACTTAGCAAGGCAGTGTACCTATTCTAAATAACAATTAAAAAACTGTTTAGAGACAAAGATAAATAAAAACATTATCGAAAATATCCCGTGACAAGAAATAAGTCATAAAAATACCTAAACAGCACAACTCTTATTAACCTAGACTAATAAAATTATAGGTACAATATATTATTGTTCTCACGACATACTTTTGTTCACACCTATATTATATATTAAATCTTTAATTCTCCCGATTTTCTCTAAGAACAATCACACGGCGTTAAAATATATATACCAAAGGCTTAATTTTACAGACAAAACAATAGGTGGAAAGTCAGTCTATAAATGATGGTCTCATGCAGCCTCGCCAGGGATTGAACTTGTGACCCGAGAGAGTGGAGGCGGTGAAAATCATGTGAATGTACTGTTTTACTACAGAAAACGCGACTGGGATGCCTCTGGGCCCGAATCGGATTTTGAAATAGACATCTATTAGACATCTTTTAGACATCACCAAGATACGATAACGATATGTTTAAGATCTAACCTGTCAAATTTGACATTTGCGCGATTCTGGAGATACTGTTGAACGAATTCCACAGGATATGACTTAGAGATCCAATTCACATATAATAGATATCTTACTCTATCTAACGTAAAAGTGACATTGGTTGCCCGAATTGCGCTGTAAAAGAGAACTAGTTGATATCTAAACTATAACGTATCAAGAATGGATCTAGTACGTGTCGTCTCTTGTGAATATCTTGAAGTTCGAATACGGCAGTCTGGCCATAGTTGTAAGTCATGCACAGAAACCTTAGAGCATTTAGTAATCAGGAGAAGCCTTGGCTGTCATTTTCTGTACAAAACAGTCTGCCGATTTTTGCAGGGGAGGGGCACGTCAAATGTATGGCTATTTGTAGGTACATGAGTTGTACCAAAGATAATAGATAGTATAGACCCCTCTATACCCCTAATACCAAAGAGAATCGGTAGTATAGAGGGGTCGTGTCATAGTAAGTTTTGTAGTCACAGTAAATTTACTGCCATCTATTGACACACGACTAAAACTCAAAATGAAAACGTATAAAATTATCAAAATAATGTATATATATGGATAAATGATTTTATTATTTTTATATCATTTTGACCCATGTTCATTCACTGATATCTATGTGTTAAAATTGTTAAATATGAAACGATGTCGTCACGCCATCTAGCCGATTATAGGCCAAAGGTGTGTGCGCCATCTATCCGAGAATGACTTTTTCTTGATTTCCGAGGCACGTTTTTTCCTTATACTTTATTCATCTTATACGAAGTTACATGTCTTAGGTTGTACGTAACGTAACCTCACCGTTTGATATGTAACAATTTTAACACATAAATGAAAGAACATGGGTCTACGACATATGGCGTTCTAAAAATAATAAAAAATCATTTATCCATATATATGTTATGTTGTATATTCATTTTCATTTTAAGCTTTAATGCTGTGCCGAAAGATGGCAGTCAATTTAATGTGACTGCAAAATTTACTATGACATAACCCTCTATACACTTTATTCTCTTTGATATTACCTACCCAAATAGAGAGAGCAAAAACGTAAAACGAATAATTTACAAACATAAGAATATCATTATAATTCAAATGATATTAATAGCAATAAAACCTATACTTCCGCTATTATGTCACCGGAGTCATCATTGTTCGCGGATATGCAAACGGTTTATCTAATAGTCTAAAGCTGGGTGCACACTTACGTAACGCTAGATCCGTGCCACAAGTGTGACCGCGGCATAAAGGTCAAAGACACCGAGCGTAGCTTAGAACAGCGGGGCCAGTTAGAATAACCGCGTGTCGAATGAAAGGTCCGATCGCTGTGTCTCGCTCCAACCAATGCTTGTCGCCTTAGTCGAAGCCAGTCACGCAATGTCGTAGCCAGGCCGTTATACCTCTTACGCAGGGACAGGAACCGGTTACCTTAACCGGGGTTTTTCATAGGGTTATTTTAGAGATGTTTATAAAAACCCCTACCATAACGGTAACCGCTTAATAAGGTAACACTTTGATTCGGTAACCGTATCAGATCGAGTTAACCTCTGTTACCGGTAACCGAAATAAAAACCCAGTCTATTCAGTTACCTCATTATGAGGTTTTTGACCAGTTCAAACGATTGTAATCTTTACGCACACTTAAATTCAACTTATTATTGAATAACCGAGGTTGGCATGGGCGGTCTATGAAGCCTCCAGCACAAACAAGTTTTTTTGCCTTTCCTTTGTTTATCTTTATACCTACCTGTGTGGTGTGTTCTTATTATAAATATTATTATATTATAACTAAAATAATTAAAATAAATAAATTAAATAAGTTTAATAAATAAAATAAACTAAATAAACTAAATAAATTAAATATATAAAATAATTAAAATAAATAAATTAAATAAGTTTAATAAATAAAATAAACTAAATAAACTAAATAAATTAAATAAATAAAATAAATGAAATAAATGAAATAAATGAAATAAATGAAATAAATGAAATAAATGAAATAAATGAAATAAATGAAATAAATGAAATAAATGAAATAAATGAAATAAATGAAATAAATGAAATAAATGAAATAAATGAAATAAATGAAATAAATGAAATAAATGAAATAAATGAAATAAATGAAATAAATGAAATAAATGAAATAAATGAAATAAATGAAATAAATGAAATAAATGAAATAAATGAAATAAATGAAATAAATGAAATAAATGAAATAAATGAAATAAATGAAATAAATGAAATAAATGAAATAAATGAAATAAATGAAATAAATGAAATAAATGAAATAAATGAAATAAATGAAATAAATGAAATAAATGAAATAAATGAAATAAATGAAATAAATGAAATAAATGAAATAAATGAAATAAATGAAATAAATGAAATAAATGAAATAAATGAAATAAATGAAATAAATGAAATAAATGAAATAAATGAAATAAATGAAATAAATGAAATAAATGAAATAAATGAAATAAATGAAATAAATTAATTAAACAAATATAACAAATTAAACTAATTAAATAAATGAAATAAATTAATTAAATTAATTAAATTAAATAAATTAAATAAATTCAAAAAAATAAATAAATTCAACAAATTCAAAAAATTAAATCAATTAAATCAATTAAATAAATAAATTAAATTAAATAAATTTAATAAGTAAAATCAATAAAATCAACAAAATATAAATAAAGTAAATAAAATAAACAAATTTTTTAGTATTTTTTTTTAGTTCTGGCACATCACTAAAACTACTTTAATGTAGCAAACCAGTAAGCAACCGATAATAAAGGTTACCATAACTGAATGAAAACCTGTTAACAACCCTTAACAAAAACCCTATCGCGATGGGGTTTTGAGATTAACTCGGTTAAAGGTTAGGGTTACCGTTTCAATAAGGTTACCATTACAATCAGGTAACAGTATGATAGGGTTACCGAATGATACGGTAACCGAATCGATTGGGTTACCGAATTGATAGGATTAAGCGTAAAGAGGGGTTTTCCGGTCCTTGCTCTTACGTCGAATGGTGGTCCTTATGACAGTTCCTTCAAGTCCCTTTTGGTTGGGATTAATAAAAAAAAAACAATGGAAGAAATATGTTTTTAACGTATTTTTGTTTCTTAAATGCTGCATTTCTATAGTTATTTGTTTTACAAGGGGGCAAAGTTGTTGTTTAACCGCTCGTGGTAATATTGATACCCGAGTAAGCGAAAGACACCAAAATGAACCACGAGCGCAGCGAGTGGTTCGAGAAGTGGAATCTTGAGCGTTGCGAGGGTTTCAAGGCAGAGGGTTAAACAAATTTGCATAATATTACTTTGCCTCACATGTGGATAAAATGAAACTTTCTTATCAGTTTTTGAAGTGCAAAGTAAGCTTTACCGAGCTGGTGTGGTGAAAAATAACTAAATGTTAGCACATTAATCTGTTAAAAAATGTAGACAAACAATTTACGTGACAGCTACTCCATATAATGGCTCCTCTACACGATGGGCCAACGCCAGCCAATCCAAGGGACGCAACCATGCGGTAGAATGAGATAGCAATATCACTTGCTCGCTCTAATGCATAAATGCGTCCCTTGGAGTGGCCGGCGTTGGCCCATCGTGTAGAGGAGCCATAAAAATGAACTCTCATAGGGACCAACATTTGACGCGAGAGGTGAAGCATACGAGTATTTGTCGCATGTGCATCATGTTATAAACTTGTATAAATTTAGCGTCGTCATGTTTGTTGTGTCTCATATTTATAATGTTCACCACACCAGCTCGTATAGGCTGACTTTATTCTTCAAAAATGAATGAGAAAGTTGCATTTTATCCACAAAAGTGGCAAAGTAATCGGATGCAAATTTTGAGTTGTTTCTTCATGTTGGTTGGTAGAATTTTCTTTTGACTCTTTTGAGTGACGAATTTTCTTTAGAGTGGGCGCTATGGCGCTCTTTAGGGGAGGGCTATGTCCAGCAGTGGACTACTATAGCCTGATGATGATGATGATGATGATAAGTGACGATTGTGAATGAAAATGAAATTGGATTTGATTTGTAGTGATTTACAGTTGGAATTTTCCTCGTGTTGGTGTGATGAAAAATGTTGTCTCACTCGGAAGCAACCCCTTGTGCTTTGTAACCCTCGCAACGCTCAAGATACTAATTTATTAATAAATCGAGACTAATAAAATTATAGACTAATGTTTTTTCCAATCTGAAACGGAGACCTTCGCTAACGCTCATTTATAATAAAATTTTTAAAACATGCTTTTCTCAATGCTTATTGAATAATGATTATCAAGGAGTGAGACATTTTTTTTATTTATGGAAACATACTGTAAACCAAATTTGTTGCTTTTCGGTGAAAGAAAACATCGTGAGGAAACCGGACTAATCCCAATAAGACCTAGTTTCCCCTCTGGGTTGAATAGAATAGAATAGAATAGAATAGAATAGAAATACATTTATTTATAACAAACAAACACAGATGACAAAAACATGTTGACAAATATGTATATCATTTAGTGCAAAAATGCCATAAAAGGGTCACAACTCAGCATGTAGCTGGCAAAGCCAGAGCGCTGTTCTTCCGTTGGTTGGTTGGAAGGTCAGATGGAAGTTGCTTTCGTAAAAACTAGTGCCTACGTCAATTCTTGGGATTAGTTGTCAAGCGGACCCCAGGCTCCCATGAGCCGTGGCAAAATGCCGGGATAACGCAAGGAAGAAGGAAGGAAATATACTATAAAAAGACTAGACGCTATATCAGTAAAATTACGCGTTCAAAACGCCGACGGCAATTCGTTCAAAGCAATCTTTCTTCTTCGCCGGCATCTGCGTGAACACTTCGCCACTTCTAAATAGAAATGGAGAGTGTTAAGAATATCATTTCACGTATATTTAGATTTGATGATGATTCTGATGTACCTTATGGCATTGCAATAAGAGTTAATTTTGTAACGTAACTGTGTCACGTGAGGAGATTTTTTAATGACCATTAATTTTAAAATTAATTAATTTAATTATGTGATAATTTCATGTTAGTTTTTTTGCTTATACTTAACAAGCTTATACTTAATAATTATATTAACGAGGATAGGTAAAAATACTTTTTTTGTTTCTCAACAATAAGGTTGGTTTTCCAATGACTCCAGATGCATGGCGGACATCAAGAAGAGGATTTCAATGGCGAAAAAAGCATTTAATAGCAAAAAACACCTGCTCAAAGCACATATAAGAATGTCAAAAAACACGTAGTTAATAAGGTGTATATCTGGAGCATTGCTTTATATGCATGTGAGACGTGGACACTGACACAACGGGACAGAGAGCGATTAGAGGCCTTTGAAATGTGGTGTTGGCGGAGGATGCTAAGGATTAGCTGGACAGAAAGGAAGACGAACGAAGAGGTACTGAGCATGGCAGAAGAGAAGATACCTGCTAGACACAATAGCTAACAGAAGGGGCAAGATGGTTGGCCACCTGATACAGAACGACAGATTGGCTTTAAACATCCTGGAGGGCAAGATTAAGGGGTAAAGACACAGAGGCTCAGGCTCACATATCTCAGCCAAATAAAAGGTAGAGTTTCTCTCGTGTCGTACGAGGGTTTTCGAAAAAATCGTGCAATAAAGTTGAAATAAAAAAAATCTCGCATATTTCGATTTGCATTATGAAACCAAAATTTTAATTCTATTAAAAGTTACCTGTCCAAGCTTGGTTATTCCTCAGAGGGTTCAAGTAGGTACTAACCTTATTTATTGCGACTTAAAAGAAAAAAATCTTGATGCTATAAACCGTTGGCTTATTGCCAAGTTTAGGCTGCTAGACTATATTCATATGAGCATAAAGTTATGTCACCCAAAACTTCACCGTGGCGAATCCAAAATTATTACACGTGGCCATATTACGTAACATTTCGATACAGTGAAAGCGTAGACGGACATCCGTTAGAGCCCATGAATAATCAGAATAAGATCACGGGCTCAGAGGGCCTATCGCGACCACGTTCGACGTGTTGCCTCTGTCGCACTTGTACATTCGTACGTAAGTGTGAAAGGGAGGCAACACGTCGAATGTGGTTCGCGGTAGGCCCACTGATTTAGTTTCGTTCTTATTGACCTAGTTCGCAACTAGTTCGGTCAAATGGACTTTTTTTGCTTTTTTGCAGCGTGGGAGGCCTGAGGGCCTACCGCGAACCACGTTCGACGTGTTGCCTCCCTGTCACACTTACGTACTAATTTACAAGTGCGACACAGAGGCAACACGTCGAACGTGGTTCGCGGTAGGCCCTCTGAGATAAGGTGGAGTGACCGGATGATAGTGTAAAAAACTTCGAATTTAAACTGTTGTGAGACATACTAACATTAAGCTAATTTTAAGGATGACGGATGATGAGCTTCCGGAGCTTACTTTTCTATGACATGACAGGCGATCACGTGATGCTTACCATAGAAGACGATGCGCCGCCGGAAGCTCCGGCCCGGACACGGCCCGGTCTAACGTGAGTCATCCTTTACGGTTAAACTCAAAGTGTTTTAGTCTCTCCCGCGACATGTTTCGGAGAGCCTAGGTCTCCTTTTTCAAGCACTAACAGTGCGTGAGTGGCGTTCAAGATGGCCGCGTGAAAACAAGTGACCCGTATTTAATAAGTATTAGCTTAGGCCCACTTGCACCATTCCACTAACCGGGGTTAACCGGTTAAACCTGGAGTTACCATGGTTACCACTACAATTTGACACTGGGTTAACGGTTTAACCGCTTAAGCCCGGGTTATTGGGATGGTGCAAGTGGGCCTTAATGTATTAGTAACTTATTAAATATATTGAGAACGGGTCACTCACGTATAAGTCGAAAAACGCTCGTGCTATTAGTAACTTGACTGAATTTCGTTTATCTCAGGCCTTATCCCATACTAGCTGTGCCCGCGGCTCCGCCCGCGTGTAATTCGGTCTGTGTCAGTAAGCGGCTAATTTCTAATCCTAATTTCTCTCCCTCTCCCCTGGAGGCGGAACTTGAAGTAAAGTTGACATATGGATATGCTAGAGGACTGAAGTCCAGATAAAATATTTTACAATTAGGTATGTACCACTAAATAAAACTACACTCCAAAATCAATAGTTTTATTCGCCCTTATTCAAATTTTACACATGATTTAAACTTAGAGAATATAACCAAACGGAGTGGTCATTAACAGGCGTTCCGCTCTATCGAAAATAGGCGGCCAATGGTCAACCGACGTTTATCTGACATGGCTACGTTTACGTTACGTAAGTACACATTTGATGTGCCCCTCCCCCGCAAAAAACGCCAGACTATTTTGTACCGAAAATTATAGACATGGCGTCTCCGTTGGTTATATTCTCTAAAGATTTAAACGACAGAGTAGTAGGTGTATATCGGACGATACAGTAAGGTATACGCGCGCGGGCGAAAGCGAAGCGGCCTGCCTGGCTAGAGCGCCACTTACCGTGGTCTTCTTCAGACTCCTGAGGAAGACCACGTGCCCCTTGTAACCTCAATGCGTTGCGAAACTTTCGCGAATGATTCGATTTTTTTCGGGAAGGCATGGTAAATGCGTATAAAATGCGAGTCCCAAATCGTTTGACTCCGCAAACGACCAGTGCCGGATTAAGATATTTTGATGCCCTAAGTATTTCTAGACCATGGTGACCCCTCTCCCAGGGTCATCAAGATTACATTGAATTTTTTTGGTAAATTGAGTGACGTTCATTGCTGCATTTCAGCTGAGAATGGAAATCAGTCACATCATTTTATCACGATAATTGACAGTGCCGCAGCAGTAACGTTGCAACAGAGTACCTAATGCTGCTGCAGTCGCCACCCGAATGTCACCTTTATCATAAACATCTTAGAATGATATTGAAAACGCGAGCGAAGCGAGCGCGAAAATTTTTCGATATAAAAATACGCAATTTGATAGACAGTTGTACATTTTTACTTTTAGTACGGAAATCAATCACATCATTTTATCACGAAAATTGACAGTGCCGCAGCAGTAACGTTGCAACCGATTACCTAATGCTGCTGCAGGCGCCACCCGAATGTCACCTTTATCATAAGCATCTTAGAATGTTATTGAAAACGCAAGCGAAACGAGCGCTAAAATATTTCGATAATTTTTAGTGCCCCCTAGACATGGTGCCCTAAGCAAGTGCTTATTTTGCTTAAAAGGGTTAATCCGGCACAGCAAATGACAAAGGTCAAAGTACCCACCATTGTGGCCATTATTAAGTGCTTAAGGAGGCGATACGTATGAATATGGATTTGATATGGATGCGATATAATTACGATTAGGTATAATTCATGACGGAGAAAAACAATTATTTTAATTAATTTTATGCAATTATACGCGTGTTGATATGTGTGTTTATTTTACCACTACGTAACTATGTAAACCCATTTTTAGTTTTCTTGGTTACTTAATGTTTACTCAGCTCCCCAAAAGATGGCACTGTGCAATGAGGGGCAATTAATTTACTGTCGTTTAATTTTGTTGTACGAGTATTATTAAATCAACACAATTATTCAATTAAATTTGTTGATATCCGTACGATTGATTGAAATTTTAGAAGAGGGGTCTTCTAATCTGAGAGTTAATTTGGCAAAATCCTTCCTCGGTGGCTTATTTATGTCACATCGTATTAAATTCAGCGCCATCTGTTAGTTTACCAGGGTACTCTATAGTGTTAGCACATATTTTAAAAAAGTTTGCCCCTCCTTCATAAGTAGCGCCATACGATTCAGGGGCAAACTTAAGTCAATCGAGTGTTGTGGCTACCCCCCCTTTTAGGGGTTGAATTTTTTATAGCATATAACCTGGCCGGGGATTTTCTCGACAGATTAGTAAAGTTTTCATCAAAATCCTTTCAGCCGTTTTCACGTGATGCGCGTTCAAATAAACAGACAAACAGATAAACAGATAAACAGACAAACAGACAAAAATTCTAAAAACTGTTGGAACGTTTTCTGTTATCAATTCTAAGTATCCCCAGCCAACTTTTTTTCAAATATCTTCCATGTACAGACTTTCGACCCTCTTCAGCTTTATTATATGTATAGAAGATAGATGAATCTTAGTCCTTGTATTTGTGACTGGGGCCCTTAGAGTATTTAATCACCGGAGTCGCTTTTAAGGGGATCCCATGCCCCAATGACCTTCGATCAGAATCCCTTAGTTTTCTAATGTTTTTTGTAGCTTATCATATTAGCAACAACGGCTTTAATAGTATCCCAAATTTAATTCAAAGTTGTTTGTCATAGTCTTCGAGATATTTGGCATGAAAGTTATACAATTTTAGGCCAAAAAACTGGTTTTCTGGCCATAACTTTTGTGTTAATTAAATAGTTTAAAATTAAAATAAAACTAAGATCCTTCACAGCAATCGACATACGAAAAAAGGGTTTTTTTAGACAATGTTTAAAAAAGCATAAAAAATAAGCATTCATTTTATTCAAAATCCGGTAGACAAAACTGAAGATAAAAGATTGAAGAACCGTTAGAGTTAGACCGAGAAATGTCTGCAGCGATTTAGATAGCCCACGCAGTGCAAGTGTCATTTTAAACGTCAAACTTCTATGAAATTATGAGGTGTAAATGACACTTGCACTGCGTGGGCTATCAAAATCGCTGCAAACTTTTCTTGGTGTAACTCTAGCCGTTTACCTTATGATTCTATCTGTAGTGCAAAAGTAGGAGATAAGGAGATACGATTCAAAACTTGTCAAGAATCGAGGAAAACCTCGGGTAACCCCTTAAGAGCTTACCCCTCTGTCGAAAACCTTGCACAATTGTGCAAACTTTTGTATGGCCTGGCGTTTATCTAACGATAGAAAACGCAAATCGAATCCTGAATATCTAATAGTCTCAAATGAAATTATGGCGTATGGCATCAAAACTTGCACATGCACTGCGTGTGCTATCAAAATCGTTGCAGACTTATCTTGGTCTAAATCAAGTTACATTGGCAGAGTTACTGACTAGGCTATATCGTATAAAAGCAGACCTCCATAAGCTCATAAATGAAAAGCGTATAAAATGATATGCTTTGCATCCGTAGAGAGTATCCTCGAGAAACTTGCACGGGTGGTAATTATTACGTTTCTACTAGTGGTTAAATATTGATCGGTCAGTCGGTCAGGTAATCAGCAACACTTTGACACAGATTCTTACTCTTACCGTTAATTCAGGGATTAATCCTTATTAAACCTTAATCCTTTGTAATAAAGGCAAAAAATGTAAACATATCTTTAACGTCAACTGTACCAATGTATTCACAAAGATCGCTGCATTGGAGGATGTTTTCAAGACTCTGGACTGGAGAAGACTTGGCATCAACATAAACGGCGAGTACATCCCTCACCTTCGATTTGCGGACGATATAGTAATCTTCGCTGAGACTACGGAGGATTTGAGTATGATGCTCGATGACCTCAGTAAAGCTTCCGAGCGAGTTGGTCTGAGGATGAACATGGACAAGACGAAGATCATGTCAAATGCCCGCGTAGAACCAACTCCTGTTACAATCGGAGACTTTACACTTGAAGTTGTAGACGATTATATATACCTAGGACAGACTGTCCAGTTAGGTAGGTCCAACTTCGAGAAAGAGGTTAATCGACGAATCCGACTCGGTTGGGCAGCGTTTGGGAAGCTACGGCATCGGCACATCTTATTGTCCAATATTCCGCAGTGTCTCAAGACGAAAGTCTTCGACCAGTGTGTGTTGCCAGTGATGACATATGGAACTGAAACGTAGCCGCTTACTGTGTGCCTCATAAGAAGGCTCAAAGTCTCCCAAAGGGCAATGGAGAGGGCTATGCTCGGAGTCTCTCTGCGTGATCGCATCAGAAATGAGGCCATCCGCAGCAGAACCAAAGTAACCCTCCGAATCCCTAAACTTAAGTGGCAGTGGGCGGGGCACATTGCCCGTAAAACCGATGGCCGTTGGAGCGGAAAGGTTCTCGAGTGGCGACCACGTACCGGAAGGCGCAGCGTGGGTAGACCCCCCACAAGGTGGACTGACGACCTGGTTAAGGTTGCAGGAATCCGCTGGATGCGGGTGGCGCAAGACCGGTCATTGTGGCACTCTTTGGGGGAGGCCTATGTCCAGCAGTGGACGTCCTTTGGCTGATATGACGATGATGATGATGATGATTCACAAAGATATTTACTTTTATACGTATAGTCTGTATCTTTAGGTATTAAAAAAAAAGTAAACAAACAATTTGTACATTTTCGGGTAAGTAGTTATAACATTTATTGGTTAACCGACCAAATACAAAACCGCCTGGATCAGTCACTGAACGACCTGACTTTAACCTACATTATTAAATTTGATCATGTAATGTTTTCATCTACCCTCAACTGGCTTAAGGAGCCATTTGAGGGTAGATTTTGTTTACTTTTATTTAAATACCTTACGCAAAGCCTAGTGCGGAGACCCCTGACATAACCTGTAACCTGTAACCTATATTCTTGAAAATGAATCAATTTTACTTTACTTTATTTTACTTTACTTTAAAGAAACAGAGTAGGTACAGGTAGTTATGTTATGTTGACAATAACCATTTGTACGGTTTGATGAACGTCCGAACATAAATGATAGATCGTAAAATCGTGTCGGCCATGAATGGGCTACTCATTTGACGGAACAAAGGACTGTTAGACACTATTTATACTACCGAAACATCACTTTCATTTGTCACAGTATTGCACTTACCAGTACGGACGAAATCTTATTTAGTAATAGTAATATAAATTGTATTTTTTCTCATTTATTCGTAATGCATGTTAATTATAAGATGTAATGTTTTGAAAAGATGTGTCCCGCCGAGATTGTTGCCGGTCCCATATTGGGATACCCTCCTCCAATTGAGCGGGGACTTAAATCTTGTCAAGGCAGAGGTGTAGGGTTTGAGCCGGTGTAGCTTTATTTGACGTTCATAAGCGCATTGAAATATGCCTATTTGAATAATAAACTATCTTATCTTTTATCTTAGTATTAGTTAAGGTTTATACGACTTTCCTGTGGACATAATAAAATAAATGGATTTTAAAGCCTTCATACCACTCTTAACCATCTGAGCTACCGATGGTTACCAAAGCGTGCGAATCCTTCCATTCGTTCCTTTTTTTGCCTTTTTGGGAGGCGCATAGCGACACCTAGCGTAAGAATATTTTATCTTAACGACATTGGAGTCCCAATTTAAACTGAGATTTTGTCCGATACCAATGTACTAACCCAAACTAAACTAGTGGCTCTGTGAGCTGTAGACCTTGCGACAAGTTTCATAATCTTAGTCTTCTTCCTAGCGTTACGAGTATCCCGGCATTTTTGCCACGGCTCATGGGAGCCTGGGGTCCATTTGACAACTAATCCCATGATTTGACGTAGGCACTAGTTTTTACGATAAAGCGACTGCCATCTAACCTTCCAACCCAGAGGGGAAACTAGGCCTTATTGGGATTAGTCCGGTTTCCTCACGATGCTTTCCTTCACCGAAAGGCAACTGGTAAATATCAAATGATATTTCGTACATAAGTTCCGAAAAACTCATTGGTACGAGCCGCGGTTTGAACCCGCGACCTCAGGATTGAAAGTCGAACGCTCTTACCTCTAGGCCACCAGCTCTTTTTAAGCTTCATAAGCTTAATAAATGTAAAAATGAAAAAATACTTCGTTGGGTTATTTTATCACAGCAAACTCACAATGGTCTTAAGTGCCATAGTCCTACTAACAATTAAGTCATTTATGCCAATATGCACCATATGAACAATTTCAAAAAAACGAAACGACAATAGTTATTTGTACAACAAGAGATCAAAGTTTGATATTTCTTCGAGTGCTTATTTTGAGTCCCGTGCAAGCGAAAGATTCTATAATAGATTCACGAGCGTAGCGAGTGAATCTAATTTAGAATCTTGAGCGTAGTAAGGGATTCAAAAGCGCACGAGATGTAAATAACTTTGATCTCGTGTAGTACACAAAATTTTTCACCCTAAGCAGTGAGAACATTCCTAGAGGGACAGAGATAATAGAACCCAAGTATATCGAACTTGTATTAGACCCCGCATGTTGAAATGATATTTGACTATAAAGGTCGCTTGAATGTCATTTTGTCTCACTCAGTGAGCAAAATCGCATTTTGCTCACTGAGTGAGACAAAATGAATCAGTGAGCAAAATCGCATTTTGCTCACTGTTTTTAAGAAGCAAAGTACCCTTGTTCGGGCTGCTGAGGTGAAAAAAAATATATCTAACTACCGAACCTACTCACAAAATTTCACGAGAGTCGATTTAGAAATGCGACCTGCACAGGAGAACATCCGGAGATACGAAAGCATTTTTGCCCAAGCCTGAAACGGAGACCTTCGCTAACGCTCGGTCAACTAATTTTTCATCAAGCAGATACGAGTGATACTACAAAATAAAAAACAACGGATTGCACTCCGGGAGTGCCGGCAGAAGTTAAAACTCAATGACATTGTAACAGTATTTCGATCAGGTTACGTGTCCGTCTTACGTCTTACGAATCTTACAGTCACGTGACCTGTCGCGAGTTTAACATTTTTTCCCCATCACATAAAGTGCACAGCGCCGCTAAAGAAGTTTTCACTTCAATAACTACTTCCCTACTGCGTGTACCTTTACTATGGCCCCGTATTTACCATTAAACGGTGCTAGACTTTGCGATCACGACGCCAAAGTCAATATTACCGATAATACGATGATCCGTATGCGCTCCGCCATTATAGGAATTACGTGAGAGAAAATGGGCAGACGGAAGTGTTAAGTCGAAAAGACAATTTTGGGACGATGTTGTAGTAACTGACCTATAATTGACATTTAAGCAAATAGCTATCCTCGTGCCGCGTAATGTACTTTAGGATGTACACTCAGTTTCGATGGAATGTCAACCTTGAGTAAAAACAAAGTAGGTAGCATTTCATTTGTCTCGTAAAAAATTCGAACAAATGAAATTCAACCCAATTGGAAATACAGCAAGATTCTAACTTGCTTGGCTATCATTTTGTATGGTGGCACGAGGCTATTTGAGAGAGCTACGTTATCTCTGCAGTACTGCATCGCGATTGCTATCGAAAATGTCAAGAATCTGAGCAGAAACATCGATTTTGACACTAACGACAATAATGCAGTCGGCAGTAGGGACCCAATAGGGACCGTGCGCGTTGGAGGGTCAGCCATCTTGTGGCCTGAATCGGAAACATATGTGCACATGTACATTGCCAGAGCAAGTGCGTCCGTTCTCGTCAGTACGTTTCCTTGTGCATAGTAGGTTCTACCATCTTGTGGGCTACATCGATAGCATAAACATCACATTTACGCCACGCGCCAATAATCATAATCATAAATAGAGTTCATGCACGGGGCCTATAGTGCCGAATGCATTACTGCCGGATACGTCAAATTAAATATAAAATCTCATACAAATAACCTTTTTATTTTTTCGTTTCCTTCCAGCATTACTGCAGCACTATTGCAGTGCGACTTCGTCATCGCAGTCGATGTAGGCTGTAGAATACCTCCTCAAAATACCTTCTTTAGTCGCTGCAACTATCATCTGCAAAGATGCTGTGGCCAATATTGTTGATGATGATGATGATGGATTGCAGTGCGACATTACTGCCGACTGCTTTGCTGCCGCAAATGTCAAAGCCGATGTTGCGTTTCACTATCTCTCTCCATATGTCAAGGTTTTTTAATATTGAAGATTAAAGCTACACAGATAGATATAAATTCTTTGCAACCATAATGTACAGTCGCCATCAGATATATCGGAGCGGCCGAGGTGCTCAAAAACATCTGCACACGCACTCCAACGCCTCGACAATAGAGGCGTGTTCAGATATTTGTGAGCGCCTTGGCCGCTCCGATATATCTGATGGCGACTGCACCAGAAGACATAAAGCGCATAATTCCCCGTAATCTCGACAAAAGATAATAAAACATTTTCACAGACTCCAGAAAGAGCGATGCAAAACTGCTATCTTACCATCCCATGTCAGGTTAAATCTCGATGCTTTCAAAGATAATAGGCGAAACTCGCTTGTGTCTGTGCACAGTACTTAGAACATTTGACCCGCTTGAGTGTAGTGTCCCAGAATAAATAATAGTACTAGGTACAGAAGACTCACTCTCTAACAAAACGCGTCTGTTACGATCAGGACAGATATGGCCGCTAGGTGGCGAAAGCGCCACGCGCGGCTTATTATATGGCTAGCCACCAAAATTGGTGTGGAACGGATGCACTTTTAGCTACCTGTAGCAAAGCGACGAAATCGCGGAGTGAGCCACGCCTGGTGGTGTGTACATAATTGAGCTTGGGATATGCTAAGTGCTTAGAAAATATGTCTATATGTGTGTGTTAGTGAATATGTCTTCATTAAAGCTTACAACGTGTTTATACATATTAATATTCTAAACGATAAAGACAAAGTTTTAAAACTCAAAATCCAAGTAAGAAATTGAATGCGGTTTTCACAGAACAATAGAGTGATTCTTGAAGGGTTAGGTGTATAACTTGTTAACCCGTGCGAAGCCGGGGCGGGTCGCTAGTACCTACGCAATACGAACGTTACTTTGACTAATAACAGTAATAATTACTAGAGATGCCACGAATATTCGGCAACTATTCGGTATTCGGCCTATTCGGCCACTTTGCCGAATATTCGGTATTCGGCCGAATGTTACGTACTATTCGGCCGAATACCGTATATCTGTTGCTCCTACCTAAAAAGAAAAATTACACAATAAAAATAACCAAAACCTAGGTATAATTAATATTTAAAATGTATTCTTGGAAAGTTGTTAAATATGAAGAACCTTTTTTGAGCATTTCTAATTACAAAATATTGTATTTTTATCACGGCTCTGATTTGTTTGAGTCTAACGACATTCATTAATTCTGTTTAACAAAATATATATCTTAGCGAACATTGTGTTTTGTTGGCGAACAGTTTTCATAATAATTGTCACTCAAAATGTTTGCATGTCAATTCGGCGACCGAGTATTCGGCGCTTCGGCCGAGAGAGGGGCCGAATATTCTGTATTCGGTATTCGGCCAAGACCACTATTCGAGGCATCTCTATACTCGAGTACTATTATCAATTGCGTAACAATTTCATTGAAAAATCTACGAGATATAGGAGAATTGTATCGTTAATCATATGAATGAATGCATATTTGTAACTCACTTTACGATTACACGAGGTGTACATCCATTCATCACATACTACAATGAAACGTAAAAGTTCAATGACTCGTTACATTTTACACCTTACCTACCTACTTGATAATCGCTTAAGCAAATTGTGAATATTTAACGCATAATATCCGATTATTAGGATTCCGTACCCAAAGGGTTAAGACAGAACGCTATTAGTAAGACTCCACTGTCCGTCTGTCTGTCTGTCTGTCAGCCTGGTGATAGTTTAGTATTTCTTATTACAGCGGCAATAGAAATACATCATCTGTGAAAATTTCAACTGTTTAGCTATCACGGTTTATGAGATACAGCCTGGTGACAGACAGAAGGACAGACAGACAGACAGACGGACAGACAGACGGACAGCGAAGTCTTAGTAATAGGGTCGCGTTTTTACCCTTGGGTACGGAACCCTAACAACTAAATGTGAATATACTTCCAAAGTCAAAGTTTTTATCTGCGAGAATCATGGTCAGGTACAAAGTGATGGACTTAAAATAACATGGTTCAACACAATTCACCATTTTAGTGGCATGCAAATTAAAATATACCATTTGAAATAAATGAACTAATTCAAAATTAATACAATTACAGCTAAAATAATTAAAATAAAATCACAGATACAGTCAAATTTTACAATTTTACCTATCGAGTAATACTCTAATTAAACGTAGGTACGATTTAACAATAAATTTATACAATCAGAGTCATCTAATCATAAATAGTTTGTACTGTCTACAAAGTATGGCAGACATTATTGAGAAGGGCGTAAGTAGCCTCTTAACCCAGTAATGACACTTACTCGTAAATATTGTTTACAAACTCATCCCACTGCGGCTAATATCCACTTTTACTGCAAAAGAAAGTATTTCGTAACATAAAAACAAAATTAGTCTGCACGTGGTAAACTGATGCAGCTAAGATGACTGCGAACTTGGGTCATTATTTTTTCGTCATTCGAAGAATACAAAGATAATATCAAAACCAAAACAAGAAGAAATCAAAATCATTATTGTTGTCGGAAGCAGGAAAATATCAAAATCTACACATTAGGTATTTGTTATGAGGACATGGGTAATAAAACCCGGCCAAGTGCTAGTCGGACTCGCGCACGAAGGTTTCCGTACGATTAAGCAAAAAACGGCAAAAAAATCACGTTAATTGTATGGGAGCCCCACTTAAATATTTATTTTATTTAGTTTTTAGTATTTGTTATTATACGGCATACGGCAACAGAAACACATCATCTGTGAAAATCTCAACTGCCTAGCTATCACGGTTCATGAGATATGTACAGACTGGTGACAGACAGACAGAGGGCGGACGGACGGACAAAAGTGGATTAGGATTAGTTTCCTCTGGGTTGGAAGGTCAGGTGGCAGCGCTTTCGTCAAAACTAGTAAGCACACGTCAATTCTTGGGATTAGTTGTCAAGCGGACCCCAGGCTCCCATGAGCCGTGGCAAAAATGCTGGGATAACGCGAGAAAGTAGAAGACTATTGCTACAAGCCGCTAAACAATTACCTTACCACATTGTAACGATCCTAATACTCAGTTTACGTGGTACCACTATATCTCTATTGTTTACGAAATTACATATATCTCCAGCGGTAATAGCGGGTAATGTGCGAACTTCCCATACTCGTGGACGATGGAAATTATTTTCCACACTAGAAAATTAGACAACACTAATAAAGAAAATTAAAGAAGTGATAGTAAAAGTTTTAATAGTGAGAACGAGAGGGAACAATGAAATTGAGGACTGTCAAGTTATAGATAATCATTGCTGATGATATGTTTGCTTTCTTCATTTATGGCAGCTTTTAATAACAAGTCGCTTTAAACTCTCGCGTTTTGTACACATATTTAATTACACAAACGTGTCTACCGCGATAAAATTTCATTGTTTTTATCTTAAATTCCGACGTTTCAGCTGAGTTGCACCAGCTGTGGTCACGGAAAGACTACCCCGTACTTTACGTAGACTAGATGTATTTGTCTACCCCGAACATTTTTATAAACTAATTTCGGGTAGTTTAGTGGTGTTTTATTTATATCTCCGTTGACATTTGCTGGGACGTCAGTCATTCCGTGACCACAGCTGGTGCAACTCAGCTGAAACGTCGGAATTTAAGGTAGAGTCAGACCAAGAATAGTCTGCAGCGGATTTGATAGCCCTCGCAGTGCAAGTGTTATTTTAAACGTCAATCAAACCTCTACGAAATTATGACGTATAAATGACACTTGCACTGCGTGGGCTATCAAATCCGCTGCAGACTTTTTATGGACCGACTCTAAAAACAATGAAGTTATATCGCGGTAGAACCGTCTGTGTAATTAAATAACTAGATAATACGAAAGCAACAAATTAAATGATGGAAAAGACCGGATGGAACCTGGACAGTCCTTAAGAACCGTGAGATTGAAGACCTAGTGGCCGAACGTAAGGTTGGGGGTCTAAAACTCACAGACTCTTTTGGTTGGGCCATCTTGAGAGAATAGATGAAGATCGGAATGTTAAAGAGCCTACCTGGACTGCCCAGCAGGAGGACGGGTGGTGCGACATGTTAGAGGCAGATCTGCGCTAACTTCGAGTCAACAATTGGCTAGAGGTCGCACAGGACCGAGAAAAGTGGCGCTGTCTTGTGTCGGAAGCCAAGTCTAATTTTGGGTCGCTGAGCCAACGGAGTAAGTAAGTACCTAACAAATTAAATTAGATATACTCGATAATTTAAATATGTATCGTAACCCATCTATATTGCAATATTTTTCTTGACAAGACTTCTACATATACGGGTTGGACGGAATGCCTATTGGACGAAATGCTGTTGGACGAAATACGTGTTGACGTAATATGCGTTGGACGAAATGCTGGTTGGACGAAATGCATGTTGGACCAAATACGTGCTGGACGAAATGCGAATTGAAATAGCATTTGGACGAACTGCGTATTCGACGTACCTACAGCTAACAAATCCTGATCCAAAAGTAACTTGAATATCTTAGTTTAAGTGAGACTATTAATTGAATTAACCAATTCTAAGGCAAAATGTTTTCATGCATGCCAAACTGGAAAAAAAAACGAAAAGATCATTGGTATGGATACTTAATTACGTATTAAACTTGTGAATGACAGGTACTCCATGTGAAAATTAACTGTCATAGGGACCACCCTTAATTTGCGAGATGAAAAAATTAACAAATTTTAATAACAAGTCGCTGCCCCAATATTACAGGGTTCTATGTTACATTTTCAAGATAGTTGAAATTCGACTTAATGTCACTAAGACAATGTTCAAATTTCAGTTCGATAAAAGTGAAACATAGAACCCTGTAATATTTGGGCAGCGAAGTGTAAGTGCCCACGAGGTGGACTGACGATCTGGTAAAGGTCGCGGGAGTCCGCTGGATGCGGGTGGCGCAGGACCGGTCATTGTGGCACTCTTTGGGGGAGGCCTATGTCCAGCAGTGGACGTCGTCTGGCTGATATGATGATGATGATGATGATGACGACGATGATGATGATGATGATGATGATGATGATGATGATGATGATGATGATGATGATGATGATGATGATGATGATGATGATGATGATGAAGTGTAAGTACCGTAAACTCAGGTAACTATTATAGTCCTAGTCCTAGTTCCAGTTTTTAACGTTGATTCTTAACGAGCCTTTATGATTTCTATGAGTGATAACCCGAGGGACCTAAGCATAATGCTACAACAGCTTGCAGACGGCAGCAAAGAAGTGGGACTAACGATGAACACCGAAAAGACCAAGTTAATGACCAACAGTGTAAAAGAAGATATATACATAGACCACAACCTCATTGCTTATGTAGAACGATACACGTATCTTGGACAAGTGATATCACCTCAAAACTTGACACAACAAGAAGTAGACACTAGAATCGGGAACTCATGGAAACGATACTGGTCACTAAAGGAAATAGTGAAGAACAACCAAATACCAACAAATATTAAGTCCAAAGTATTTAACACCTGTATCCTTCCTTGCCTTACATATGGATGTCAAACATGGGCCCTAACTGTCAAGGAAAGGAAAGCTCTCCAAGTATGCCAGAACAGTATGGAAAGAAGCATGTTGAATGTTAAACTTAGAGATAGAATAAAACTGGAGGACATTAGAAAGAGAACAAAAATAATCGACGTAAACCACACTATGAAAAAACTAAAGTGGAAGTGGACTGGCCACATGCTCCGAGACAAAAGAGAAAAATGGTCAAAAGACATCACAACATGGTACCCAAGAGACGGAAAAAGGAATGATGGTAGACAAAAAATGAGATGGGAAGACGAGTTCAGGCAGGTGGCTGGAGCCTTGTGGAGAAGACAGGCTCTGGACAGGGACGCGTGGAGGAATATGGGAGAGGCCTATGCCAAGGGCAACCGGACAAAACGTCTGCGGAGAAAGGCTAGCAGTAAGCAGTAAGTAAGTATTCGTTAAATTAATTTTGGAGCTTAGAGACACTAATGCATACTCAACATATTTTGAAAAATACTTATACATTATTTTACGGGAACTTGGATTTGGACCATAGTTGTAAGTTGTGGACTAAAGTTACCTGATTTTACGGTATATTATCATGCAATTAAATCTCCAACAAGAAATCAAACCATTACTGGAACAAATGCTCACGCGCGAATCTGTCATCAATCAATAACGTAGTGATTCAAATTTTGAACTTGCCCGTTACGCCGCCTTATGTAACTTTAGAAATCATCACATAAATATTAATTTCCGTAGAAAATGGCCACTGTTTCATTGAGAGGTTTCGACCAATGGAGCGCTCCCTACGCGCGAACCTGTGCCGACGTTTGGGCTAGGAATGGTTAGAGCTGACATGGGTAGAACTGTGGATGATGAAATCCGTATACATACATTGTTACGGAAATTGGTTTTATATATTAGTGAAAAGTTATAATATTCCTTGATTGTTTATTTTATATTAATATAAGTAGTTTTTTAATGTTAAAGTGGTGGTAGTTAGCTGTTTATTGTACACAACAGGTCTACATAAAATTTACAGAAATAGAGGTACAAAGGCGAACTTATCCCTGTAAGGGATCTCTTCTAGCTAAACTAAGCGTTCGAGTAGATGAGAGGAAAATTTAAGTCAGACAAAGTTACGGAAATAACACAAATATTAAAAAAAAACGGCCATATTATATTATTATATTATAAAAACGAATGATTTTTGACCATAATATTTTGTACATCTTCCTTCGTGAATTATTTTGTTCACTGTAAAAATAAATGTTTTAGAAGCTCTTTCATTATAATAGGTACCTTAATTAAACTAGTGACTAGACTTTCACATTTTGAGCTCTCTTTTGCGTTTTTGTACTCTCTGTATTGTTTTCCATCATGCTGTGAGGCAAGAAGTAAAAAAAAAATAGTCTCGAGGTATAATGAAGTGAAGTGGAAATGTCATAGCGTGTAGTGATTTTATTAAACCCGAGCTAAACTATGATACTTTTAAATTTACCTCTATATCTACAAAAAACAAAACTCATTCATATATGGATTCTAATAATATTCACAAAAATCATTTCGTAGCTATAATGTGACACCAACTCCTACGTGTACATTACTATCGGCCATAGCTTAATGTTAATTTAGTTTTAAAATCCTGCTTCTTTTTAAAATGAGTTTTATTATTTTTTAGGTTAAGGTTTTAAGTTTGTAAGTTCAGTTAGTGTTATGCTATTAAAATAAAAGTAGATAACAGTTCATAACTTGCATTACAAGGGCTAAATTGTATTGAACGCCGCCTCTAAACCATTCTAAAGCCTTCCCCGGTCTCGTACTGTATCAGTTGCTCGCTTGTTTCGGCGGGACTCTCGAAGTGGGGGTACGCGGAATAAAACCGCTATGCCTCGCTCCAGACACCACATTTCACAAACCGAAGTAGACGGGTAAAAAAAAAACAAAAAAAAAATGAAGGCGTTCCTTCTCATACTTGTGAGTGTGGCGGTGGTGAGTGCGAAGCCCACAGGAGAGGATGACGTCATCGGCTCCGTCATTGGAGTCGTCAAGAGCTGTGCTGAGGAAGACGTCGCGTTGTGTCTGAAGGTGTGTGCAGTGATGTGTGTCCTCTAGGATTTTTGAGTTGCTGAGTTTCCTTTTAGATCCTTAGCTTTTGTTGATTGATAACATTTAAATTTCCCTTTCTTTTTCAAAATATTGCAAATAAGCTCGAGTTATCAAGCTTACGTAATCACACTTGAATTTTAGGACTTTTTGAATACATTTTTAGGTCGGAAGTCCTATGTTTTCTTTTTAGAAATTCCATAACCTGATTATAAGGGTTAACATTTCAATTGAGATCCTTTGTAAAAAGTTTTTGAATCAAGTTTTATTGTAAAAACCATTAACATGTTGAGATCCTTTGCGACTTTTTTAGTGTACTTAATAGTTTTATTTTAGTTCATTTATAATTCAAAAACATTTTGCTCTTGAAGTATAACGATAGTAAGTAATTACTAAACAGTTAAAACAGAAAATCAGCGGATCGTAATTGCAGGTGTTAATTCTGCCATGTGTTCTGACTTTTTTAAAAATACCGTATAGTATTACAGAGTAGAGTTTATAGGGGTACCTAACAACATGTTTCTCGTATTTGCTTTTTTAGTTTTATTAAGTCAAAATCTAAAGCCTAAAACAAAACTTATCATGATTTACTTATAATACATTACACTAACGTATTTTAAGTTGGTTCAATTTAAAATACGATAAAATTTCAAACAACGCTTCATTGTTGATCAAATTTTCTTAACCTCTCAGTGTATGATAAGAAACCTGACCAAATTTTTTGTCACCTTATCGCATTTTTTTCGAAAACGATTTCTTCTGCTCTATCCAACCTAGGTTTGAGCTCACGATTTTTGAACACCATAAACATATTATTCCCTCAAAATAGCATCTTCTCCAACATAATATTCAAAAAAACGTATCACCAACAGGAACGCGCCTTGAAATACGTCGAAAACCTCGCTACCGCCCGGGAAGTCAATATTGCTGATGGCATCAGCCTCCTTGGCTCCGGCTCCCCCCGCTCAGCCCGCTCCTTCGAACCTCTGCCTGAAGACCCAGCTGCCCGGGAAAACCAAGTGGAGTCCAGACTGCTTGACGCCACAGCCGACTTCTTGGAGAACCATGTGATTCAGCTGCGGATGCCTAAGAGCACCGTCGAAGATGTCAAGAGGTCGCTTGAGGAAGGTCAGTGTTGAAACGTATTTTGGTTCTGTGCTTCCTATGTACATAAATGTGTATAGTTGAATTTTTTTTATTGTGATCAGCTTAAAAGATTTGAACTATAAATGAGATGCTATTTGGGCAGTTGTTGCTAATTTTTAAAAAGTTAAACTACGTGTAATTTGTAACTGCACACGTATCAAAGCTTTAAAAGCTCTTTTCAACAAGTTGATGCGAATATTATGTTTATTTTTACAGCTGATAAGTCTCTAAAAATTACCATTAGGTACTTATAGTACGGGCGCTAAATTTGCAACACAAAAAGTTAAAATTAGGCGTTTGTAATATAAAAAAAAAACAAAGATGAAAACATACTCAAAGCGTCAATTGTTCATAGATACAAGACAAAATATAACACAAGTAATTGATCAAAACTACAAAATTCTTCAATACAGTTTTGCAAATATTACATGTTCCTATTATCATTCTAGTAACACTAACATTTTTGTAAAAAAAAACAACTTCCGTTACCAAAAACAAAAGAATCGTTTGTTCACCGCAATTAATAGTTATACAATACAAGAGTTCTTGTTACGATTCGTATCTGGAGCATTAATTATAATATAGTGGTCAAAACCGGACCGAAATAAGTGAAAGTTTGGCATGGAACTGTAATTATTTTTTGGTACTTCCTTCGCCCTGCCCAGGTGCTTTTCAATTCATGAGAATGAGAACATACTAAGTAGAAAATCGTGTTTGCAAATTGAATAAAATTATACCAATTGTCTTACCTTTGTCAACAAGATAAAGATACTTTAACAAGACCGCCAGGAAATAGAACAATGCCCCAAAACATCTTATTTCATTGTTGCAATATTACGAAACATCGATGAATCGCTTACAGACAAAATTATGTCGACAAATAAAACAGTTAGATCACAAGCTGTTAAAAAAGTTGCCGTATCTTTTATTTATTTTCGATAACTGGTTTCGGTCACTACGCCGCTCCATTGATACGCACAAAAAAAACATAATTAGAAGCTGTTGAAGATTTAATGGTCGATGATTCATCAATCGACTCATTATCTTTATTGATTTCTTTATGTAGTAGGAGCATAAAAAAATTGGAGCAACAAGACTTTCTAAGGTATAAAGATTTCTAAATTACATTATTTTAAGCATGCAATAACAGAAACAAACTGCTTGCGTGATATGATATACCACTCCATAAAGAAGTAGGAAACATTACGTAAAACTTTAAAAAGAAACGATTTGAAGCACTCTCGCCAAATTAAATTAAATTCTGCAGAAAAACCAGTTTTACAGATGCGTGTGTGAGAATATTAAAATAGAAAGTTCGCAGTTATGGTAAGCGAGATATTAATTAGTACATAAATGAGCAATAAAATTAAAATTGAGCTGAGAAATTCGTAAACGGACTTAAATTGTGAACGGACATCCGTATCTCGATCATCTAGAGAACGTACGAGTACCTACGTACAGAGAAGAGGCTAGAAATCTCAATGGGCAAACAGGTCTTGCAGGAGTTTCTCTAACCTATTAACAAGCTTGATTATGGTGGAAAGCGGACGGATGGTCAAGTCTAGTTTTTGCCACATTTCCATAGTACTCGCAAGTATGTAGGACTACATGTAACTAGTTTTAGAGATCCGTTAACAAGCCGTGATCGAAATCTCGATCGAGGATCGAGTAAAAGTGTCGCTCCAGGCGTTGACGAAATATGGAAGTAGGCTTGAGCTTTCGAATCGTAAGGTCCGGTAACCGATGCACTTTCTAGATGAACAAGACTGTTATGCAAACTGGACATAACATGAATTACAATGAAAGCGACATTGTTTAAAGTTCACGCGCTGAATTACAATCACAAGTTTCAATTACAAATTTCCTTTGAATCGTCAGTAAGTCGAATTTAAATATTTCCTTTGGAATGTGGCACTTCTTACTCCACTTTCGAGTTATGTCGGCCGCTAGGTTTAATACTGTTTATAGTCACTTTGACGTACAAGTTTAATTTTACCGTTTTGATGTCATGTCTTGTTAAGTTAAACGAATGATGTCTAGTAGACAAAGCGCTGTCTAAACTTAGGAGTATGACGTTTAACACTCAAGATTCATAATCATGGACAGATTTAATTTTGAGGAACGAAAAAAAAGTTTAATTACTGGATTACAGCACCTAAAGTAATTTCATAATTAGTAATTTTTTTTTGCGTTCCTCTAAATTTGTCCATGAGTGTAGATGACAACTTAGTTAACCTTTTCATAATGTTTCCCTGAGAAAATAGAAGTACCTATATGTACAGTCACCACACGGGATTGTTATGCCATTTAGGGTTCTTGCTTAATTGGAAATTCTATAGCTTAAGTATTGAACAATCAATTTAGCTAACACCCCAAATGGCACAACAATCGCGGAGCTTGATGGTACCAGAGAGAACCAAATAAGAATTCTAAATATTTTATTTTCAGGTCGTGGCAAGAAGAAGAAGCTGAAGCAGTTGCTGCCCATCCTCGGCCTCCTGCAGCTCAAGATCCAGTCCCTCATCCCTCTGTTCCTCGGCATCATCGCTTTCGCCGCCGTTAAGGGTCTGATGCTCGCCAAGGCCGCTCTCCTCGCCTCCGCCCTGGTCCTCCTCAAGAAGCTGCTGTCTAAGCATGAGAGTCATGAGAGCTACGAGGTTGTGGCTCATCCTCACCATGAAGAGCACTTCAGCCACGGCGGTGGTGGCCACGGAGGCTGGGGACGGTCGGCTGACGCCCAGAACATGGCCTACAACGCCTACGCCAACTGATACCTAAGATAGTTTAAGAAAGTTGATCCACCGATCAACTAGTCTATTTATCTTGGTTAGTCTAGTTCGGACCTCAGATCGAGATTTAATTTATTGTCATTATTTATTTAACTTATTGAAATCAAATGTTAATTTAATTGTGTGAATGAGTGAATCTTGTCTTCTTTTTGTACATTCATGTCTTTTCATCTTGTTGTCTTCTACTGCAAAGTACCTGCTATTTTTATTGTATGTTTATGTTTCTTAGTACAAATCATTATAGCTTTAATTTTATCACCACCTTTATAATTATGTACATATATTTATATTTAAGTACTTATACTAATGTGTTCATCATAACTAGTCGTATTATTATTATGTATCTCTATAATTTCTCTTTTCCATATATTATGTAATTGTATATTATTGTATTGTATTATTTTATACATATATTATCTTTTGTAAATATGTTTCATATCGAAGTATATGTGTAAATCATTATTAATGCATCTTCGTTTAAAATATGATTATATTGTATATATGTACCTATATTACATTTTCATATATACTTTGTAAGTATGGACCTATTAATTATGTAAATATTAATATGTGAATCTTTCTATTTCTTTCTCTTTATTTTTTTTAATTGTACAAATATTTTCTTCGTTTATTATTATATTATAATATCATAATGGGCCATGCATAAACTAAAGATGAAAATATATCAGTCATTCATATTTTACTCTGACGTTTCATTTTATTAAACCTGTTGAAAATATAAATTAAAAATCTTATTACATCATCATATGATTCAACTAACAAGGAAACCTACTCTAATGTCTGGCTTCTATTTGATTTATTTTTATATAATTATGTTATAGAGTAGTTTAAAATAACAGACACGAATGTTATTTTAGCTGTCCAAACTCAACTTATTGGAAAAAATTGTACTGAAAAGTGACCAAACCCTCTATCGATTAAAAAAACATGTTTTTAGTACCAATGCTACAAAACCAAGCCATGATTAATGCTAGCCTTATGGAACTGCATCCAACTACGAGTATATGCATATAAAACTATGACATAGCAACAAAACTCAGTATCATTAATATAATTAAACTTCCACACCACCTAAAGTCTAAAACAAAAGATTAGTTACATTTCAATAACCAATAAAATTCTTGTGCGTTGGATTCTCTTCGCTAAACTAAATCCCTGGCACATTTATACGGCCGCAAATGCAACTCGGGCTGAAAATGAAAGCACTTTATGTGGTATTGTGGCTGCAGCTTAACTTTCTGCCACAGATCACATGAGATTTAGTGGTGGGAAGAGGAACTCAAGTCTTTTCAATTTAAAGCTTAAAATGTAAGTACTCGACTCAGTCTTTCAAAAGTCTGTGTTCGAAAAACGTCCGGGTCTTTAAATGACTCGAAGTTTTGGGTGTAGAAATATTTTACATTATCCAAAAATAGGTAAAAGCTGTAAAAACAACAGCAAATTGTGTCACAAGGGATGGCTCATATCAATAACGATGACATATTTACGGTGTGGGCGTAAATTTAATTCTAAAATAAAATTAATAAGTTGTTTTGTATACCAATTACGTACGTCCCTGCACGTCATTTTTCGAAAAACTTTTCAGATTTCTGTAGTTAGAACTCGAGAATTTCTTAAAGGCTCGTGCTTGTAACAAATCTAATACCTTTAAACGAGCAATTCTTGTTTATTAAAGTGAAAACTTCTTTAACGGCGCTGAGGACTTTTTGTGATGGGAAAAAAATGTCAAACTCGTAACAGGTGTCACGTGACCGTAAGACGTAAGACGTAACCCTCTCTTTCTACCGCCCGGCGAAAATAGTAGTAGTAGTGTAGTAGTAATCACTTTATTGTCCACAACACAGGTTTACATAATAATATTCACAGAAATAAAGGTACAAAGAAAATGAAAGGAAATGTATGCCTGAGCCTGCTGTTTCGTTTAGGCGGCGCAGGGCGCTTGCGTGACGTCACGTGTGACGGTCACTGTTACAATGTCATTGTGTTTTTCTTTTTTGATTTAAATGCCAGCTAGTGAGTTTCCCTCAAACTGATATTAATATAACTCTAGTACTTACAGTGATGTGCTTAGAGGTATCAAATAATGCAACGAAATAACGCTGGATGGCGTTAACCTCAATTATACATAGTGCTGCAAACATTATGCACTAGATGGCGCTGTTATTAATATTTTGAGTACCAATGTCGTTGAGTTTTCACTTCTGCCGGCACTCCCGGAGTGCAACCCGTTGTTTATTTCTATATATATTTGTTTATTTATCTATATATTTCGGGGATCTCGGAAACGGCTCTAACGATTTCGATGAAGTGGTTCTTTTAAGGACTCCAAAGACTCTTAGCCTCTTTGTGCGTTTAGTTCCAGTCTTTTGCCAACACTAGCGTAGTAGTCTATGCTTTCTGCTAATGCAGTTTCTATGTTAGATAGGCTAAGTTTCTTTTGTGTCCAAGTGGTATGAGCAACAAGTATTCCACATAGGTACTTCAGCACACGCGCTAATGACGCCGGAGCCGCTTTGCTCGGAACTACCGTCGAGTTTGAATTTGAGTCGGAAGTCTACCTTAAGTAAAAAATAATGGGAAGCAAGGAAGTCTTCTTCGTGGTCGATACCTCATGTCTGAGGGACGTGACTCCTATGAGTTATTCTTCCTACCACTGCTCTCCAGGCTTCTCGATCTTCGGCCATCTGCATCGTTGCCTGGAGCGAAGGAAAGAAGGAAGGAAGGAAGCAAGGAAGTAGGTATATGGTATAAAATACCATACGATGCGTTGCCAGCCTTTAAGATGAGATTACGCTCTTTTCTTGGAAATTCAAATGCATCATAAAGTGTAGCTATCAAGCCGATGGTAAATTATAAACTGACATACTTATAAGACTTTGTTCTAATACTTCTAATAGTATTGATGGTAAATTAATAAATTACTTAGTTTTTGATCCGACCCCTACGGGTTTTTTTTAAAGACATTTCATTCTCGTTCCACATAAAAAAAAAAAAAAATTCAGCCTTTATACGTCCCACTGCTGGGCACAGGCCTCCTCTCAGGCGCGAGAGGGCTTGGGCTATAGCCCCCACGCTAACCCAATGCGGATTGGAGGCTTCACATACCTACACCTTAAAAAAAATCATTGTTAAAAATTTGGGTAATGTACGGAACCCTTGGAATGCGAGTCCGACTCGCACTTGACCGGTTTTTACATACTATACTGAACTGTCACCCTTTACATGAGAACATCAGCGCCCTCTTGACAATGATCATCATACACAAATACAAATAAATACACTTACTTACTTACTCGCGCGATGACCCAAAATGAGAGTCTTGGCCTCCAACACAAGATCACGCCATTTTAATCGGTCCTGCGCGGATTCACGCCAGTTTTCACTGACGCCGAGCTCCCGGAGATCAGCCTCCACTCGATCCGCCCATCGATACTTAAGACAAATAAATACAAATAATTTATTGAGAAAAATATAGTACAGTGGTTGATCTTATAGACTAAGAATTATTAATACTGGTCAAGCTTTACCTGTATGCATTAAGGACGACAAGCACGTTATATTGCCTTTTCGATAGCCGGCGGGCAGTGGGTCAGCGGGTCTTGGTATGCGCGTCGGGTTGCTGACCCATTTTATGCGTCCACGCAGTGTAAGGTCAGGATTTTCTCTGACGTGCCAGGATTTTGGTCTTTTGTTAGGATTGCGGTGGACTTGGCGAGTGTCAGGGTCTTTACAAGCTTTTTATTAACTTGCAATGTATGTACATATGTTTGTACGGGTCAAGTGTTGCAAGTTAAAGACCCACTCCCCGACTTCCAATGAAGTTGAAAATTTGCATACATATGCAAGTCGGGTGCCAAATTGGCTGTGGAAAAAATATAGCCTATGGTGGCGAGTCAAGGAGCTAGTGGCCCACGAAAGGGTTTAGAATAAGTAAAGGATTTAATGGGCGCTTTAATCTTTATCATGAAAATGGTAACGTACGGTAAATCGTAGACAATATCGTCCAACAAAACTGTCAGTCGTTTTATTAAAATGTAACAGAAATTATTTGCAGAACCCACAGATAATAATACATGACAAATAAATAAAGATCCTAAGTCAAAAAACACAAATGACATAATAAATCATACTTTTAAAAAGCGACATCTTTGTTCTACACGTGCGAACTAAAACAAAAGAAAGCTTTCTAAACACTTACAGGAAGACTCATCCACATCGTATAGATACGGGCATAATAAGTTAGTTTACATTGCATTACAATGTAAGTAATATTAAGTTAGTTAAGTATTATAGAAAAGCCAAGTACAAAAATACAAAAAAAAAACATGTTTTCTTTTATTTTTATTTGCAAAATTTAATATGTATCTCAGCGCCATCTATGAGAAAACGTTTGAACTGCAATCACGGCCAAGTTTGTTTACAAAACGAACAGAAGTTCAAGGCTTCGCCGCGCGGGTCGTTTTACCGTCTGGCAGCGGTCAGTGCCCGAGAAAAAAACAACTGAGACTGTAATAATGCATTTTGTGGTATTTATTCTTTTTTCAGCGTTGACTGCTAGTTTGGTAGCCCTGTTTATATTTTTTTGCCTTTTGCGTAGGTCTATCATTTAAAATAATTGTCTAGTCATTTAGAAAGAAAAAAAAGGCATTCTAAATATCCAAATAGGGTTTATGTACTAGACATTACATTTATGTACCTACACAATTAGGTACACATTATCAGATTGACAGTAAATTAATTTGCAGTCCTATTCATATTCAAAAACGTTTAATAAATTATATTGCGCGGAATACATAATATTTGTATTTAATTAATCGTTTGATTTATTTATTAGTATTACCTATGTCCAAATATTTATTTATAAACACTACAAACAATAAACAACAAAACATCAATGCCAACCTCATGCCAACATTACAGTCGATTCATATTCCCCGCTGTTTACTCAAAGTTAGGTAATTCTGTTCTTTTACTATCAAGGTTACTACGTCCATTCAAGTTACGTGAGGTTGCTGTCGTTTTATTGCAACCGACGCGGCCTAGATGGCGCAACGGAGCTTGTTTTGTTTCTTTTTGTGTTGGCAAGTGTTGGATTCGTTTTTTGAATGATATAGCAGTTTTTGTTGGGATGAGGTTGGTTACTGTTATAGATGAACATTTATGCGGAAAATTTTCTAAATGTTGGAAATGTTCTTAGAAATTAATGGAATAAACTGATAGAAATTATTCTTTTGGAACCAGAAATTTATTAAGTTAAAAAAGTAAAATAAATACTTTCATTAAGATACAAACGTTATAAATATCATGGTTGTCAAAAATCACGGTATTTAATTTATAGATTTATTTTAAAGTGTTGAGGCGGTATTTTTCCGATGATCCAAAATTATAACGTACTTTATTCGAATTCAAAGCTGCTTCATTAGGGCTGTGTGTTGGACCACAATACATAATGTGATAACCACAAAATTTTCTTCACTGGCTATTAAACCAGTTTTATTTTATAACTAAAAACCTTCAAAGGCTTCGTGTTACTCGAAGTTCAAAGGCGTCATACTCGTTTATATCAATGTTATGGGGCAGGAACTTTGTCAAATGAACCTACATGCTTCCTACTATTCAAAGGTTCAATTCAGATTACAACTGCAGCGACTCTGCAGATTTATATGTATCATAAAAACAGAAAACAGTGATTCATTAAAAAAACTCTACGATCTTGAAACTAAATTAACAACCAAAAATTGTTAATAAATTTTGTATTACACACAGAAATTACGTTGTATGAGTAATTATAATAATGAAAGAGAGCATAAAATCTCGTACTTAAAGTGAAAGTATACATGAAAACGCAATTTAACATTTTATATGAAGCGTGGATTTTGGGCAGGCTTTTGACATGGTCGGTCCGGTCACGGGCATTAGATTTAGATTACGATGAAGGTACCGTGACGAAAGGAGCCAGATTAGTTCTTCATATGTTGTTTGAACTTGGCAATAATAATAAAAGCATGAACGTGATTCATTTAGAGTTATAGTCGAACGAGCGAGCGAAGCGAAGTGAAGTTCTTACATTCGACTTTGAACACACGGCTGGCTAGGGGCACGTCCCGGCGTTTCGATGTTTTTAAGCTGAACTATCAGAGAATAGTTTGATACTCAATAACTTAAGTAAATTTGTTATAATTTAAATGAAACTGGATGAACGTATAGTCGAGGGCATTATATTTTAGTCATTAAATTTTAAGCAGGCTCGAACAAGAGGTTATTGAGCCAGAAAAGCTTAAAATACTAAAAAGCCATTTGTGAGGGGTCTTACTATTCTGGTCATTTTAATTGCAAGAAAGTATGGTCGAGTTTGGTATCAAATGAAAGTGCTCGGTTTGTTACGCATTTATAATATTGTTTTTTTAATTTAAGATTTTTTTTCAAAAATGATGACAATTTTTGGAATGCATGATGGCGGCCATGCACTGTGTCATAAAAGTCGTCACGGATGTCGTTTTATAGGCTTTAGGGGGCGCAGATTTCGAAAATGATGACCATTTTGGATACCAAAATGGCGGCCATGCACTATGTCATAAAAGCCGTCATGGATGTCCTTTTATAAGTTTTAGGAAGTGCAGATTTCGAAAATGATGACAATTTTGGAATCCAAGATGGCGGCCATGCACTATGTCATAAGTCGTCATGGATGTCGTTTTATAGGTTTTAGGGGGCCCCGATTTCGAAAATGATGACCATTTTGGATTCCAAAATGGCGGCCATGCACTATGTCATAAAAGTCGTCATGGATGTCGTTTTATAGGTTTTGGGGGGCGCAGATTTCGAAAATGATGACCATTTTGGTTTCCAAAACTTTCATCATTTAAAAAAAAACTTAATATAAAAAAATAATATTTCATACAATCGCGATACCATAGAGAGCTCTTCAGTCGAGCACCGTGTTAAGGCAACAAAGCTTGCTGAGTTGCCCAAGTAGGCACGAGACTGAAAAGCTTGACTACATCACTATTGTATACTTTTAATACTTAAAACTACAATAATACTTTTGTAATACTTTTTCTACAAGTCAACATAAATAATACTTTAAAGTCTTTAAACTAGTAGACTCATACAAACAAACCAAACCAAAAGTATACAGCTAAGATACGCGAGTATATAGCCGCGATACCTTCATAATGGTACGCGCCCCGGCCGCCGCGCCCCGCGCCCCACGGCGGGTTGGTCAACGACACCTTCTCGTAACTCATGAGGCCCTGGTACTTGCCCCTTGCTAAATTCAATTTTTAAAAAGTTTTTTTTCTCGATTTTAGCCACCGTAGCTTATAGAGACTAACAAGTAACGCTAAGCGGTTTTCGTAGTCTATGGATATTTATATATTAAGGGTGTCACATGCGCGTTCTTGACTTATGAAGCAATTGTTCCTACAATACAACCTAAAATAATAAATGTGTAAACCGAGCACTTTTATTTGATACCAAACTCGACCATACTTTCTTGCAATTAAAATGACCAGAATAGCAAGACTCCTCACAAATAGCTTTTTAGCACTTTCAGCTCTTCTAGCTCAATAACCTCTTGTTCGAGCCAGCTCAAAATTTAATGGCTAAAATATAATGCCCTCAACTATACGTTCACCCAGATTCATTTAAATTAGAACATTTTTACTTAAGTTATCGAGTATCAAACTATCCTCTAATAGTTCACCTTAAAAACATCGAAATGCCGGGACGTGCCCCTAGCCAGCCGTGTGTTCAAAGTCGAATGTAAGAACTTCACTTCGCTTCGCTCGCTCGTTAGATAATTACTGTATCTTAGAAGTCATAACATATTCCTATAAGAAATACAGCAGGTGTTACTGGAAACTTATAAAAAATACACGAATTCAACTGATTTGGTTTCCCAAACAATACTTCCACAACTTTCGAGGCATTCTTTAAAAAGGTCTACTTTGTTGGAGACTTGACTCGTAAGGCAGCTACCCTAATTACTTAGGTACAGAAATCTGTATCATATAGGTACCTTTTGTTAACTTCAATGCTTTGATTTATTAAACCAAGGCAGCGGTAGCGCAATGCCAAAGATTTAAACGCCTGTGGGTAGTGTGGGTTAGCGGAAACCGATGTCCAGGATAGAGCGAAGTGGAAGGTTAAAAGTAGAAGTGGACCCCGTCACAGTACGGGACAAACGCTAGGAGGATGATACAACGTTATCATGCCAAATATTGGATTATTAGCTTTAGCAGAATTCACTGATTTAAACTTTCACGTTTTATACACATTATTAAATTGTACAAACGGGACTTCAATCGAATATCGTTAGTGTTGTGTGTCGACAGAGTAACGTCCCTAGTGCGAAAAACGTTCTTTCAAACTGATAAACAAGACCAAGTGCGGGTAGTTCGAAAAACTCGCGCGGCTAGAAGATGTTGATGTCTGTAGCCAGTCATAGTCTAATAAAACATGGTCTTCCATTCCCAGAGTGACACGGGGCTACGTCACAACAACATGGCCGCTATATATAGCGCTATCGCATATTATCATATAGCGCTGTCGCATGATGACGTAAGCCCGTGTCAGTTAGGTGACCTAGAAAAGACGGGAATGGAGTACCAGGCGGAGTATATTATTATACCATGGTAGCCAGTCTTCTCCGAGACCACGGGGACAACGCCGTCCTCGAAACGTCGGAGGTAAATCTTAAAACTTAAATACGCGATTAAGTCCCGTTGTACAATTTAGCATCATTGTTTAAAAAAACGCATAACGCATTTGACAATGTTCTGGACTGCCTCAATCGGATTCGCACCTGAAAAAGTTGTGGCAAGTAAACACAATGGCCATATGTTAAGAAAGCGGTTTTGTAAAAAAAAGTACCTACATGACGGTACTCGGAAACCAACGGTACTCTTGCAAAAAGCAATTTTAAAACATATTGGGAGATAAAATGCCAGTAATAATTTAAGAGTTGAACTTGTTTGGACTTGATTGATCGTTACCAGACAGGCACTATGTTCTGACACTTCGTGAGTAATTAGCTTTCGGCTTCTTTGAATTTTAATTTTACCATTACTTGTAATACAATTTGCAATTCAACATTTCTCTTAAGAGCGCTATTACATTTCGGCGTTGAGCGAGTTTAGGTATTTTACGCGCTGCGGCAGGCCGTGCGAGCTCAGTACGCCGATCCCTTCTACCACACTCGCACTAAAATGATGGATTAAACATTCTTGATCCTTCGCGAAGCATATTGAAATCAACCATAACAACACTAACTGTACTTAACTTTTAAAGTTCTAAAACTGTTATTTGGTAAGTACGAAAATACTAAATGCAGTGCAAATGTATATAGGGGCTGTTCATAAATTACGTCATCTATTTTTGACGATTTCATCAAGCTTCGGATGAATCTGTTTCCTCCTACGTCATGTTACCATCATCCGATGTCCAGACCCCCCCCCCCCCACTCCTCCCATTTGAAACGACGTAATTTATGAATAGCCCCATACTTGTACTTATGAAGGTATATTACTCGAAAGAAATTATAGGTACCTACTCGCTTATTTACATGTTTCGTCATTGCATTTGGTACCTATAGGTTGTAAAGTTTGTATCAACGAGGGTTTAAAAACGAACTGGTACTGAGGATCTGATGATGATTAAGGTGGTCACGGATACCAATCAACCATGTAGTAACATGATTAGGCTCGTTTGATTCGTCTCAACAAGATCTTTGACACTGAAGATACACAGGGTCTGATGATGGAGCTGGAAGGTGGCCACGGGTACCAGTCTATCATGTAACTAAACAACTTCGTGTTTGGGCTCGTTTGATTCGTCTCAACAAGATCTTTGACACAAGACAGTCCTGAGGGTCTGATGATGGAGCTGGAAGGTACCATTACCAATCAACCATGCAACTAAACCACATCGTGTTTAGGATCGTTTGATTCGTCTCAACAAGATCTTTGACACAAGATAGTACTCAAGGTCTGATGTTGGAGCCGGAAGGTGGTCACCGGTACCAATCAACCATGCAACTAAACCATTTCGTGTTTAGGCACGTTTTATTCATCTCAACAAGATCTTTGACACAAGGTAGTACTCAGGGTCTGATGATGGAGCGCGAAGGTGGCGACGGGTACCTGTCTATCATCATCAGCTCCATCATCAGACCCTGAGTAGTATCTTGTGTCAAACATCTTATTGCGACGAATCAAACGAGCCCAAACACGAAGTGGTTCAGTTACATGGTAGACTGGTACCCGTGGCCACAGTCCAGCTCCATCATCAGACCCTGAGTACTAACTTGTGTCAAAGATCTTGTTGCGACGAATCGAACGAAGCCAAACACGAAGTGGTTTAGTTGCATGGTTGATTGGTACCGGTGACCACCTTCCGGATCCATCATCAGACCCTCAGTACTACCTTGTGTCAAAGATCTTGTTGCGACAAATCAAACGAGCCCAAACACGAAGTGGTTCAGTTACATGGTAGACTGGTACCCGTGGCCACAGTCCAGCTCCATCATCAGACCCTGAGTACTAACTTGTGTCAAAGATCTTGTTGAGACGAATCAAACGAGCCTAAACACGAAGTGGTTTAGTTGCATGGTTGATTGGTACCGGTGACCACCTTCCGGCTCCAACATCAGACCCTGAGTACTATCTTGTGTCAAAGATCTTATAGAAACGAATAAAACGAGCCTAAACACGAAGTGGTTTAGTGGCATGGTTGATTGGTACCGGTGACCACCTGCCGGCTCCATCATCAGACCCTGAGTACTATCTTGTGTCAAAGATCTTGTTGAGACGAATCAAACGAGCCTAAACACGAAGTGGTTTAGTTGCATGGTTGATTGGTACCGGTGACCACCTTCCGGCTCCATCATCAGACCCTGAGTATTATCTTGTGCCAAAGATCTTGTTGAGACGAATCAAACGAGCCCAAACACGAAGTGGTTTAGTTTCATGGTTGATTGGTACCGGTGACCACCTTCCGGCTCCATCATCAGACCCTGAGTACTATCTTAAGTCAAAGATCTTGTTGAGACGAATAAAACGAGCCTAAACACGAAGTGGTTTAGTTGCATTGTTGATTGGTACTGGTGACCACCTTCCGGCTCCATCATCAGACCCTGAGTACTATCTTAAGTCAAAGATCTTGTTGAGCCGAATCAAACGAGCCCAAACACGAAGTGGTTTAGTTGCATGGTTGATTGGTACCGGTGACCACCTTCCGGCTCCATCATCAGACCCTGAGTACTATCTTGTGTCAAAGATCTTGTTGAGATGAATCAAACGAGCCCAAACACGAAGTGGTTTAGTTGCATGGTTGATTGGTACCGGTGACCACCTTCCGGCTCCATCATCAGACCCTGAGTACTATCTTAAGTCAAAGATCTTGTTGAGACGAATAAAACGAGCCTAAACACGAAGTGGTTTAGTTGCATTGTTGATTGGTACTGGTGACCACCTTCCGGCTCCATCATCAGACCCTGAGTACTATCTTAAGTCAAAGATCTTGTTGAGCCGAATCAAACGAGCCCAAACACGAAGTGGTTTAGTTGCATGGTTGATTGATACCGGTGACCACCTTCCGGCTCCATCATCAGACCCTGAGTCAAATAAATACATATAGAATGTCAGGTCGTTTCAAATATTTTTAATCCTGTCCGGTAGTTTATTAAACTGTATCATTATAAATTATAATACTATAAAAACGGTGCTAGGATCAAAGTCTCTCGTTGCGGTTTACACGCACACAGTATAGCGTTTTACACGGCGCCCGCCGCACACAATGATAAAAAACCTCGTCGTCGCCGTTGAAAATGTGCGGAGCCGACCGACACACGTCCTGCCTCTACAAGCTCTGCCGCGGCACTGAGCTGGCGCAGCGCGCGTCATCGGTAATATAGAGTAGTTTTCAAAAAATTGCCAAAAAATTATAGTAGAATTTCATAAACACTAATGTATACCAACAGTATAAGCAAACGTTGCAGATTGCTTGAGTATGAAAATGACTTCGATATTAAGTAGATTTTCGTAGGAATTGACACTTGTTTCGGAGAGAAAATCGAGTTCGTTTTACTTTGATTTTCTCTTTCTCAAAGGTATGTAGGAAAAATATAGTTTGATATGCCTAAAGTACAGGGTATTAGTAATACAAAATAGCCAGGTTTAGCAGAGTAAAATTCTCAACATTTCCAAATAAGAGCTCGCCATTCAGTGCTTCACGGGGTTTTTCGGAAACGACCATCAGAAAAAAAATCATTACTAATTTAATAAGTCCTTTTTCTAATATTTACAACGATATTTATAAAGATAAGAAGACGCTTTTACTGGAACACGTACTCATTGTTTCTAATAATGAGCGCAAAGTCCTGAATTTCGTCGACTAGTATCATCAATTTTGCATTATTTCGACTTTTCTTGTAAGAGCGCTCTTAAGAGAAGCTGAATAAAATTAGGCTTAAGATGCACTTGTAAGTTTTGCTTACGTAAGTGGGACAAAGCTATTTGTTAGAATGAGATAATGATATTCATATCTCATTCTGTAGTATAGCAGCACTTACGTAAGTAAACCTTACAAGTGTATCTTAGGCCTTAAGGTACCGTTCAGAACCAGCACTAAAGCTGCAATAGGCCTGTTGACAAATTTTGAAATCCCTTTTATTATTGTCGGTACACTTGTATTGGTTCCGAAAAAAACAATATTTCAGCTATACTCATAAGATTTAACATAAATAATTGCATTTTATTGTAGCTAGTTTAAAACTCGCGCGAAAACGCCTCGCACGACATTTGTGACGTCACCATTTAGTTGGTGGTAGGGTGGTAGATATTGTTTACATACTTACAGTTACGAATTTCCCTTGAATCCGAATGATATTGTTAATTCAGCACCATATATTACGATTAGGGATGATAAATACATTACAAAAAATTATCACAATAGGTAACTCATTTTACACAAAAACTCTCACACGGTTGCAATTTAAGATGAATTATTTAGATACATGTAAATTTTGAGTGAAAATCACCATCGCCGGTTTTCCTTTTTAATTTTTATTTTTTTCTAGTTACGACAGCCAACATGGCAATGATAGTTCCATTCGGCCAAATAATTAAAAAATTATGTTGGTGAAATATCGTATTATTTAGATAATAACAAATAGATATCTCCTTTATATCGTGTAATAATATTTTTTGGACGTAATAAATGTTTAGTGGCGAAATAACATTTTTTTTGCACCTTCGAACTCTTTGGCGAGAACGTATGGATTTCGGTCAATGAGGTTGTCTATGTTGCTCTAAGAAATATGTTATGGATTGATGACGTCACTGTTTAGAACGCTTCTGATTGGCGTTTCAGTAATAATGGCCGATTGGAGAATTTTGCAGTTTTATTTTATTGAATATATTAATAATCCTTCAGTTTATACTGAGATTGGGCCATTTTTTAGAATCATATTAACATATATGTTTCTTTGTAACCATTATTTCCGTGATTATTTGTTACTTGCAACAGGCCTATTCTTGTTGCTGCCCGGATTTTTGACAATTTCGGCAGCAATGTAATGGGCAGTTAAGTATGTCACGCTGCAGGACTGCTTCAGTAGTGCTGGTATAGTCTGAATCCCAACTAGGGATTGCAGAACCGGTACTGTTTAAAATAATCGGGATTTTCGGTACCAGGCAAAAATGGAACCGGGATTTATATTGTACCATTGTTTGAAGAAAGATTTATGGTCGTTTTACGCGTTTTTTTACTGAAAATTGAGGAAAAACAGATTTCTGAAGGCAGTCCCGAAAGTACCGAAAATAGCGGGATTTTAATTTTGAAATCCCGGTTCTCTGCTTGGCTCTAAATCCCGGGAATTCCCGGTACTTTCGGTTCCGGTATTTCCCGGGAGCAAATCCTAATCCCAACGGTACCTTAACACGATCACGCAGTACTCCGTAATCTCGTTACTAACTATCTATTAATTGACTATCTTTTTTAATTAACTCTCTCTTAACTAGTCTGTTAAATATTCAGATTGTACCTAATAAAAACAGGCTTTGAAATTGATATTTCTGTCCTTCTTTAACCTAGTTCACTTTCAAGGAAGAAATTCTGTATTTGGGTGTATTAGGTAGGTCGCTCTACTTTATTCTGTAAAATTTTCTATCAGTCTATATCCACTGAATTTGCAAGTTAAGCCTATAAAGGCATGAGATACATAACCTAAGCTAGTGCTACAAGGAAAAGCACTAACTTTCTTGCGATCAATGAACCTGAGCCAGTGTCAATGACCTCATATCACAGCTTCGCAGACAACAATACAAATAGCTCATGACATTCTGAACACAACATGTGTCTTGAGAATAACTATGAAACAAGGTTAAACGTCGAAGATACAATCGAGTTCACAAACATATTATTATGTACAAGCTAACGTTTCAAAAATATATGTACTTACATGACTCTAATCCATATATGCCCAAAACTTGTTTTAACTCTAAACTCCTTGAGGTTACAGACTCATTGTCCCAGTAATTTTAATGATTAGGAGCGAGTTTTATCCAGTGGGTCGAAAACGATCCAATGGGTATATATGGCTAAGATATATTCATATTCATTCATACTGACAATAAGGTCGTCGGTACTTTATATTTAATTTTATCATAAAATTTTGTGATTGCATTTGAAATAGTTAAGGAAGATGAGGACACAGTTTTCCTTATTTCGATATTAGTAACATAATACACCGTGTTTTTTTTGATTTCCGTTAATTTCAAGGGTGCATTCCTGAGCTTAAATCAAGTAACTTTCTCAAAGACACCGATGTTCTAATTAAGTCCATTTCGGAGATAGTCCATAATTTATTTTTTTCCTATAAGGCCTCTACAAGCGTGTACACTTGCCTTAGGGCCGGCTTACATATTGATTAGTGTTTAGAATGAGTTCATACATTTGCTACTAAACTTAAGTACAATCTCGGTCGATTGATGTACGAAATGACATTGATATGTCACAGATTTCAATTGTTTGGTTGAGTTAAATGTAATGCCCGTGTTACAACAACGCTATATGCTACATTTAATTACTTTTTAAACAAAAAAAAACAAAAAAGAAAACAAAAAAATTTTTTTTTTTTGAAAATTAACTATGCCATTTAGTTCTTATAAACGTACTTAACTATACCCCGAAGTTAACGGAATTCAATAAAAACACGGTGTATATCTAGTTTAAGCCAAGAGTTTATTATTTTAACTTTGAAGTTTAGAAATATTTAATAGTACATTACTACAGAGGCCGGGACGAAAGGGGTTGCCGGCCGAAGACATATAGACGGCCGAACGAAGCGAGGCCGGATAGGTCTGAGCGCGGGCAACCCCATTTCCCGCCGAGGTATGTATAGTGCTTTTCTCAAACATGCAATGAAATAAATAAAATAAAAAATCCACGAAACCCATGTTTTATTTATAGAAAAATCTAAAAGTAAACTACACCCAAAATATAACCAACACGTACCTATATCATTATCACGCGTATGTTTTACACGAGTCGTGTATTTTTACTACCCGTATATTTTCATGTATCTTTGATTTTTTCGCCTTGTATCCGTCTGACTGTCGTTTTCGTCACATAAGTTTACATAGTCTTTCATGTTGATATCATGTTTCACATACATCGTTGCTTTATGCATGGAGTAAATAAGTATAATTTCCACAGTGTTGACGAATTTGTAGTTACATTCATTTAAAATATGCCACAAAACTGTTTCTAATAAACTGTAAGCCATTTTTCTTAGTTTCTCAAATAATAAAATTGCCATAAGCAACCATATACATACTTCGTCTTTGACTTGGCGGCAGAGGCAGCAAGTTATTAAAATCAATTCTGATTACGCTGCCAATTCCAACACCTACGATTACAATTAATGTTAATTTCATTATTTCGTCGGAACTCATATTAAAGTCAAAAAATCAACAACGCACCATAAATCCAATAAAACAGAATGAATATTTTTCAACTTTACCTCCATAACAATTTAAAAAATATAACTACGCGTGTTTGAGTAGACCTTTTTACCGTTTAGATGAAATATTTTAAATGTTTTTATTTGTGTAGTTAAATTTATAATTTAAAATTATAGAATGTATTATTTATTAAGTTCATGTTGATTTTATACAAATAAAACTGCAAAATATAGCAATAATTGTTTTTTGTTTTTTTTTATAGGCGTAGTGGCAGAGTGTCATTACGAACCATAAAGCAAATACTGCCTCTAGTTTTTTTTAATGGATGAATGCCACGATGCTGTGTCACAATTATCTGTGAAATGAAAATTAAAAAAGAGGACTTTGCCGGCCTAGGCCTGCAAGATGTGTATGAAATTCCATTAACGACCTTTTGTCCTAGCCGCACCTGAAACGTCATACTTCGCAGCCTATTATAAGGAACATAACATCAATATTTCATTGCATGTTTGAGAAAATGTATTTTACCTCTGCCTGTGTTCCTGTTTTTGTTGTTTTGTTTTATTTTATTGAGTTGTACTGTATTGTATTGTATAAATCGTTATCAGTATGACCTGAACAAATATTGATTATCGTGTTGTAACATTTTTAATACTTGATTGATCTTTCAAAACAAAAAAAGTAATAGGTGTCAGCTAAAACTTTTGTAGTTTTTATGTACAGTCAGCATCAAAAAAATAGTGACGGTCAAAGTAGCCAAATATATCGTAGCACATCTATGTCATCATAGAAATAATGTTCCGATATTTTGGCTACCTTTGCCGTCACTAATGCTGATTGTATTTACATAGGTACATGATGAAAACACGAAATTTGATGTAATCGAGATTTTTACTTTTCATGCAATAAACGTGACTGGATGATGATTTCACCATTACCTTTCTCTGAAGTTAGAGGGCAAACGTCCGACCTGGATATAAGGAAAGCTGCAATGTGTATGTTCTAAGATAGAAGAGTAAAGCGAGAAGCAGGCGGCCTAGCCAAGGTTACGCTTCGCCATCGAATCGCTTTGTGTCTCTCTATCACTCTTCCATATTAGTGTGACAGTGACAGTTGCATTTCGTTCGCTACGGGGCGTTAGCGATTGTCATGTTGTCTACGGGCCCAAGGCGTTTGCGTAAGCACATTCCTGTTTTGATATATTTAATTTTATAAGACATAACTTTTAAATATAAATAAAACAAAAAATACAAATAAAGTGGTAATAATTAAAAGAATAAAACATAGGTATGCATTTTGCCATTGCATAACCATGACGTTACAGTTGGTTGACATAAAGAACTTGCAAGGATTTAGATTTTATTGTTATGTGTAAATTTTTATTTTCTTGTTAAAATTACCTTCATATTGTCACTGTTATAGATTTTAGCAACATAAATTTATTTTAATCATGCTATGAAAACACAAACTTTTTTGAAATCGCTCGTTGCCCGTCACTTTTACTGCCTCAATTATTTTCTCATCGCGTGTGATGCATCGAAAGCACTGTTTTTATGAGTTTTAGCACCGTGGCTTAATGTTGTGGGAATATATGGAAATCTGAACAGGATATGGAAACACCCAACAAAAGTACTATCAACGATTTCTTCTGTGCCATTCCATACCTTGTCACAGTGACAAGTATGTATATCAAATCCCTAGAGGCTTTCATATTTATTGTCAGTGTGACAAGGTACAAGTGGCACAGGCGTTAAATTCCTTGACTGGATGTCAGGAATTGGCAATTTTACCGTAGCCTAGTGTTAGACAAGCGGTTTCTTGGTTTAGCGGTTTTTCATATTACTAAGATGCTAACCGTTTCTAACGAACCTATCTACTACGGCTATATTATTGTTTATTGACTTTAGTTCAGAATAAGTGGGATCATTGTAAATTTCTTTATTAAGTTGTTTTTTAAGCTTAAAGTTTCAATTATTTTTGGTTATAGCTGGATTGAAGGTTGATGAAAATAAAAGGTACTGCATGGTTTTATTTTTTAATAACAACAGTCGTTTGCTGACATTTTTACATATTTTCTAAAAATAAATAATTTAAAGCTAAGGCGATATAAATAATTAATAAATAAATTAATGAATATAGTAATTAAACAAACACATCGGAAATGATTTATATACAATTATGATAATGAATATGACAGATATTTACATAACAAGTCTTGTTAAATCTTACAACATACTTAGTACTTATACAATATTAAAGCCAAGTACTGGTTGTCACAACCGTATATATTTTATGAATTATGAAATACATATACTACATATAACGTTATAAATAATAGTTACTCGATAACCTTATAAAAGGTTACGAAAGATGACTAAATAAATTTGAGCGAAAGAAAAACTTAACAAATCAGTCAATAAATAAACAATCACACTCTATAAATAGCGAAATAAGTTAATAATTTAACGATGGGTGTGTACGAGAAATCTCGAAACTAGGTCATACATCTAGGGCATTTCACTGGGGCTTTTGGCCTGAATACGCTAGGCTCTGTGCATCTATAGACCTGCCCCAGCCGCCGCTGCTGTGACCACTGCTAGCACTGCCGCCGTATCCTCCAGATCCTCCAGAGGAGTCACCACCGTAACCACTGGAACCACCGTAGTCGTGGCTTGACGTGTGACTGGAGCTATGATGAGGGTGCGCCACTACTTCATACGTCACGTGCTTCTGCTGGGACAACAACTTCTTCAGACCAATAATCGCCGACAGGACCAAAGCCAACTTGCCAATCAGCAACGCCTTTCCAGCAATCAACGCGATCGCTCCAATAGCCAGCGGCATCAACGCCATCAGCTTCATCGCCAAAGCCATCATCAGCGGCCCGAGAATCTTCTGCGCCTTCTTTTTCTTCCCCCTACTCTCTTCTGAAACCTCATTGTCTTCCGTGTACGAAGAAACTGTTTCTTCCAAAGCTCGTCCTACGCTCGAAACTGTATCCACAACATCAGATCCTTTCAATTCAACGCGGATGGAGTGCGTGTCCAAATATCTCTTTAATCTCGAAAGAGGATCCAAAGATCGCGGCGCACCAGTTTCTTGAGGAGCATCGGTAGCTCTCACAACAGTGACTCCATCGGATAGGGCGAAGCTGTCCTTCTGTCCGATCATCTTGTCGACGAAAGAGAAGAACTTGTATTTCAAACATGACGTGGAATCCTTCCGCAAGCAGTCATTCAATCCATCCAGGTCGTTTTCCGAGTGTCCCGTATCTTGGGCCGGGAGCGCGACGCACGCCGACGCGAGCGCGAGAACAACACAAGTCCGCCACATACTAAGTTCGTGCACTACACTGGCGCGCTCGCGATTCGCTGTAGCTTAAATACCCTCCTTCCCTCGCCTGTTGAAAAAACTCACCGAAATCACAGAATGGACTTTCTTCGGTCTGGAAGTAAAAGTGTGGTCCAGGTTTCATAAGACGTTGCATTAATGTGAAAGCCCATGTTATTACTTGAAACGTAAGCGGAAATCGTAAAGGTCGCGGATTCGTGTCTGGCACTTGTTTTTGCGTTCATTCATGACTTTAGTGCAGATTGGAAGCTCAACAAGTTTCAGGCAAGATTGTATAACCTTCATATTCATACCTACTGGAATAGTTTTTTAAAATATTTATGAACTATTATCGCATAACTATCAAATTTCTGATGATAAATTTATGGTCGCAATGGTAATGTTTTGGAATAAAATAAATTTATTTTCCAATGCTGTACCTATGTTTAATAATACTGTATTGTAATGTTTCTCAAAAAGAAATAAGCATACTACAATATAAGCTTTAAAGCACTGCCTCTCCTCTCGACACAACAAAATATGGCCCATTGTTGCGACATTGTTACTAAATATCCAATATAGTTACTTGCTGGCTAGCGGACCTTTTAATATTTTTAAGGTCTATTTTGTTGGTATACATAAACATAAATAATTCTTCAATATGCAATTAATTCTTTCTGATAAAGGTAACTTAGATCATTTAAAAGGCGTTGAACTTGTTAAAATCTTTCAACAGTTTCAACCCCGTTTACACCCGCTTAGGGATCGTATTACAAGAAATCGTTTTACTATATTTTTTTTCATTCATAAAAATATGTTGCCACAAAACCACGACAATCAAATAATTAGTTGTCAGCTCTGAATGAATATCTTGGAGTTAATTTTGAACCACAGTAGGGAGCTTTTGAACTATTATAGTTGGGTGGTTTTACGGTAACGGAAATATTTTATATGTAATCTCATTTTGCATCTCCACAGATATAGTGCATAATTGTTTTCCATCGTATTTTATCGGAAACATTCGTATTTCTCATGCTACTTCAGTCAACCTCAGTACTTTTTTTACCGAGACTGACTGAAATAGCAAGTGAAAATACGATGGAAAATAATATTATGCACTAAATCTGTAATGTACCTACTCTCATATACATCGAGCGCGACTAGGCATAAATAGGATGAAGAGTATTATGTGATAAATCAATATTGATAAAGAGATGTGTTAGTTACATACAGAAATAAATAATAATCTCAAACCATATTCCATATTAATAAAATACAACCCTCCATTTCTTTAACACACATTTGATCATAATAGCTGTTATTTGTTAGTAATCTAGGAATGCTAGGTGGAAACCTAGGCTAAACTGGTTTAGTGCAGGAAAACTGTTACTCGCTATGAAAGTTAGAAAGCATTTTATAGCTTACTTATGCTGGTGGATTACAATTAAATGCATCCGTTGAAGTCTAGACGAATTAAATACTTACATATCTTAACTTTTCCTTTGTGTTTCTCCGTTTTATTTTTATTATTTATTTTTTCAATATAACCTAGTACCTATAGTCTGTATCTTTAGGTACTTAAATAAAAGTAAACAAACAATTGGTAAATTTTCGGGTAGTTATAACATTTATTGGTTAACCGACCAATTACAAAACCGCCGGGATCTGTAACTGAACGACCTGACTTTAACCTACATTATTTGATCGTGTAATGTTTTCATCTACCCTCAACTAGCTTATGGAGCCATTTGAGTGTAGATTTTGTTTACTTTTATTCAAATACCTAAAGATACAGAGTATAGGCTTGAACAAAAGTACGGTTTACCCATATTAAGAACTTCCTCCTTCTATGAAATTGAATCGGTTGAAAAGGTGGACAAGAAGACAAAGGAAAGCTTGCAAATCCTGGGCCCAGATTTCATCAGTGTTGCCACTATCAAGTACATTGCTGATCCAACAAGTAAACATTGATGTTATGTACTGTCGTTATTTACCGACCCAGCAATGTACAGTCGCCAACAAAGAAATGTAGCTATCCACTTTTTCACTTTATTACAATACAGTAAAATTAAAAAGATCTTTTATGGTGCCGAATCCAGGACACTAAAGCAGAAAGAAAGAGCGAAAATTAACGCATTTGAGTAAGTAAGTAAATATTCTCTATTCTTTGAGATGTGGTGTTGGAGACGTATGCTGCCAATTCCCTGGATCACACGCCGGACCAACGCGTCTATACTCAAGGAGCTCGGAATAACTACAAGGCTGTCCACTATCTGCTACCAGAGAATCCTTATGTATTTCGGACACGTCGCTCGTAGAGACCCGGGGTAGCTTAGCAAAGCTGATGGTAGTTGGTAAGGTCGAAGGGGAAAGAGGACGCGGCCGATCGCCTACCTGGTGGGTGACTTAATAAAAACCATCACCGGCTTGCCAATACCTGAAGGTATTAAGACCGCCGAGGACAGGAACACTTGGAAAAGCATGGTACATCGCGCAGGAAATTAACTCTTCAAACTAGACACGACCTTCAGCAAAGAAGACGCCGAATAAGAAAAGAAGAAGGTAAAATGTCCCTCAGGATGTTAAGCAATCATAAAATCTTTTTGTAATAAAAATAAACATTCTTTGCATTACTTAATAAAAAAAAACAAAAGCACATCTTGCATTATCGAAACTAAAAGCGTCATCCACGCCCCACGCCACTTCGAATTACGTAAGACTGGTCATTGGTCAATATGCCCCAGATTTGCGGAAAAAACGACGACGAAACGAGTAAAAAGGCGGACACAAGTTCAATGTCAGTTCTAACGTGTTTTGTTTTAATCTACTTCAAAAAGGAGTTCGTTGGACTGGACTAATTTAGGAAATAATTAGAGATATTGTTTGTTCAAAAGCTTAAATTCATTTAGGTATAGTTGAATCATCGAGAGCGTGGAATTGCATATGTAGTAGTATTGTTTGTTTACAGGCATTCTATATTTGAATTTTCTATTTTCTTGTACTATCAGCATACAACCACTACAAATGCAATTCCATCTTCTCGATAATTCAACTATACTCATAATATTTTCGAATATACATTAGTCATTCTAATTAGACCTTTTCAGGAGACCTTTTTCTGGATTTTTTTTCCTCTAAATGCTATCCTCAAAAGTGGGGTGGTAAAATACATTTAAAAATGATTACTTAGTTCTGGGAGTCTCATTAGAATAAATGTAATATAGATGGTCAAGCAAATCTTTTCAGTAGAAAAAGGCGCGAAATTCAAATTTTCTATGGGACGATATCCTTTTCGCCTACATTTTTCAAATTTGCCGCCTTTTTCTAGTGACAACATCTGCTTGACCCAGTTCAAATGCCTATTTATTTTTTTCTGTCAAACTTGTCAAAGTCGGTGCAGATTTAGCTTAGACCAACAGAACTGAATTGTTCCCAAAATTAGCTTACTGCCTCATTATTATGTCTAATATGACATTTTAAACCGCTCTGTACCTTCAATGTCAAATTTTCCTGTCATTTCGCTTTCATCCCGCTTTCTTCGCGATAATTTGGATGATATACCATGCAAACGCGATCAGTCACCTGCTCGTGTTACTTGTGTAATGACCGACATCATTCAAATTTGGTAACAATGGGGCAAGTAGCATTGAAAGCGGTGGAGCTGCCTCGGGCGGAGATGCCAGAACGTTTTCAGATGAGTCGCTTAACTTTAAACTTTACCCGAGTTTGAAGTTATGCGATGCGATCTATGAGGCTATGCGATTATGGTATTGAGAAAAGGTAATAGGGTAGATATTGGCTGAGAGGATCGAATGGATTTACCCGAGTTTGAAGTTATGCGACACACATTGTCCGCTCCGATATTGGATTTCGGATGATCCTTGGTGAAAATCAGCCACTAGAGAGTGCCATATGGTATTAAATTATTCTGTTTTGGTTTAAGGTTATCATTTAAACAATAAATATAAACAATGAATAAATAAAATACAAAAGGCGTACCTCTCCTCTGCTCCTTATGCTAAGCGAATGGGTGTTGCTCCCAACTTTATCATTACCTACATGGGACAGGACAGGCTATGCCTGGTGTGGAGGCCAGCATCAATTTAATATTGGTATAATTTTATTTCCGAAATAAAACATTTGTATTTGTATTTTGTATTAGTACATACAAAATATCATTTGACGAAACAATTAAAGATTAGTATGTACATATGTTTATTTGTTTATATAATAAATAAAATGATCAAGCAAATAAGTACAGAGTGTCATTTTTACCCATTTTTTGAAATGGAACCGGATGTGCCCGAAATTTTATGTGTACTTATATATACAATACATACGAGTATAACAGCAGAAAGATTTAATGCTAATTACTTAAATTATTAGTAAGTTAATTATTTCTATTCTAATGCCCAAGACTCTTCGCTACTGCTTTTACCCGTGGTCAAAATCCGTATTTCAAAGTTTTTGAATTCAACATTTTATCTCACGCTTTTACTGGAATTTTATGCAGATTTTTCTTATCTTCTTGCCTATTAGATAGTTTTAGGTTTATCTGATTGGAGGATAATAGTTTAGTTAACTTTCGGACCGACGTGAAAAACGCATTGGGGTAAATCTAGAAGTTGTAAAATTGCTATTTTTTGCTATAGATATGCTTTCTATTATAATTTGGATGTCTTATTTCAATTTCTTGATCATATACCAAATTTCAAGATCGTTAAGTTTTTTTTTAATTTTTACTGTATATATAGGTACGGCATGTATAGTTCACAAATATATTTTTAAATAGATGTAGGGTACGTATACACATATTTACTTACATAATTATATAGTACCTCTGTTCTGTTATATAGTGTCATCGGTAGACTTTATCTCTTTATATAAGGTTTACAAATTCTCAAACTATGTCAACAAGTACAGTCGCCAATAGAGGCGTGTTCAGATATTTGTGAGCACCTTGACCGCTCCGATATATCTGATGGCGATTGTACAAATATGATGTGTCACGCTCTTAACATTGCCTTTTTTGTGTCAAGGTACATATAAATACACGTTCACAATGGTAAAACGTGTCTATCTATGTTTATAATCTTGACTCAAAAATAGAAAACATTATCAAAGGTCCGTACAGTCACCTGCGATAATATGTTACTCTTCGAAGGCCGCAATAATGTGACACGCTCTTATCGCTCTACAAATAAGATCAAGTCAGATATTTTTGCAGCCTTCGTTGTGTAATATACTATTGCAGGTGACTGAACATGGGACTATACTTTTTTTAAGAGAAAACTTTATATTATCCGTCCATCCATTTTTTAAAGTCCTCTTAGAGATTTTCCGTTTGGATTGGACTTAAGTAAAAATGGACTGATACTTTATGGTTCACGCCTGACCTGACCTGTCCTGTCCTGTATAATTATGTACCAAAGTTATCACATGGCATAATATTTATTTTAAAAATGTAAAAACTTATTCCCTCCTTACCTCTTCATCGCGTAGAAGCTTTTTAAGGTCATTCAACAAAATAATATATTATAAATTACTTATCTGGAATATTTTATGAAGAAGACCCATTTTCGGGCAAAGGCCTTCTCCAGCTTCTTCCAGTGTGTCATGTCCTGTAATTGCTTTACGGTTCCAAGCATGCCCAGCTACTTTGACAATATTTATTTATTTATTTTTATTTTATTGATTCATAAAATTTACACAGCATTACAGCGGACTAATACACTGTGAAATTTATAATAGACAGTATTTATACAAACAAGGTACATGATACAGTCTAGAAAGGACAAACAGAACAAAATGTCAGAAAGAAAAACGAATACAAGACAGATGATTCACGCTTATCCAACGCCTCACAGAACTTCATACATTCTTTACACAGATCCATCCAACTACTTGCAAATACATCACATTCCGGTGCTGATGCGAGGAGCGCATTGATATATTGTAGTGCGCGGACAAGTGGTGATTTGCCAGGGGACATAATGCGTGTTTTAGGCACATCTAACAGGTGATGACTTCGTGGTTGAAAATTAAATTGGGCCTTCTGAGCCATAGATGGAACGAACAGGCGTACGAGCTGTGCAACCAGTTCAGGGCAGTCCGAGTTCCCCCGTAAGACATTACATGCTGTGGTCAAGAGCCCGTAGTTACGCCTTACCTCTAAGGAATTAAACCCTAAAACGCCAAGCAGGAACTTTGAAGGGTACAAGTATGGGTAATAACCGTGCATCTTTTTAGAAAGGAACCGCAGAAAGGCTTTCTGGATTTTTTCCAGAAGCAAGACGTACTTGTCCTCATGTGGGTTCCACACGACCGATGCGGCTTCAAGTTTACTCCGGACTAACGCAGTGTACACTAATTTAATAGCCCTGACGTCATCGAAATCTCGCGCATTCCGAACCACAAACCCTAACCTCCGATAGCAATTTGTAGCCAACGCTTTCATATGCTCATGAAAGTTGAGCTGCGTGTCGAGGATAACACCCAAATCGCGTATAGACTCGACACGAGTTATGGGATCAGGACCTAGCAGGTATTGAGCAAATATGGGACTATTGGCACGGCTAAAAGTCATCACGGAGCACTTTGATTTTTTGAAGAGGAGCTTGTTGTTAATGCTCCATTGATGAAGGCGATCAATATCCTCCTGCAAAGACGCGCAGTCGGACCCAATATCATGAACCTATCAATTTAATAGCAAAAGCCTCCTTTAGTTTCCTCCACTTGGCCCTGTCGTATGTAGCTTTCCAGGAATCCGGGTAGAATCCAAGTCGTCCCGCTACCATTGTTTTCGGTCTGTCTGTGCCGGGGCTTACACCATTTATGGTATTCCGTGGGTCCTACACACTCAGTAACTATTTATAGCATAAAACATACGATTATGTATTATATTATTATACAAGACTAGCGACCTGCGCCAGCTTCGCACGGCTTAACATATACACCTAAACCTTCCTCAAGAAACACACTATTGATACGTGAAAATCGCATGAAAATCCGTTCAGTAGTTTTTGAGTTTATCGCGAACATACAGACACACAAACAGACAGACGCGGCGAGGGACTTTGTTTCATAAGGTGTAGTGATTTATGGCTAACAAAATTATACGAAACCTACGGAACCCCATACATTTTCTTCGCAGTACCTATCAAAGCTTCATACACGAATTCCTTTCACTTTTCGAGCACCAAGTTGAATGACTCTCATCGTAATTTGTGTATGACTTGTTAGCTGCGATTTTGCGACAGCTTGATTGACTTAAAAATACTTAAGTAATTGAATATGAGTGAAAGTGATTTTAATTAGAGGTTTTTTTAGTTACTGTAATTTCGAGTGAAAGATTTACTTTAGTAAATAAGGGCAGTTTTAGATTAGCGTTTTATACGAGCGTTCGTTAAGCTCGTTTTTATAAGCGCGCGTAGGAGCATATACGCTCGTCCTTTCCCAAGCGTGCCATTCATACGAGCGTTGTCGCGCTAAATAAGCTCCTACTAGCTTGTGATACGAGCTGACACGCACCAGTTCGAGCGCACACGCCGGTGTAAGCTCGTATACGAGCGTTCGGATTTTTGAAGCCCCGAAATGCAGCGCGCGTATATACTTACGACCGAAACGACCGTATACGCGCGTAAAAATAAATAAAAATAAAATAATCTTTATTGCAACTTTGAGTTGTTACATAACATTGGTTCCTGCCTCTCAAAGTATGTTTCCCTGTGTCTCAAGAGCCAGTTCCTTCCCAATTACAAGCGTAGGTAATGTTACAATGGTAGACATTTTATATTACATATTTAACAATATTAAAATTAATTTTAAAGAAAGATGAAACTGTGATGTGTGTTTACGCGCGCGTGTGTCTGGTTATTTTAGATTGTATATACTAGAACACGCTTCGTAATAGCTCTTCTGCTTCAGTATAACTTAATGATTTTAACCAAATCTTAATTTTGTTTTTTAATTGAAAATTACTAATGTTGTTTATATTAAGGGTTTTGTGTGCTTTGTTATATAAGTATGGTGCCAAAAATGAAAAATGCCTTAAAGTACCTCTAAAAATACGCTAGTTTGAGTTAGTATGTCCTAAAATGAGGTAGTAATAGGTAGGTTCACGAGAAAAAAAGACGCAAAGCTTTAATGCATGTAGTCGGCGTCAAACAATAATAATTGTAAGTACCTACTTAAAGTGCTCAAAAATATCGAAACATACGCACTAAAGTCAAAACAATAACAGTATTGTGTTTAGATATCTGTGAGCATCTTATTTTCTTCGATATATTTGATTTGCAGACGAGATTCAGAAATCATTGGTTTGACAGAAAGCAAATGATGATGATGACTGGCGGCCGTCCAGCTGGCAAAACTTTTCTGGCCATATTCTTCACCCAGTTGCCGGCCCAGTCCTCATGTCAAAGAGCGTTCTAGACCGCGGGCCAGGAATAGATTTCTATTACCAATAGCATCCCGTAAATTAGTTACGGGTGATAAACCGAAACAGAAAAAGCACATTCTGGTCGCTCTTGGTTGGGTGATGTGTAAGGAACCCTCGTGGTTCGTGGCAACCTCCCTGGTGGTTCCTTAACCCACCAACGGAGCGGTAGCTGACATACGAGGGATTCATTATATTAACCTCTTTACGAGTTATCGCCTGGGGTACGATGACGGAAAAAATTAGTGCCCACGCGGTCTATTCCACGCTCCCTTGCTGTCATGATGTCTCTACTCCACAACTCGTGATATCTCGTCAGTCAACAGTATTAGGTACATGCAATTAAATTAGTCAAGTTAGTGAAATTTAAAATAAACAACCTTTAAAAATATACTTTATTAATGTAGGCCTAGCAACAAGCACTTATATGAGTTAAAAAAATAACAACTTGTCAACTCATACTTAATAGCTTAAGCACTTGTTAAATGGGACCTTCGAACTTAATAACGCACAAGCACCACAGCTGCGTGTGAATTGTATGGGTGAAAGTTTATTGTACGGACCCATACATATTAACATCAAAACTTCACTGACCAACAATGGACCTTAATGTCTATGCAACAAGACCTATGAATGATCAGTTAGAAGTGCGGATGATAGTACAATAGGGCGATGATTGTGAATGGACCCCGATGGTTTCGAGGTATGAAAGTGAATTCAATTGCGGGTTATTAGTTGTGATGTTGCTGCAATTTTTCCTTTAGTTTCTCAGTAACGACCAGGTTTCTATGACTGACGAGATTATTTAACTGCTATAGCGTACATTATTATTATGGCCGATTTACGCAGTGAATATGGTAACAAAACATGTAGTAGGTATTTAAAAATATGGAGGTTAAGGTGATGGGCACAGCATAGTTATTCAATTTGAGTTGTACAACTTTCGAACCGAGGACCCTTAGAAAAGACGCTACAGGAGACCGAAAAGCTAAACGCCTAGCCAAGGATGTCTCTCTGTCACACTTATATGGAAGAGTGATAGAGATATTACAGTTTCGTTCGCTACGGCGCAAACGATTGGCATCTTGCCTTGGCCCTCTGAGCTGGCAGCTTTCTCACCCAACGCTTTTTGCAATCTAGCGGACTAATGCTACATAAAAGTAAATAAATAAATCATGTATTATACAGATGTAGGTAGTGCATAATAGGGTATTATACTGTATTTTAAATAAATTATTTGACACCATGCACGAAATAAAGCACCAGATAATTATTAGAAAAACACTGATAGGAGTTATTTTTAAACACAAGTTCTATTTAATAAATCGGATAGAAATATAAAAAGTAGGTGAGTTATCCGTGACGTCACGATGTAATGTTTCATATAAATTCCATATTAGCAAATCGTTTTGACAGATCTAAAAAAGTAACTGATATGACTAACAGGAAAATACCCTATTATTTTCCATCGTATTTTCAAGGAAACGTACGAACGTGTCTTGCTATTTCAGTCAGTCTCGGTACAAAAAGTACTGAGGTTGACTGAAGTAGCATGACAAATGCGATCTTTCCGAGAAAATACGATGGAAAACAATTATGCAATAATACTTAGTCTCTCACTACACCACAAACGAAGTTTTATCCAAAGTTGACGATCAAGAATTTCGTCCAAACAGGTTTTCTGTCTGCCACCGGTCTGCTGTCTTGATTATGTAAATGCAATTCCTGTACGAATGAAATTGATACTAATTACATCGTTACGCCATTATTAGTTTGATAGTGTTCAATCAATTTTTTTTTTATTTACATCATCTGTCTTAGGCTAGGGTTTTTATAATATGAATATAAAACTAAAATATAAAAACACTTCCAAACAATAAAAAATACATATAAACACATTATAAAAAACCTAACCTAGGGTGCCGCCAGCAGCGGGGCAAGGCAAGGCCCAAGCTACCGGTGGTCAGGGCCGCAGAGAGAGGAACCGGCGGACTATCCGCGCCGTGTCCAAGATCACCGCCTTCTGCATCTGACGCTTGATCCAACCAGCTAGCGAGAGTCTATTACTTAATAGCATCCCGGTAACCGAGTATTATTATTATTATGTTTTTTAATGATTAAATGGTATGATATACATGTCGAATACGGATGGTCTTAAAGGCGGTGGGCGCGTGGGGTAGTACGATAATGTATTACTTCACAGCTAAACCAGTATGCTACCATGCTACCAGTGCATGAAATAAACCTTAGGACTCGTTAACCATACTAGTGCCTACTATACTTCAGTACTAAATGTTTAAAAGAACTAATTGCTATGTTTAACTCAAGGGAGCGATATGAAAGTAAAAAGAAACAGTTTAAATCTTTATTCAAGTCAAACTAGGCCGGCTCCAACCCTACGCCTCTAACATGAGAAGATTTAGCCCTATATGGGACCGGCAACAAACTCAGAGGGACAAATCTTTTCAAAACAAGTTAAAACAACACATAACACATCATTTCTTTATTTCACAAAAGTAAGCTTCTAATGAAACATAAGAAATCAAAATAACACTTGAAATAAAACACTTAGCTAAATGGTTAAAGAACGCGGGATTTTATAAGCTATCAGAATAATCCTTTAGGTATAAGCCTTCAGGAACGTAGCGAGTTAGGCACGAGGTTGGCTAACGAGTACGTCCGATCTCTAGCGCGGTCCGATCAAGAAGAACTACCAGCGGCGGAGCCTCTCCGTTCCCGCCTCACTCAAGTTGGCAAACCTGCTCGACCAGTCTACCAACATACCGACAAAAACGCCAACTCGTGCCTACGCTCACTCGAGAGAAACCTCTCGACGTTCCAAAGCCTTCTACCTGTCATCTCAGTTCAACAACACGCCAATAGGTGGCGTTACTCTCTACGCAACTTTATTTCAACAATGCGCCAATAGACGGCGTTACTCTCTACGCAACTTTATTTACTTCGTTACAACCAAATAATACGTAGCTCAACATTGCTAATCGATTTTATACAGGCGTCTAAAATAATGAACTATAACGCTGCAATACGTCTTTCTGGTGTCAGGTTCCGACACGGCCGTACTGCGCTACACACGTCCTCGTGTGTGGGTGTATGCATTTGATTCTGTAACAAAATACTCAGCACAGTATCTCATCGCTCGGTCATTCCTGACCCACAATTTGGGTCTCTCTCAAATTACTATTAAAATCAAACTTTATTATCAATCAAACCAAAAAATAGTTCAAAGTCATTAATCAATCCTCATTTCTCTAGTCAAAAATAGTCCATCGAGCAACGACTTAATAAAAATAATCAGTAATCATCGCCGCTATCTAGCGGATATACTCCAATAATTATCGCCTCCATCTGCGGATACTCTCAAATTTATGTGAAAACAGAACAATCTCAAACATCAAAAACACAAATCACAACAGCTCTAATTCATTGCTCGGCAGTATCACTACCATTGTCATCAATATCAATTTACGGGGAAATTATCTGGCATTAAAAAAAAATCTTTGGTCATATGTGATCTAAATTTTTGTAAGACATCTTAAAACAAATAATATTCTGATTTGATAATGCCAATTTTACTCATATGAACACAGTACATAAACAAAACAACACCAGTCCTTCGGTGCATTGCCAGTCCTTCAGTAGATACCAGACCCTCGTCAGAAGTAACCATCTCAGCCGCGTAAGTGCTACTCCTCGCAAAGAGCATTCTGCACATAAAAAGCAGACCACGTGCACCTCTTACATGCTCCGGCACTTCTGATGCGGTCACTAAACAATACCCAGTCCATCTAAAGCAAAACAGTAGTGCCCAGTCCATCGGGCGTGCCTTCAGTCCATCGAAAGCAAAACAGTAGTGCCCTGTCCATCGGGCGTGCCTTCAGTCCATCGAAAGCAAAACAGTAGTGCCCAGTCCATCGGGCTTGCCTTCAGTCCATCGAAAGCAAAACAGTAGTGCCCAGTCCATCGGGCTTGCCTTCAGTCCATCGAAAGCAAAACAGTAGTGCCCAGTCCATCGGGCTTGCCTTCAGTCCATCGAAAGCAAAACAGTAGTGCCCAGTCCATCGGGCGTACTTTCAGTCCTTCGAAAGTACAAGCTTTCAGTCCATCGAAAGCAAAAACAATGTTAAGAGTGAATTCCAAAAAGAAAATAAAAACGGTTCTTTAAATCATGTTACTCAGAACCATTGGTACTATCAGCGTCAACTGATCAACTGAAACTGAACATCACTGATCAAAATCACTAAAGATAGCTTTCTACTTTAGCTTTTACAACAGAAACTCAGCTTTCTACTTTAGCTTTAACAACAGAAACTCAGCTTTCTACTTTAGCTTTAACAACAGAAACTCGCTCAAAACTTCTATGCAGAAGTAAATCCTCTCAAAATAATCCCAACAGAATGGGAACTGCTCACCAGATTAATAAAGCATGATGCACGCGTCCCAGTCAAAGGTGGTGGTGAAGTCCAACCCAAGCACGACGGCTGATGCTTTCCGCCTTGCAGTTGCCGTTGCTGCGGCAGATGGCGAGATGCACGATGTAGTTTAACATAGCTGGCTGTTACTGAAATCATCATTAGCACGGCATCAGGTTTATCATGTAAGCAGGATAAACTCAAAGGTTTATTAAATGCAATGTAGCAGACAAAAAAAACATGTTTCCAATGTATACGGGACTTCAAAAATCTCAGAATAAAATTTAAACTTCAATGAGTGCGTTTTATTTCATTCTATGAACAAACAAACATGTGTTCCAAAAATAAGTAACACGGTAAAATGGGCCAATACGAAAAGTGACAGCTAATTAGTTACGTTAGACTTATGCTTCGCCATTACACTCATAATAAAATTCACTAATAAACAATTTGAACGAAACCTGTCCTTTTATTTCCAAATCTCCAGAACAGACGATACTGCACAGCTGCTTCTGTGTTACAGGTGTGATGGCGTCTGTAAGTTGTCCCTGCTCAGGTTGCAGCACACTGTAACATTAATTTTCATATGCGTAGCTCATGCTTTCATAGTATGCACGATTTGTGATCTATCACGGCATTACGGGCAATAATTTGTAGCAATTTTACTAATTACTAAACTTTACAGGGTAGGGATTACTCAATCCTATGCATTGGCAAATCAGCAGGATGCATTTCTAACGGTGCATTGTATTTAAAAAAAAAATATTTTTGAGGGTAGAAGCACAAGTGAGCGATGAAATAATATCACGTCGTGATAGCCGATATTTGGTTGTAATTAACAACATGGATTTCACTTCAAAATAATTCAAGATCACTTAGATTTAAATGGATTATAAAAATTAATTGTATTTTCATGAAAAATCTATTATTGAGGGTAAATTCACAAGTAAGCGATGAAATAATATTACGTTGTAATAGCTAATACTCGGTTTTAATTAACAGTATGGATTTCAAATCAAAATAACTCAAGATCGCTTCGATTTAAATGGATTACAAAAATTAATTACAAAGAAACTTAACGATCCCAGAGATGACGTCACGTCACAACCGTTATGCTAGACTGCCTCAATCATAATTCACAATTTCACAATAATTCTCACCAAATAACAATGAATTACACTCACCTTTCAATCAAGGTTAGACACGTGAGCTTACCATTACCACGTGTCCAGATTATGGAATGTAGGTCACCAGAAATACACCACGCTCCCAGGTGGCTGTGTAAGCAATACATGAAACTCTGCATCGATCCCACTTGCTGATGTCGAATACCGATGGTCCTAAAAGGCGGTGGGCGCGTGGGGTAGTACGATAATGTATTACTTCACAGCTAAACCAGTATGCTACCATGCTACCAGTGCATGAAATAAACCTTAGGACTCGTTAACCATACTAGTGCCTACTATACTTCAGTACTAAATGTTTAAAAGAACTAATTGCTATGTTTAACTCAAGGGAGCGATATGAAAGTAAAAAGAAACAGTTTAAATCTTTATTCAAGTCAAACTAGGCCGGCTCCAACCCTACGCCTCTAACATGAGAAGATTTAGCCCTGTATGGGACCGGCAACAAACTCAGAGGGACAAATCTTTTCAAAACAAGTTAAAACAACACATAACACATCATTTCTTTATTTCACAAAAGTAAGCTTCTAATGAAACATAAGAAATCAAAATAACACTTGAAATAAAACACTTAGCTAAATGGTTAAAGAACGCGGGATTTTATAAGCTATCAGAATAATCCTTTAGGTATAAGCCTTCAGGAACGTAGCGAGTTAGGCACGAGGTTGGCTAACGAGTACGTCCGATCTCTAGCGCGGTCCGATCAAGAAGAACTACCAGCGGCGGAGCCTCTCCGCTCCCGCCTCAGTCAAGTTGGCAAACCTGCTCGACCAGTCTACCAACATACCGACAAAAACGCCAACTCGTGCCTACGCTCACTCGAGAGAAACCTCTCGACGTTCCAAAGCCTTCTACCTGTCATCTCAGTTCAACAACACGCCAATAGGTGGCGTTACTCTCTACGCAACTTTATTTCAACAATGCGCCAATAGACGGCGTTACTCTCTACGCAACTTTATTTACTTCGTTACAACCAAATAATACGTAGCTCAACATTGCTAATCGATTTTATACAGGCGTCTAAAATAATGAACTATAACGCTGCAATACGTCTTTCTGGTGTCAGGTTCCGACATACATATAATATATCGGAGCGGCCAAGGTGCTTACAAATATCCGACCAGGTCTCTATTGTCAAGGCGCTAGAGTGCGTGTTCAGATATATTTGACCACCTCGGTCGCTTCGAAATATCTGATGGCGACTGTACTTAACAATAGTAATAAATAACGAACAAGATCCAGCATTTCTCGAATGGATTGTCAGTAGAAGCAAAATGTTGTGAACTGGATCGCTTTATGACGTTCTCATAGTAATGTGGGACGAGCTTTGTGCGCATACGATGATTACAATGCTCAAGGTTTGATGACGCCGACATCGGTTGACGGCTGCCTCAGTCTATGGAGTACTTAGTTTTCCAGAACTCTTGAGTGGATGTAAACTTCACTCCTTATACAGGGTGAAATTTTAACCACCGTTCTACTCTGCGTAGTGACTTAATAGGTCATACTGAACAACTTTTATTATGGGGCCAATGCCGAAATCGCGAAATAAATTTGGCTGTCCCATATAAATCAGCGGCATCAAGTCAGCCGGAATGTATGAAACAGCCAAATTTTTTTTTCGGCCCTGCATTGCTCCGAGCAATTATTAGGGTTGGCACAACTTGGCGTCCCTTTGCATGCACGACCACAGATAAGATAATGACTTGAATTTTTGACAACCCTAAATAGCCGAAAGGGATAGTGCCATATATTAGAAAGGGACAGCATGATTCGACCTTGAACCGCTGTCAAACTTCGGTTTTGTAGGAAGTTTCCTTTCTGTACGGTAGTACTATTATTTATTCTGCGGCTAAGCGTATGCTGGGACGCGGGCGACGCAGTTTACGCAGCGCAGCGCAGAGCAAATTTTGTAAAGTATAGGACCGTAAGGACGTTCCATACTTGCTCTGCGACTGCGTGAACTGCGTCGCCTGCGGCTCAGCATACGTTTAGTCTGATGCAACTGCGCAGAGACACCATTTTCCATAGCGCTGACTAGACACCGACGCTCGAAAGGGTTAAAACGGGGTGTCGTCAAGTGATGTATCTGAATCAGTCTGTGTGACTCTCGGTGCGTGGCGAAGCGCAAACGCGGGAAGCTGTGTGTAAACGTTGACGTATTATGTTCCACAAACACTCATTATGTGATATGTGTGTTCTATTCTTACTAGTAGTGAGTTATTATGAGTGTTTGCTGTCTCCTTTAGGCGATAAAAATGGGGAAGGCTGTGGTAAAAAGTAAACGTAGATGGCGCTCTCAGCCCTGGTATATTTTAAGATTTTAACCTTTAAACAGGCCAGACCCATTTTTTATTACTTTCTCCTTTTGATTACCTACTGATTTGGGTAGGTAATAGCTTTAAAAGACAAGTTATTTCTTGTTTTTTTTTTATTGTTAATTATTTAGTAAAAAAAATCTTGGTGGTTTTTATATGCCCACTGCCCGTTACCAATGGTGCTACGTGGTCCTTATATGGCCACTGCCTTGTCAGCCATACAGAGTAGTTTTAAGGGTAGGTAAGTAATGTGCACATCACATTTACACTTGCGTTACAAAATGCACTAACTCCCAGCACTTGCATGGCTCGCGCGGATGTCGTAGCTCATAAGATTGCCCGTTGAATAAATATTGAATTTAAAAACAAAAAAATATATATTTAACTTTTGTACTCTGAGGGTTCATTCATACTAATGAAACTTACCCTTAAATTTCATGTAAACTCCCTGCAGGGCAGTGGCCACATAGACCACTAGAATGTGCCCCAAACCAGGCGTGGCTCACTCCAGGTGAGTCTTCTGTACCTAGTACTATTATTTATTCTGTGCCCAAACGAGCAGATTAGAGGGCCTCATAACTGTCCATATGCATTCGGCCGGCAACCCCTTACTTCCCAGCCTCTGTAGTAATGTACTATTCTTCATCGGAAACACTATCTAATAATGGCATCATAATGCATATTATGCATGTTAACGCCGAGTTTGTTGCCGGTCCCATATTGGGATACCCTCCTCCAATTGAGGGGGGATTTAAATCTTCTCGGGGCAGAGGTGTACGGTTGGAGCCGGTAAAGGTTTATTTGACGTTCATAAGCGCATTGTAATATGCCTACTTGAAGAAACTATTTTTTATCTTTATCTTTATCTTTATCATACTGAAGCGCTTAATTTAATTATATGGCTAATCACCATTTTGTGAAAAGTAACCTCTATGACCGCTAATACCAACACATTTAAATTGTTATTACGGATCGTTCACTCATGAGAGTCATGAGTCATGACTCATGAGAGTCATGACTTATGACTCATGCTTGACTGTAGGTAGAAAGCTTTTTATTATGATTTTATTTCAAAGTCATTTGATGACAAAATCATGACTGCAATGTGTAGGTAGTGCTTTTATGAAAGTGAACTCATAAATACACTAAACGGTGATAAAAAACCGGCCAAGTGCGAGTCAGACTCGTGCAATTAGCGTTCCGTAGCATTACGCAAAAAACGGCAATAAAATCACGTTTGTTGTATGGGAGCCCCACTTATTCTGTTTTTCGTATTTGTTGTTATAGCGGCAATAATATACATCATCTGTGAAAATTTCAACTGTCTAGCTATCACGGTTTATAAGATACAGCTTGGTGACAGACAGACAGATAGACGGACAGACAGACGGACAGACAGACGGACAGAGGAGTCCTCCCGTTTTTACCCTTCGGGTACGGAACCCTAAAATACTGTTAGGTAACGCGGAGCACTGAAGCAGAAATCTTTATTGAGTGGCATTCACATATTGGAAAACGAAGTAGGAAAGCTCACAACAAGGTGGAATTATTATTCAGCCTATATACGCCCTGCTTGGCACAGGCCTCCTTTCATGTGCGAGCGGACTTGGGTAATAGTCCCCACGCTGGCGAGAGTTAGGGACCTCACATATACCTTTGAATTTATTCGCGGATGTAGGTATTGTATTGTATGTACGGAAGCTAGTGGTAAATATCAAATGATATTTTCAGATAAGTTCAATAAAAAAAGCTATTGGTCGGAGCCAGGATTTCAACCAGCAACATCCGGATTGAAAGTCGGACAGTAGAACTAATCTGCCAGGCAGCGCTACAAGGTATTCCACCTTCCATCAGACAAAATTATTAAAAACAATCTGTTCATTTCATAAAAAGCATGCATTTTTACAAAACTTAAATTAATAAGATGGAGTCTAGGTAGTCATACCTAGAATAAATTATACAATACTATTACATACATATTTATTATTTTTTTCGATTATTCTCTCATTTTAAGCATGTGTTTCTTTATAATAGAAATTTTACTTTTGATGTGTTTTTAGATACATAGTTTTTTTTATTCATAGAAAACGTACATCCGGATATACTGAATCTTTTACGTCTATATTCACAATATATGTTTCTATTGGTACTACATAATTATAATGATGACGGTAAAATTTAATGAGTGAAAAGACATAAAAACACTTTTCCTTTCATGACTGGCAACTTTATATCATTAATTAGTAAGAAAGGCCATACATTATTTACTCTCACGTATAACTGTATCAGAAGTCATAATGTTCTCGGCTAAAGATATGCAATTAGCAAACTGTATATGTTTGTTAGCATACACAATAGTAAAAGTTGGATTCTTTGCTCAAAAGCCTGAGAAATTAAGAGTGTGAACATAGATAAGAGCGTTTTTGTTGCAAAATCTGCAATAACGTTAGTTCCTAATAAATATACATGTACATAGCAACGAAATTAGAGTAAAATGAAACAATACAATATTTTTGATGCCTACTTGTACAGTCACCTGCAATAATATGTTACTCTTCCAAGGCCGCAAAAATACGCGACACGCTCTTATCGCTCTACAAATAAGATCGTGTCAGATGATTTTGCGGCCTTCGAAGAGTAACATATTATTGCAGGTGACTGTACATATTGGCTCGGTGAAAGAAAAGTTGTGGGTAGCGATTTTGATCGTTGATACTCAATTTTACACTCTAGATCTGCGACTCAATCGTAGACAAGAGAAAGAGAAAATCGGCTTGCAAATTACTATTACGAATAATAAATTTTCTTTATATTACGCACCTTGTCTTCTACAGAAGATTGAAAAAAGAAATTAACAGATTGTTTAAAACCCATTAACAAGCCAGCTCCGTGTTAATGAAATGTACGGCCATTGTCAAGCTTTTTACTCCAGTGCGAACCAGCGCAGCCTTTGTGCAAAGTTCACAGCATTGTCGATTAGGTCAGGTTACTGGGCTGGGATGGTGTAAAAATTGGGACATGGTGGATTAATCACTAGTACTGCATCGTCCCATGCATGGCAAAGTTGCGAATCAGTTACGGATTTAAAACCTTGACTTAAAAGTCGGCAGTAAT